>NC_073388.1:19585773-19941607 GCF_028641065.1 Leucoraja erinaceus | reverse complement strand
ACCTTCAGAACTCAATGCAAATTGTTAATTCAACTTGATCAACGGACACCATTAACAGGTAGTATTGGGAGAGTTAATGGGTAGTACGCCTATCTCCTGTTCTTGTCATAAATAAATCATCTACATCACGTGTCTGTTTTCCGATATCATAAGTATCGACTGTAAGTGTTGGAAACAAGAGATTCATCTATCCATTTGTTTTATTCATTCCTCAACCACCCATTTTGCTTAACCCTCTCCGCAGTTTAATAGAAACATATAAACATAGAAAATAGGTGCAGGAGTAGGCCTTTTGGCCCTTCGAGCCAGCACCGCCATTCAATATGATCATGGATGATCATCCAAAATCAGTACTCCGTTCTGGCTTTTTCCCCATATCCCTTGATTCCCTCCGCCCTTAGAGCTAAACCTAACTCTCTCTTGAAAACATCCAATGAATTGGCCTCCACTGCGTTCTGTGGCAGAGAATTCCACAGATTCACAACTCTGTTAATGTTAACTTCACTTTTTCCCTTTTGAATCATTGGCCTCAAATATTAACTCTTTTTCTCTTTCCATAAATTCTGCCTGTCCTGTGGGATGTCTGTATTTATTTTTTTCCATCAATATTGCTATGATTGCAGCTTTCTCCTGTAGCCATGCATCCTTTTCCTGAAGATTGTTATCTTGATCCCGATGTTCCTACAACTATGCAGTATATTGCCGAAGCTCTTCTGCTCACACAAGTATGAGCATTTAGCTCTCTTTTGAGTTTCATAGGAGTTTTCTTCCATTCTTTAGACTGATAGGATTGTTAGCTGCTGCAATGACATATATAACCACTATTTTCTCAATGCTAATAACTCATCTAAGTGTTGTTCTTCTCCATCTTTCATTTTATCTCCATTTTATCTCCATCAGTGCCCAACATTAGGCTGTAAATTAGTGGATAGTTGTCTCTTATAACTATCCTCGGAATATGGTCTACATTCATCGTGCATCAAAGCAGGGCTCTCAGAACTCTTTCAAACGTCTACAAAGCAAAAGCCCGTCGGAAACCAGCACCACTGCGTCGCTAATGTCTTCAACGACGATGATGATGATGATATTGGTACATTTTGTGAACCAATTAACTTTCTTTAAGGAAATGTATTTTTTAAAATTCTCAGCCATTATCAAAATAAATTATTTCTTATACTGAACGCCTTCAAATGGTGCTGGGGGCAACTCCATGGTAACACCATGGTTGTTACTTCTGTATAAGGATAAATCTTTGTTGACAGCCAGATCCCAGATGTTCATAAAAGGAAACGGATAGAAAGTTTCCAACTGCATCCTATTTGTTTCTGCATTTACTGTTTCTTAAACATTTCCCTCATATCCAGTTCATTAGAAGCCTTTTGTTTCCCATGGTATGCTACGATAAGAGGCTTGTCAATATTTAGCCAGTGTTGGGCTATCATGAGTTAAATGCAGGTTTGACAGTGCCACCAAATCTAAAACTCCCCTTTGAGAGGTGGGAAGCATATATGACCAGAATTCAGATCCTCACATCAATGATTTAGATGAAGGGATTCAAAGTAACATTAGCAAATTTGCAGATGACACAAAGCTGGGTGGCAGGGTGAACTGTGAGGAGCATGCTATGACAATGCAGGGTGCCCTGGACAGGTTGGGTGAGTGGGCAGATGCATGGCAGATGCAGTTTAATGTGGATAAATGTGAGGTTATCCACTTTGGTAGCAAAAACAGGAAGGCAGATTATTATCTAAATGGTGTCAAGTTGGGAAAGGGGAAGTCCAATGTGATCCGGGGGTCCTTATTCTTCAGTCAATGAAAGTAAGCATGCAGGTACAGCAGGCAGTGAAGAAAGGGAATGGCATGTTGGCCTTCATAACAAGAGGAGTTGACCTACTCCTGCACCTATTGTCTATTGTCCATTGAGCAAATTACATTCAATACTCCTTGTCAGCAGTCTCACTCAACCAAATTTTTCAGAGTTGGTATTAAAGTCTTATTTAAATGAACTGAAAATTTAACATAGGAGCAAAGAGGTCCTTCTGCAGTTGTATAGGGCCCTAGTGAGACCACACCTGGACCACACCTGGAGTATTGTGTGCAGTTTTGGTCCCCTAATTTGAGGAAGGACATTCTTGCTATTAAGGGAGTGCAACGTAGGTTTACAAGGTTTATTCCCGGGATGGCGGGACTGTCAAATGCTGAGCGAATGGAGCCACTGGGCTTGTGTACTCTGGAGTTTAGAAGGATGAGAGGGGATCTTATTGAAACATATAAGATTATTAAGGGTTTGGACAGGCTAGAGGTGGGAAACATGTTCCCGATGTTGGGGGAGTCCAGAAGCAGAGGCCACAGTTTAAGAATAAGGGGTAAGCCATTTAGAAAGGAGATGAGGAAACACTTTTTCACACAGACACTTGTGAGTCTGTGGAATTCTCTGCCTCAGAGGGCGGTGGAGGCTGGTTCTCTGGATACTTTCAAGAGAGAGATAGATAGGGCTCTTAAAGATATCAGACTCAGGGAATATGGGGAGAAGGGCAGGAACGGGGTACTGATTGTGGATGATCAGCCATGATCACATTGAATGGCGGTGCTGGCTCAAAGGGCTGAATGACCTACTCCTGCACCTATTGTCTATTGTCCATTGAGCAAATTACATTCAATACTCCTTGTCAGCAGTCTCACTCAACCAATTTTTTCAGAGTTGGTATTAAAGTCTTATTTAAATGAACTGAAAATCTAACATAAGCTGCATTTACTGATTACCATTATTGTTCAAAATACAGCAGGAGGAAAAATAACAGTGCTTCGGTGAATAAGTGAAAATTATAACCCTATATTAAACACATATGCCCCTATTTGTGAACTAAAATTGCCAATGCCAGAAGCATTCTGGGAAAATACTCAAGGTTTCTCTATAAATGTTAATTACTCATTTTCACATCTTCTTCTTATCGAGGAGGGTAGAAGTTGTTCAGCCAGAGCTGAACTCACTTCTCGGCATTTGCATACAATGGTGCCTGTCTTGTGCTTCTTGTGCTTCTTATGTGTGGTTGTGGAAAGATTGATGGAAACAGGGCCGCGATGTGAATGCTCTTTCCTTGACCCCATTTTCACATAAAATATCCACTTCTTCGTAAACCCCTTGAACAGTCATTGACCTGGTTCCTGAGATTATTTCTCGTGACACTCTCATAAAATTACTGAATCGTGGTCACAGTGTTTTTATTCTGGAGAAAGTTGGAGTTATACTTTATCCAAGTTTTGTTGACATATGTTCAAGTTAAATCACCTGATCTTGTTATTCTTCATGACTTGGTAATGCAGTGAAATTCAGGTTGATCTGGTTATAGTCCAAATGAATGGTGAGTAAATAAACTTGCTCTGCATGTTACATTTCAATATTCAATGATACTTTATTGTCATATGTACCTAGGTACAGTGACATTCTTTGTTTTCGCATATGATACACAAAGTACGCAGAGTCACCACTCATCTGAGGCCAACAAAGTTACAAATGTACTCATTAGAGTCTCGATGGTTCCTCTATGTTCTAGGCACTCCCTCCCCCCACCTGATGGGTCCGTCCTTGTTCTTGGTGTCCCCCAACCCCCAGCGGATTCCTCTTTGTTCTCGGTGGTCCCATCGCCTTTCCTCGCGGCCCGTCCTCAGTCCACTGTCTTCCCGCAGCCCGACCACCTCTCCCCCTCATACAATTCACCAGCGAGCCGTCCGTCTCCAGTTCTTCAGCCTTCATGCCCGGGGGGGGGGGGGGGGGGGGGGGGGGGGGTCTTCCACAGCCAAACTTGAAGGCGCAAGAGGTTAGACCCCCCCCGGACCTCCTCCTACAGGCCCTTTGTTCAGCGTCCGCTGGTGTTGCCGACTCTCTCCTCCTTACAGTTCGCCATTTATACTCAGACTGGAGTGCATGTATCAGTTCAATCAGGAATATTTGGAATCATTGGATTATATATAGACCACTGAGCCTCTAAAGCCTCTGTCAGCTCCTTGAGATGACTATATGATTAGGCACCCAATGTATTCTCCTTCTCATTAACCACCTCCAGTATCTCTGACATCTACCATCATGAAGTGTTTCAAGAGATGGCACACATTAACTCCAGCCTCCCAGCCAGCTTTGATCCACTGCACAGGTCCACAGCAGACACCATCTCCCTGGCCTCAAACTCATCTCTGGAACACGTAGACACCAAGGACTCCTATATAAGTCTACTATTTATCGACTATAGGTCTGCCTTCAAACACTGTAATCCCATCCAAACTCACCTCCAAATCGGGAATTAGCACCCCTCTCTGCCACTGGATCCCCAACTTTCTGACCCATAGACCACATTCAGTGAGGATAATTGAGAACACCTCCTTTCCGAATAATTCTCAACACCAGTGCCCAGCAAGGTTGCGTTCTCAGATCCCTACTGTACTTCTTAAGCAATCACAACTGCTCCATCTACAGGTTTGCAGGTAACATCACTGTGGTGGGCTGGATCACAAACAATGATGAGACGGAGTACAGGAGGGAGACATAGAGCTTAGTGACTTGGTGTCTCAGTAATAACCTCTCTCCCAATGTCAGCACAATGAAGGAGGTAATTATCGATTTCAGGAAGTAAAGTGCAGTTTCTGCCCCAATCAGCATAAATGGTGCAGAAATGGTAATAGTTGAGAGCTTCAAGTTACTTGGAATTAATATTACCGATGATCAGCTGTGGACCAACCACATTGATGTGAGAGCCAAAAAAGCACACCAATGCCTCTACTTTCTGAGGACACTGAGGAAGTTTGGCATGTCTCCAATGATTCTTACAAACGTCTACAGATACACCATAAAAGCATTTTGTCGGGTTGCATCAAAGCTTGGTTTGGGAGCAGCTCTACCCACCACGAGAAATTGCTGAGAGTTGTACACGAAGCCCCATCCATCACACAGACCACACTTCCCACCGTAAACTCCATTTCACTTCATGCTGCCTCCGAAAAGCAACTCAGACATGTCCCATCCTGGTCATTCTATCTTTTTCTTGCTCCCATCCAGCAGAAGACACAAAAGCTTGAAAACACACATTGCTAAACTCAGGTACAGCTTCTTCCCCTCTGTTATGAGGCTTCTGAATGGCCCTTCCATAAGCTAGGGTACCGTCCGATTCACCCACTCCTTCTTATGGACATTGGACTCTGTCTATGGGACAGACGGGCCACAATGCTGAAAACTATATTCTGCACTCTCTATCTTCCCCTTCAATGTATCAATTGCACTTGATTGTATTTATGTACAGTACCTCTGATGTTTGGATAGCAAGCAAAGCAAAGCTCATACAGTACCTCGGTATACATGACAATGGTAAAACAAAACTTGTCAGATTATTCTTCTTTAAACAGATATTCAATATTCGTATCAGAGTGTATTTCAGATTGAAATAGGCAAAGCATATTTTTGTTTCTCCTTAGACCAAAAGCAAAATACTTAAGATGGTGAACATCTGAAAATAAACAGAAAATTCAGGAAATAGACAACATAGCAGGAAATAGCATCTGTGAAGAGAGGAGCAGGATTAATGCGCAGCATCTGAGAATGGTGCAAAGGTGAGTGAGAAACACTGCAAGCAAATTGCAAGAATGTTAGGGGAAAGGGAGTTGGGTAGTCTGTGGAGAGAAGTAGGGGTAATGTTTCATATTATTGATTCTTAATGGAATTGGGAGATACGGTTAAAGATGTGTAGATAGAGGGGTCAGGTAGAAAAATGTCAAAGGAAGGTCCTTGACAGACTTGAAGGCAGGAAAGATTAAATGGCAAAAAGTTTATCTTTTCGAGGAGTATAAAACCACGAGAGGAATAGATTGGGTAGATGCACAGAGTGTCTTCCCCAGAGTACGGGAATCGAGAACCAGATGACATAGGTTAAGGTGAGGAGGGAAAGATTTAATTATCAATCTGAGGAGTAACCTTTTCACACAAAGGGAGGTAGATGTATGGAACGAGCTGCCAGAGGAAGTAGTTGAGGCAGGTACCATCGCAACATTTAAAAAACATACCATAACCCTCCATTCCCTTCTCATCCATATGCCTATCCAATTTATTTTTAAATGATACCACTGAACCTGCCTCCACCACTTCCACTGGGAGCTCATTCCACACCGCCACCACTCTCTTCGTAAAGAAGTTCCTCCTCATATTACCCCTAAACTTCTGTCCCTTAATTCTGAAGTCATGTCCTCTTGTTTGAATCTTCCCTATTCTCAAAGGGAAAAGCTTGTCCACATCAACTCTGTCTATCCCTCTCATCATTTTAAAGACCTCTATCAGATCCCCCCTTAACCTTCTGTGCTCCAGAGAATAAAGACCTAACTTATTCAACCTATCTCTGTAACTTAGTTGTTGAAACCCAGGCAACATTCTAGTGCAGATGGGACATATTGGCCGTGATGGGCGAGTTGGGCCGGAGGGCCTGTTTCCATGCTGTAGAACTCTATGACTCCATGACTCTTGGTGAAGGACTAGGCAGTAAAGGAAGAAAAAGGGTTGGAAGTGGAGGAGGTGTAACTAGAGGAATTGAATAATTATCTGAAATTTAACAGATGACAAAAATGGTAAACGTTGAAAAAGTGAAATGCAAGGTGAAGTTAAATTGTTGATATCAGTGTGAAGTCCTGAAGGTTGTCATAGGACACATTCCCAGGACTAGATCCAGCACTGCCTTGTTCCTTGCTGCACTGGAAGGCTTTGCGATTTGTACATTGCTACTTTTCAATGTCCATATTAGGGTAAATCAATTCTACAACTTCCATTTCTCTAACATTCTTGCAATTTGCTTGTAGTTTCTCTCACTTACCCATTTACAGCCTTCAGAATATACCCTGCACCATTATAACTTTGCCATTTTTCCAAGAACATAGTTCTTGTGTTTGAGAACACATGTAAATATCCTTTTCTTTTGCTTAGCCGTAACTTTGATTAATACTGCCTCATCGACCATTTTTTAATCTTCTATTTCATAGCCTGAAATATGGAGTATTTCACATTCCTCTCATCTCAGTGCCCTCATACAGTTCTGATGTTCAATAAAGTTAGCTTTAAAAAATAGATAAATGAGATTCGGAATTACAGGTTATTTAGCTGGAGGCAGACATCTCCTGACCTCTGCTCTAAAATATTTGTCTCCTCAACTTCACTCTGAGAGAGAATTATCACTCATGCCTTATATCTGCCTGAATTATATCCTTCAGCTTGTGCTCTAAAGTGAATGTGCCAGAGACACAGAAGTTATGTTAATAATGTTATCATATTTTGGGGGAATCTGGGCATCACTGGCAGGTTCAGTATTTATTGCCCACCCCTAATGTCCTTGAGAAGGTGGTGGTGGGCCACTGTAGTCTTCTGATGAAGGTGCTGTTGGGGAGGGAATTCCAGGATTTAGATCCCTGCATGAAGGACCAGTGATATATCTGAAAATCAAGGTGGCGTGCAACCTTGAGGAAAAGCTGGAGACCGTGGTAGTCTGCTTCTCTCGTTCTTCCTGTTGGTAGAGGTTGCATTTTTTGTAGGAGACTTGGATTAGCCTAGGCAAGTATGCCTATGTAAGTATTTTGTGGGTGAATCACACCACAAAGAATGTGTGCAGATATTGAAGGAATGAACATTTAAGGCGGTGGATATGTTGATAAATAAGTGGGGTGCTATGTTCTGGATGGTGTCGAACTTCCGTGCAGTTGTTGACGCTGATGAAATGCAGACGAGTGCACAGTATATTCAAATTCCTGAATTGTTCTTATGGTTGCCAGGGAATGATTCACTAGATGCAGTGTACCTAGCTTCTGAAATCTCATATTTGTATATCTGGTTCAGTAGAATTGCTGGTTGATGTAGAGATAGATAGAAATACATAATTTGCATTGATTATTCTGCATTTAGTTTAGTGAAGAGATGCAGCATAAAAAAAGGCCCTTCAGCCCAACGAGTCCATGCTGGTTATCGATTACTCCTTTATGGCAGAACTATCACACCCACTCCCTATACATTAGAGGCAATTTACAGAGATCAATTAACCAACAAACCCACATGTCTTTGGAATGTGGAAGGAAACCAGAGCACCTGGAGAAAACCCTCACGGTTACAGGGAGAACATGCAAATTCCTCACAGTCTTTTCATCTCTCTTTCCTTGATAGAGTCATAGAATCATCAAGTAATGCAGTGTGGAACCAGGTCCTTCGGCCCAACTCGCCAACACCGGCCAACAATGTCCCAGCTATCCTAGTCCCACTTGCATGCGTTTGGTCCATAACCCTCCAAACCTGTCCCATAGTAAATGCCTACTGTGTTCTGTTGTGCTGAAGCAAAGCAAGAATTTCATTGTCCTATCAGGGACACATGACAATAAACTCACTTGGACAGGTACATGGATCAAGTCACTTGAACTTGAACTTGACTTGATCCATGTACCTGTCCAACTGTTTCTTAAATTTGCCCCCTGCCAAAGTATCGCTTACCAACCACCAACCTGGACACACTGCAACAGAGCCACTGTTGTGCCGCTGCCGATCGGAACGCCTGTTGAATGTTTAGTAGAGTGTTAAATTTGTTCATGATACATGTATTTTTATTTCTATTTATTTTTAATGCACACTGAATGGACACTGGTTGAGCAACGTTTTTTTGTTTCCTCTGGGTATGTGAATACTCAGGAAATGACAATAAAGATATACAATACAAACGATGGGATAGTCCCAGCCTCAATTACCTCCTCTGGCAGCTTTACAGTACACCCACCACCCTCTGTGTGAAAAGGTTACCCCTCTGATTCCTATTAAAACTTTTCCCCTTCACCTTGAACCTGCGTCCTCTGGTCCCAATAGAACACCCAATATTATTTTTTCAATTTCCAAGGTTTGACATCTCCTGAGCTTTTATTTTGGTGCAACCTTTTCCTGGAGTATTCAAGAACATATGAATACTTCTTCATCTGGTGCCCTTATTATATTATATTACATTTATCAATTCTATCGAGTTGGCTGAGTCTAAATAAGCCTGAATAAGGTATCTGTAATGTTCGCAATCTAGCACTGATATGATGACTGTGACAAGAGGCTGCATAGAAATGCTTGACGTATAAAGGGGAGGTGTAATTTTCATATTTAGAAATGGAGGGTCAAGAATGTCAAGCGTGTTTAATTGTAGTGCGTACTGAACGGAACAATGAACTTTGGTGAAAATAGATTGCATATCAAATTCTGAATGGTTACATATTTCTCATTCCAAGGTAATGAAGTTGATCTTCCAATGTCTATATATTCTGTGATGTGGGCATTTGACTGTGTGCAAAATTCATTGCACATCTGGCTTCAATTCTTTCAGTCTCTTTGTCATTCACCTCTTTAAAACACTGGAATGGAATTCCACTCTGCAGAGGTCGCGTTATATTCCTAGCAGATTGCACCAATTGCCAATTTATATGCTCAGAAAATCAACGGAACAAGTTAAATGGAACAAGAATGCAGTAGATTCATGCTCCTGGGCAGCCTCTCATCTTCTCTTCCAACGCTCTTCTTCACTGCAGGACACTGTAAGGAATTAACATGATCATCATTAAGGATTCTTAAGTGGTAGTAAGTGAAGGGAAACATGGGCTGGCTTGTGGTGTACTACATTACATGCACTTTCATAGAAGTTTATGGTAGTATGATCAAGGAAAGACTATTTGTAGGTGCAAAGTTTCAGCTGATGTCTTCTTGATATCATTTAATTTGTTGGACGGGTTACTTGCTAATCTGAAAAAATAGTTACTCTAAGTAATTCAAAGATGATCGGTTTGCAAGTTAGATTAACTAATGGGGCACATGTCAAGATTTATTAATAGAAAACATGTACATTTAAGCAAGGAGAGACGGAGCTTGATCAACTTTGGTTTGCAGCTTTTGTTCCATCTCACCTAATCCCACATTCAAGCACACTGCCATCTAGTGCTCTGAGAGTGCTTTACGTTCAACTCCCTTGAATTTTCCTCAAACATTTTAAGTATAGCGCACATTGAAATTCTGTAAACTGTGCCAGAGACTAAGTCAATAAGCATGTTCATATAGCCTCCAGGAAAGTGTATTATTTTCATTTATATGAATGCAATCCCTCAGCAGAAAGGGCTTATACCTGTTGCCTGGTATAATCTTGGGCTGAAGTGTAAAATTGGTGAAAGTGGACTAACTGCCCGCTTTATGCCATCTCTAATCTTCTTTCTCTTCCAATGCTTTACCTATTTTGCTCCACTGCTTAAATCCTGTTTCGTGCTGCAAGATGTATTTATTCCATTAGTTGACTGATATCACTGCTCACAGCAGAGCTTTTATCATGCCAAATCCAGTTAATTCTCAGCTGCCCACATTATGAATCATGGTCACAGCAAGTTACAGCACAACAGCCCCCTTTGCAAATCAAGTCAACACACCCATTGTAAAAATGACGAAACTTCGGAAGAATTAGATTGGCTAAAAAGTGCTTTTGAACATCCTGAAGATGATTTGTAAATGCAAGGCTTGATTTAGCTTTAGTTTGTGGTGCAACATTACATAAATTAGCATTGAGACAAAGACAAGACACGAGAAATTGACCTGATTTTAACCCAGTCATCTATTTTCATTCAGGGAATAGGAAGTAATAGATCTCTCAGCGATTTGTAAACAAGGGTGAATACTTTCATATCAGAGTGTTCCTTAATCAGGAGCCAATGTAGATCACCTGGCGATGAGTGAACACAACAGCGCACGTTGGGAGCAGAGTTTTGGGGTAACCTCAAAATCTCAACAAAGGCATGGATGAGCTTTTCAGAAACAGAATAGAAAAGATAAACAGGGGTGGAGTTGAATGATACAGAAGTGAAAATATGTAGTCGACAATTTAGAGATAGCAGAAGTACCAAGAGGTACTAAGTTGCGAAACCAAGCGTAGGCTCTGCGATCATTTCACTGAACTCCGCCGCTCAGTCTGCCTTGACCTACCTGATCTCCCGGTTGCTCAGTAATTTAACTCCCCCTCCCATTCCCAATCTGACCTTTCTGTCCTGGGCCTCCTCCATTGTCAGAGTGAGGCCCAGCGAAAATTGGAGGAACAACTCATATTTCGCTTGGGTAGCTTACACCCCAGCGGTATGAACATTGACTTCTCTAACTTCAAGTAGCCCTTGCTTTCCCTCTCTCTCCATCCCCCCCCTTCCCAGTTCTCCCACCAGTCTTACTGTCTTCGACTACATTCTATCTTTGTCCCATCCACTCCCCTGACATCAGTCTGAAGAAGGCTCTTGACCCGAAATGTCACCTATTCCTTCTCTCCAGAGATGCTGCCTGTCCCGCTGAGTTACTCCAGCATTTTGTGTCTACCAAGAGGTACAGCTGGATATATTACGTGACCAGTTAGAAATTATTTTGTTTCTCTCTCCTTACATACTGTTTGACGTGCTGAGGAATTCCAACACTTTCTACTTTTATTTCAGATTTCCTGCATCTGCAGGTTTTGCTATTAGACTGTTACACATTTTTTTGGATTGCTGATGGTGAGGGGCAGCATGTGGAAGAGAAAAAGGAGGAAGCCAAAGAAATCTTTGGTCAAAATCCTGAAATTTCTCCTCTTCCATTGTAATACAATCATCTTTCAATGAAATACTATTATTTGCCTGTGATAGATTCTTTACTTGCAATCTAATAAAAACTGAACAGCTCATGCCTAGAAATGAATCATTACATCGCAATCATCAATAGATAAATAATTGATATTCTCTATCAATTTACAGGCATGCTATTTTTATTCCCCATTCGATTGATCCAATCATTAGGCTAAAGAAATATTTCAGTAAACATGGTACTTTAGAATGCACATGAAGATTACTTTGGGCTTCTGAAGTCCAATGTCTAAATATATCTATGGCTTTTCGTGCCACAATTTCTGTATGCCCTGCTCATGAAAATCATATCATTTTATTCTCAGGTCTCTATTTATTTATAATAAATTGGTCAAAATATTATCCCATCAGAAATACTCTAAACCAATGTAACATATTAGTAAGGATATCACAAAGCTGTCAGTTTACATCAGCGATCTGAGATGACAAGTCAATGCAAGCCCTTTCCCTCCCTATCTATGCATGAGAATAGATCTCAACCAATGACAACGGGGAGAGGATGAAGGAGTGAGAGTCACAATTCCCACAATCCAGGAAGAGGAAAATTCACCACTTCTACAGACAGTTAAATGCAACCGTCCACTCACTGATAATGATCCCTTTCACTTACACAGGTTATTAATATTCTTTATTTGGGTTTGTGCAAGGGATGTTGGGCCACACTTTGTAGGAAAGAACTGCAGATGCTAGTTTAAACCAAAGGTAGACACAGAATGCTGGAGTAACTTAGCGGGACAGGCAGCATCTCTGGACGGAAGGTATAGGAGCCATTAAGCTTCAGTCAGTATTATTATCATATCTGATATTTTTAGTTTTAGTTTTTATCTGCCTGTACTTTTGTAGGTGGGATTTGACCTGTAGTAGGGGTGTGTTCTTTTGTTAGAGGAGTCTGGCGCAGACTCTCAGATTAGAAGTTTCAGTTTGGTGTCGGAGAATGAGGGGAAATAGTTTTCTACTATGATCACGATGCACACATGTTACGAGACGACATACCTTTATAAGAAGCTTTTATGTGATTTATATGATGGGAATGGAACAGCGATTAAGAACAGAAAGTCATGTTATTTCTTTATTTTGTATTACTTCAATAAAAAAACAATTAATATAGAAACAACGTCTGGAAGATTCATCTTTGCTGTCTTATGTGTGTTGTGAGTGCGTTAGGTTATACCTCAGAATCATCTCCGATAATTAATGGCTATCGAAGTTGGACTTTGAGAACGTTGTAAAAATTGCCGTTATGTTAAGTAGGAGGTAGTAATCCAAAGACTGAATCAACAGTGTAACCGAAGTAGAAGCTGAATCTCTGCCAGAGATTAGAGCTTAAATCCTGGATCAAACAAGCTGCTGGTCGCAGGCAACTGATATGGTCTGGACCTGGGTCATCAGAAGCCACGATGATTGAAGACTTCGAAAGCCAGGCCAGATCGTGAATAACAAGCAGCAAAACGCTGTATCTATATTACTAAATCTCTGATCTTGACCGCTTTTGGCCAACTGTGCTGCGATTTCCGAGAGAATGCCGCCACCTACGGCCGTCATTTTTGGCCACCTCGCTCAGAGCCTCCCTCCGCCTTATGAGTGCGGAGGATTTTTTCCGTCGATGAAAAATGAGAGAGATTCTAATGTTTTTACAAAATTCCCCATTCTCTCTGCTGCCCCTGCTGGCAGCAGAAGGAGGAACTATAAAACCAGGAAGTGTCGTGCCTCACTCGGTCTCTGCCAGAGCAGGAAGCGAGAGGCTCACGGCTCTCTGAGCTGCGAATAACATTGAACGCATGTCTACTCCACGGTGAGTCCCCTCGATGCAGCTGTAAAGTGGCTGCAGCCCTTTTTAAAAAGTTTGTGTTCACAAAATGAATTTTGGTTGTCGGGTGTCTGCAGCCCAATTGTTTGCCTCGCCTTTTTTTAACAAGTTTGTGTTCACAGTGTGTCTGCAGCCCAATTATTTGGCTCGCCTTTTTTAACAAGTTTGTGGAATTTTGGTTGTCGGGTGTCTGCAGCCCAATTGTTTGCCTTGGCTTGGCTTTTAAAATTGTTGCAACAGTTGGATGCCTGCCCAAGCATCCATACGGCCCACAATGTCTATACTAGCCATCTGGAAACCAGTACCTTTGGCCCGTAACACCCATACTAGCGCAACAGACCCCCACTGGCGAGCAGTATTGGAATTGGTGGAGATGTAGAATATTGCGTTGGTGACCAGCCCTCCCGTGTGATGCTGGGACCCAACGGGTCCCACATAGTCTAGTTTTAAGGCTATATTAAGCTTTATGAACGGCCGAGAAGGCTATATATTTGAAAGGCTTTCTTTTAAAAGGCTACTATTGCAGACTTGAAAACAGCTTTGAGATAAGCTCCAATGCTGTATTGAAGCGACCTTGAAAATCTCAAATTTTACCGATGATTTGAATTCCTGTGGATTGTTTTGAATTCCTGAGGATTGTTTTGAATTTCAGTCTGGAAGCATACGTCAATACGTCTTACGTAAAAATGTCATTACCCCGAAACATTATTACGTCGACACGTCCTTAAAGGGACAGCCTGCAGAAATATTGAAAATAGCCAGGAAGCTTGTTGACAGTAACTTGAAGATATGCATCCAGTGCTGAGCCATGACCTTGGAAATAACAATGTTTTGAACTTTGACAAGATAAGATGTGCTCAGCTAATGAATGTTTACAAGATTCTGGCTAAGAAAACCTTCGAAATAATGATGGTTTTGAAGACACGGAACAGGCTGTATAACATCTTGCAGTCAGTCAAGGACATACCAACTCATGGAGCCACCGACAGGTAAGTACGAAGAATTGCCACCAGACGGAGGTGTGGAATCGAGAAGATATGAGCAGCCTACCTGGAAAAATGCCAGAAGGATACAGACTCGATATGGAAACAAGTTAATGAGTCAATTGAAAACTACAGGGAACTCATGTATCCTGATGAGGCAGAGAGGTGGTCGGCAGAAACCATGGCACAAACATTATGCTCTACAGAGGGAGAAGCAATGCAACAAGGTGCTGAAATGGAAGAAGAAATTACACCTCAAGATAGTATTTCAAATGTCTTAACACGAAGATTAATACATAAATCTGGTTCTGTAGCCAGTTCAACTACAAGGACCTCTGCTCAAATGGAAGCCGAAGCTGAAGTAGCTGCTCTCTCGCTAGAGAAAATATGAGATTGAGGAACAAGTAGAACAGTTGAAGAGAGAGACCGAGGAACGAAGAAGGCAGTTGAGGAAGGAGAAGGAATGGCTGGAAATAGCCACGAGGCTGGCAGTTGATGGAGCAAGGTGGGAGATATTGGAAGATCAAAGTACAAGATGCGGCTCGAGAATATCTCAGAAGGTGAGTTCCTTAGTCTAAGAAGGAGCTGCTAAGCTGGGAACAGCAGCTAACTCAAATCTACAGCCAGAGAATATCTGGCATGACTCAAAACTAGTACTGAGTGGGTGGATGGGCGGCAAAACTTCATTTCAGCAACAAGGAGCTAGATCGAAGCAAACAACTTTTGGGCTGTCTGTTGAGGTTCGTAATAAGCCAGTGACCCAGCACTCTTCTCAGAGGCCCAATACACAGGCTTGTACAAGCCAAGATTTTCAGAGGCCTGTTCATCACCCATCTGCGCCCAGTCAGGAATCTCAAAGTGAATTCTATGAATTGGTAAGAAATCAAACGAGAATCATCGAGCACCTAGCTCAACAAAATCTCTCTTCCACCTTGCCCCAATGGAAATTCCTAAGTATGATGGTGATGCTTTGCAATATGAAACTTTCATAATAGCGTTTCACGAAGGAGTGGAAATGAAAACTACTAATGAAAGAGATTGCTTACAATTTCTGGAGCACTGCACAAGCAGATATGAAAAGCAGCTTGTAATAAGTTGTCCAAATTTGCCTGCGGAGGAGAGCTATCAATGGCAAGAAAATTGCTTAAAGAACATTTTGGTAATGTACAGAAGATTGCTAATGCATACATGAAGAAGGCCTATGCTTGGACAGCTATCAAGGCAGAAGATGTGAAGGCATTGCATGAATTTGTGATATTTCTTGTAGGTTGTTATAGCTCGATGTGAAATCTCGACCACATGGGAGAAATTAATGTTGTTAGTAATATGAGAACTATCATTCTAAAATTGCCCTATAAGCTTAGAGAAAGTTGGAGAGATAAAGCAAGTCTGATACAGGAAGATGAGGATCGAGAGGCCATGCTTCCTGATCTGGTGAATTTCATGGAAAGGAAAGTACGGTTAATGTCAAATTAACGCTATGGGAATATGCAAGATCCTAAACCAGTAGCTGTTAAAGGTTCTACCTTTATAAAAACAAAAGGAAGATCAGGACCAAAGGAAAGCAGTTTTGCTACCGTTGCAATACCTGTAGAAACGACAAGAGGAATGAAAGGAGATGCATCCACTATTAAGCGAAAAGGGTTCTGTTTGTCATATGATGAGGCTTGTCACCATAAAGTAGTGTCGAAAATTCAAGAACAAGGAATATAAAGAAAAGATGAACTTCTTAAAGGAGAAGGGAACCTGTTTTGGATGTTTGAAGAAAGGACACACGGTTAAAGACTGCAAGAGTCGTATGACAAGACAAGATCATCCTGAATTACTTCAATACTGAACAGAAGAATACAGAAAGGAAGCCGGAGCAAATTGAACAGAAGGAGAAGCCAGCTACGAGCAACTCTGTTACCTCACCTCAGATAAATGCGCTAATTGGGGCCGGGATAGAAACCTGTATTTTCTTCATCTTACCAGTAAAGGTAGGGAGCAGCAAAGCGAATACAGTGTTGCAAACATATGCATTTTTAGATCATTTTGGCTACCTTTTGCACGAAGAGCTGGATGAGAAGGCTGGGCATTACTGGAAAGGAGACCAAGATTCCATTGCGCACCATGAATGAAGAGAAATGTTGCAATAGTCATCATATTACAGGTATGGAAATATCTAGTCTCTTGAAGACAATTTTATCTGATATGTAAAATATCTGATGTGTTTACACATGAGACCATGCCTGTTTCTCAGCTGAAATATACCCAAGCAAGAAGAGTTGAAACAATGCCATACTTGAAGGATGTCAAGATACCTAGAATAAATTCTTGTATTGACCTACTTATCGGAACGAATGCTTTGAAGGCAATGGAACCTAAAGAGCTTTTCAGCAGTCCTACTCGGATGGGTTATCTATGGCTCCTTGAGAAGGAACAACAAAGGCTGCTGCTGTCAATCAAATATCTACTATTAAATTAGAAGAGCTATACAATTGACTTCAGTGAAAGTACTAGAAAGGAATCAGAAGAAATGTCCAGAGAAGGGTTAAAGTTCTTGGATGTTATGAACCACTCAGTAAAGATGATCGAAGGACATTATTGTCTAGACTTACCTTTCAAACAAGAAAGTGTTAGTCTGCCGAAATTGTCGCATTGCAGATCAACGCACCCAGAATCTGAAATGCAAATTGGGCAAGAATACGAAATTTCACGATGAATATACATCTTTCCTAAAGGAAATGATTGATAATGTTTATGCGGAAATGGTACCGACAGACCAGCTGAATCGAAGTGATGGAGAGTATTGGTATATTCCACACCATGGGGTGTATCACTCAAAGAAAGGGACCTTGAGGGTGGTCTTTGACTGTGCTGCAGTCGTCAAAGGAATCTCACTTAACTGGAAACTACTGCAAGGTCCAGACTTTACCAGCTCACTCATTGGGTTCTCATTCAATTCAGACAAGAACCGATTGCTTTGATGGCTGATATTAAAGCAATGTTTCATCGTCAAAGTATCAGAAAAGCATATTGCCTATTTGCGATTCCTATGGTGGCCTGATGGTGATGCACAACAAGATCTCTTTGAATACTGGATGAAGGTACATCTCTTTGGAGCGGTGCCATCACCAAGTTGTGCAAACTTTGCATTATGGAAGATCGCTGAGGACAATGAAGCTCATTTACCAGAAGAAGTGACAAACACGGTAAATAACAACTTCTATGTGGATGATTGTTTAAAAATCCATGTCTACGGAAGAGGAAGCAATTCAAATGGTGAAACATCTGACTTCCCTTTGTAATAAGAGAGGATTCATGCTATCCAAGTGGATCAGCAACAGCCGTGTTGTATTGGAGAGCATTCTACTAGGAGTCCAGGGAGTTGGATTTGGACAAAGACAATCTGCCAATGGAAAGGGTACTAGGATTACACTGGTGCGTTGAAACAGATGTGTTCAAGTTCAGAATCTCGATTCAAGAGCGACCATGTACTAGAAGGGGTATCCTATCCGTGATTGGTTCTGTTTACGACCCTTTGGGACATTCTCGCACCATTTACACTGCCAGCCAAATCGATTTTGCAGGAACTTTGTAATGAAAAACTAGGATGGGGTGAGAGTATAACACAAACCTCCTCTCAGCGATGGACAGAATGGTTAGCAGATCTCAACAAAATCTCAGAATTCAAAGTGGACCGGTGCATGAAGCCTACAAACTTTGGTCGAATTAGATATTCACAGCTGCATCACTTTTCAGATGCAAGTGACGGTACTGTTTCATGTCTAAGACTGGAAAATGATAACAAAGAAGTATATGTTGCATTCTTAATGGGAAAAACCAGAGTGGCAGCATTGAAGCCAATGACAATTCCCAAAACTTACTGCCGCAGTCTTAGCTGTTAAAGTTGACACAATGCTGCAAAAGGAACTGCAGCTTCATCTGGAGAAATCTATCTTCTGGACTGATAGTACTACAGTGCTTAAATACTTTAACAATGAGAACAAGCGTTTTCTAACATTTGTAGCAAAGAATCTCTTAAGTAAGGAGAGCTACTAATGTATCACAGTGGAAATATGTTAATACAAAGGAAAATCCGGCGGATGAAGCTTGTAGAGGATGAACAGCAGACCGTTTCTTAACCAATAAGACATGGAACAATGGACCATAGTTTCTCTTTAAGCCACATAGAGAATGACCAAAGCTTGAGCCGGGATTTGAAATCTCTGCTAATGATCCTGAAATCAAGCAAATCATCACAGTGAATGTTATTGTTAAAGATTCATCGAACCCAACAAACGATTTAATTAACCATTTCTCATCGTGGAATAAGTTGATGACTGTGGTGGCTTGGTTTCAATAGACAATAGGTGCAGTAGTAGGCCATTCGGCCCTTCGAGCCAGCACCGCCATTCAAATTGATCATGGCTGATCATCCCCAATCAGTATCGCATTCCTGCCTTCTCCCCATATACCCTGAGTCCACTATCTGTAAAAGTCTTACCTAGCTCTCTCTTGAAAGCATCCAGAGAACCTGCCTCCATCGCCATCTGAGGCAGAGAATTCTACAGACTCACAACTCTCTGTGAGAAAAAGTGTTTCCTCCTCTCCGTTCTAAATGGCTTACCCCTTATTCTTAAACTGTGGCCCCTGGTTCTGGACTCCCCCAACATCGGGAACATGTTTCCTGCCTCTAGCGTATCCAGACCCTTAACAATCTTATATGTTTCAACCAAACCCTTAACAATCTTGTATGTTTACAATCGGTTCAGTCAGAACAATATTGAACGGCAGAGGCTATATGCTTGCTCCTCCTAATTCATATGGTATGTAGATCAACTGATTATTTATTGCATATTTATTTTTGTTATTGAACCTGATGTTCCTGTAAAGCTGCAGCAAGTAAGAATTTCATTGTTCCAGTTCCTGTCCGGTGTTTCTGAGAAATAAACACTTTTGAACTATTGATGTTCATCTGTAACACCATGTACAACTTGTTCGCTATGGGAACTGGTCATCTGAACAAAATTTTTTGGGTTGCGGGCAAGGTCACCAGAGGTTTTCGTTCAGGTTTCCTAAGTGGGACAGGGGCATACTTTCACAGACTGATGACAAGGACCCCCAGATCCTGTTGTACTTCCCCTTTTCTCAACTTGACGCCATTTAGATAGTAATCTGCCTTCCTGTTTTTGATACCAAAGTGGATAACCTCACATTTATGCACATTAAACTTCATCTGCCATGCGTCCGCCCATTCCCCCAACCTGTCCAAGTCACCCTGCATTCTCATAGCTTCTTTCTTAAAGCCAATACAGTTATTGCCATTTGCTTAAAAAAGGAAAGAGATTGCTGATTGCTGAAATTTGTAAGTACAACATATGGCAGATCTTTTTTGGAAAAGGTGGACACAAGAATATTTGCCACTAATCGAAGAACGACAACGATGGATGAAAGTAAGGAGCAATTTTATTCCAGGTGATATCGTTTTGGTAGTTGAGTCTATTGGAGATCATGCCAGACGTTAAGGGTTTGGTGCGTACAGTATGACTTCAGACAAAAAACAGCGTCTTGGTAAGACCAATAACCAAGATGTGTCTGCCTTTAGAAGGCGAAGATGGAAGAATCACGATAGAAGTCTGAATGCTGACAATGCTTATTGTTTCATGCTTACTCCTTTTGTTTTTTGAGATATGTTAAGCTTTTATAGATCCTTTTTTAATGTTTACTAGACTGTGGGACCCACTGGGTCCCAGCTTCACATGGGAGGGCTGGTCCCCTAACGCAATATTCCACCTCTCCACCAATTCCAATATACACACACACACACACTCACTCACAGACTCACACACATACACACACACATACTCACACATACACACCCATACACTCACACACATACACGCACCCTGCACCTCACACACACACTCACACACATACACTCATTCACACATACACTCACACACACATACATGCACTCACACACACACACACACACATACACTCACACTCACACACATACACTCACACACACATACACTCACACACACTCACACACACACATACACACACACTCACACACATACACACATACACTCACACAAACACATACACTCACATACACTTGCACTCTCACACACGCTCACACACACACACACACACTCACACACTCACTCACACACACTCTCACACACACTCATACATTACACTCACTCACACATACACTCACACACACTCACACACTCACACACAAACTCATACACACCGATACACACACATACATTGACACACACACATACACACACTCACACATTCACTCACACACTCACACTCATATACACTCACTCACTCACACACACACACACTCACACATACACACACACACACACACACACACATATACACACACACACACATACACACACACACACACACACACACACACACACACACACACACTCTCACACACACATACACACACACACACATACACTCACACACACACACACACTCACACACACACACTTTCACTCACACACACACACACAGACACACACACACACATACACTCACACACACATACACACATACACTCACACACACACTCACATACACACTCACACACACATGGACTCACACACCATATATATGACAATAAACTTTCTTGAATCTACTCACTCGGCTCGAGCGCGGCCTCACCACTGTGGGGCTTCCGCAGTCAGCGGCACTTCCGCAATCAAAGTGCCCTCTGCACTTACCAGAAATTACGCAATCAGTGTGACCTCTGCACTCACCGGAAATTATGGAATTAGCACGACTTGTCCACTGAACGGAAGTCACAAAATGAGCGGGACTTTTGGACTAAACACAGTTGGACCTAATAAAGCAGCATTTATTACTTCCAAACACAGTCGGACCTTATAAAGCATTTATTCCTTCCAAACACAGTCGGACATAATAAAGCATTTATTCCTTCCAAACACAGTCAGGCCTAATAAAGCATTGCAATTTCAAGCACAGGCAGGGCAGCAGGCCAAACAACTCATGGCATTGTCATTAGGACTAACAAATCAATTTATTGCAGACTCACAGTTCAGTTGATTCACAGCTTAGAATGACAGTCATGGCCTCTCCCTCGCAGTCTTGCAGAGTAACGGACTCACGTTCTGGCATCTGGGGTCCTGCCCGCCCCGGAAGGGGCGTTACCTTCAACGTGGTGATTGGCAGGCGAGAGGACCAATCAGCTAATCTCAAGGATTTTTAAACACTAATAACTTTTTTTTTCATCGATGGGAAATATCCTCGGCGCTGGCTCAGCGAAGGAAGACTGTGAGTAAGATGACCACAAATCACAGCGATACATGGTAGCGTGCTTTCTAAAATCAATATATAGCGCAGACAGGAAGTGGTCAAGATGAGACTTTTAATTATATAGATTAGTAATTGCCCCAATTAGGGGCCGGTATGTAGGAGCCATTAAGCTTGTCAGTATTATTATCATATCTGATATTTTTAGTTTTAGTTTTTATCTGCGAGTACTTTTGTAGGTGGGACTTGATATGTAGTAAGGGTGTGTTCTTTTGTTTGTAGAGTCCGGCGCAGACTCTCAGACTAGAAGTTTCAGTTTGGTGTCGGAGAATGAGGGGAAATAGTTTTCTACCATAAATTCTTAAGGGCTTGGACAGGCTAGATGCAGGAAGATTGTTCCCGATGTTGGGGAAGTCCAGAACAAGGGGTCACAGTTTAAGGATAAGGGGAAAATATTTTAGGACCGAGATGAGGAAAACATTTTTCACACAGAGAGTGGTGAATCTCTGGAATTCTCTGCCACAGAAGGTAGTTGAGGCCAGTTCATTGGCTATAATTTAAGGGGGAGTTAGATGTGGCCCTTGTGGCAAAAGGGGTCAGGGGGTATGGAGAGAAGGCAGGTACAGGATACTGAGTTGGATGATCAGCCATAATCATATTGAATGGTGGTGCAGGCTCGAAGGGCCGAATGGCCTACTCCTGCACCTATTTTCTATGTTTCTATGATCACGACACACACATGTTACGAGATGACATACCTCATCATCATCATCATCAACCTTTATTGTCATCTTGCAAAGCAACAGTTGTACAGTGCAAAATGAGAAGATGTTTCCCAGGGAATACCAGAGCATCGCACATAAAACTTAAACATTTCACACATAAACGCCTGGAAGATTAATCTTTGCTGTCTTATGTGTGAGTACGTTAGGCTATAACTCCGAATCGTCTCTGATAATTAATGGCTATCGAAGTTGGACTTTGAGAATGTTGTAAAAACTGCCATTATAGAAGGAATGGGTGACGTCGAGACCTTTCTTCACACTGATGCAATAGAAATTGGACCCAGCATCAGTCAATGCCTCAGGTAGTACTTTGAGAAATAGTACTTTCTAATATTAGCAAATACATACAATGGATAATAAAATATGTAAAAACGAATTTTCCACAAATCATTTGTAATAATTACAAAAATATGTATATTTTTCTTACATCTTTCACTTGTTTAGTCTGCTGTGCAGTATGCTGATATAAAAAGGAAATTGACTATTAATGTCCTTAAACTCCCTGTTCAGAGTACAAGAATTCCCAACTGTGACCCTGTCCTCACGTTTCCTTCTTTTCTTGGGGGAAAAAAAACCTCTCCTTGTCCATTGCCATCCTTCTTTGAAATGCATGACACATGGCTAATATTTTACTTAAAATAAATATACTCGCATGTTACAAACCACAAAGTCTTCACTACCCACACCCAACTCCAGTTTGTCAATGAAACACAGAATCCCTCAGTGCACTTTGTCTCATCAGGGAGAAGTACATTATATTAGCGTTGGTGTTCAAATATATAGGAATACTAGCCACTGATGAAAATGACATTTGAGATAATTAAGAATCTAATTAGGACTCAATCTGATATTTTCCGAAGTTTGGGCAAGTGGAAGGATAAAAAGTACATCAATGGACATTTCAATTCCATCCAAACGATGCCTCAGATTTACTGCCATGAAACAACCAATCTGACCCAACCGTACGTCAGGAAACACTGATTAATTTGGTGACATCACATGAAAGGTCCCCTTAATTAGGAGATAATTTGCCCAAGCTGTTTTATGGCGCATTCAGAGGAAAGCTTTTGAGTTTATCAGTGCATTGGAGCTATGGTCTCACCCATGGTCTGCAAATACCTGGACGGTAATACTAGCTTTGTAACCAATATGTGCAGCATTAGAATTTGGAGTCGCAGCGTATTCCGCATTTTGATCTGTCTGTTGGAACTTGTAGCATTACATGGAGGTGCCGCGGTGCGTGAAGAGCCTGGTGGTAGGGAAGGGAGGGACTTGGGTCCTTTAATCGAGATGTTGGCTGGGAAGGTCAGCCCCCTCCCTCCACTGCTCTCCCGACAGAGAGAAGATGACCAACGCATGGAATACATGGCTAGCCTTTACAAACAGTCGGCCGATCCGAACGGGAATCCTAAAACCAACCGAACCACCAAGACGAACACCATTCGCCTGGTGAAGCCCAGTTCCAGTACCTTAATCGCCAACACAGGTAGTTATTACTTCGAGAAACTTAAAGTCCTAGTTAAAAATCACTTAAGTTACTTTGTTTATTGTCAAACGACTCATTACTAGTGCAGCAGTCACTCTTATCACAATAGATAATGGGCTCTCTGGGCAACTACTGATTGACATTGCACCATTGGTACTAGGTCTAGTACTAGTACTAAACTTGCAACACGAACGCACTCCTACCATAACCAATGCGTTTTGTTTTATTGAGGGGTCAGCCGACGAGTTTTTTCACTCCTGCTTTCCAAGAATCTAAACAGTTGCTATTGAATTTACCACGCACGAACCCAGGTAATATTAATGATGTATTCATAAGATCATTAAGACACACAAATGTTTTTACTAACATTTTAAAACAATAGTACGCTTCTTAGTTTTGAAGAACTCCCCCGCCCGCATATCGTGCTGCTAATTGTGAATTGCGAGGCTGAAACTTAATTGCAAATTTGTCCCACAAAATGTGAAGGCAGTTAAGAGTCAAGAGTGTTTAGTTATCATATAGGGAGGGAGAGAAAACGGGGAATTACAGACCAGTTAGTCTAACATCGGTAGTGGGGAAACTGCTAGTCGGTTATTAAAGATGGGATAGCAGCACATTTGAAAAGTGGTGAAATCATTGGACAAAGTCAGCATGGATTTACGAAAGGTAAATCATGTCTGACAAATCTTATAGAATTTTTCGAGGCTGTAACTAGTAGAGTGGATAAGGGAGAACCAGTGGATGTGTTATATCTGGACTTTCAAAAGACTTTCGACAAGGTCCCACATAAGAGATTAGTATACAAACTTAAAGCACACGGTATTGGGGGTTCAGTATTGATGTGGATAGAGAACTGGCTGGCAAACAGGAAGCAAAGAGTAGGAGTAGACGGGTCCTTTTCAGAATGGCAGGCAGTGACTAGTGGGGTATCGCAAGGCTCAGTGCTGGGACCCCAGCTATTTACAATATATATTAATGATTTGGTCGAGGGAATTGAATGCAACATCTCGAAGTTTGCGGATGACACTAAGCTGGGGGGCAGTGTTGGCTGTGAGGAGGATGCTAGGAGGCTGCAAGGTGACTTGGATAGGCTGGGTGAGTGGGCAAATGCATGGCAGATGCAGTATAATTTGTATAAATGTGAGGTTATCCACTTTGGTGGCAAAAACAGGAAAGCAGACTATTATCTAAATGGTGGCCGATTAGGAAAAGGGGAGATGCAACGAGACCTGGGTGTCGCGGTACACCAGTCATTGAAAGTAGGCATGCAGGTGCAGCAGGCAGTGAAGAAAGCAAATGGTATGTTAGCATTCATAGCAAAAGGATTTGAGTATAGGAGCAGGGAGGTTCTACTGCAGTTGTACAGGGCCTTGGTGAGACTACACCTGGAGTATTGCGTATAATTTTGGTCTCCAAATCTGAGGAAAGACATTATTGCCATAGAGGGAGTTCAGAGAAGGTTCACCAGACTGATTCCTGGGATGTCAGGACTTTCACATGAAGAAAGACTGGATAGACTCGGCTTGTACTCGCTAGAATTTAGGAGATTGAGGGGGGATCTTATAGAAACGTATAAAATTCTTAAGGGGTTGGACAGGCTGGATGCAGGAAGATTGTTCCCGATGTTGGGGTAGTCCAGGACAAGGGGTCACAGCTTAAGGATAAGGGGGAAATCCTTTAGGACCGAGATGAGAAAAACTTTTTTCACACAGAGTGGTGAATCTCTGGAATTCTCTGCCACAGAAGTTGGTTGAGGCCATTTCATTGGCTATATTTAAGAGGGAGTTAGATGTGGCCCTTGTGACTAAAGGGATCGGGGGGTATGGAGAGAAGGCAGGTACGGGATACTGAGTTGGATGATCAGCCATGATCATATTGAATGGTGGTGCAGGCTCGAAGGGCTGAATGGCTTACTCCTGCACCTATTTTCTATGTTTCTATATGTACAAGGGAACAATGAGATTTGTACTTGCAGCAGCAAAACGAGCTGTATCTTTTTCGAATTGATTAGGTTTTTGAGGGATTTGCTGTTTGAAAATGGATATTGTAGATTTTAAAAAGTTGGACTAAATTTTCAACTGGATCATTATGAAATGGCCGTAAACAGGTAAAATTGCAAGCATTTTGTCCCCTTATAACGAAATAGACCAACCTATGGTGCTTAAACAAGAAACCATTGACCAACCTAATGTGGAAATACAGAACTGCAGATGCTGATTAACACACAAAGTACTGGAGTAACTCGGCAGGTCAGGCAGCATCTCCGGAGAACATGGACAGGGAACGTTTCAGGTCGAGACCCTTCAGACTTCATGAGTTATTGGTATGTTCATGTTTAATACAAACTGAGGAAGGGTCTTGATCCAAAACGTCCTCTATCTATGTTCTCCAGAGATGCCCCCTGACCTGAGGTACTCCAGCACTTTTGTGTACTGAACAACCCAACATCAGAATACAATTCAAAGAGGGAAAAAATGAGGCTGTCCTTCATTTCTTAGAAATAGGTGCCTGTCCCCAATTCTTGGTCTTTGCTTAAGCAAATCACTTTTAGTATTGTTGACATCTGACTGACATGAGAACTTGATATGGGACAATATGGGTGGCTGTGTTTGCTTGTAAAACATTGAGGTGTTGATTTCTGCTCTACTTTCCTTCATAGGTCACTGGCACGTCCATCACATTGAATACAATCTGCAGTATATTCCAGAGCTGGAACACTTGATTAAAGTTGCAGTTATTTATTTGCACAGTGCTCTTCCTAATCACTTCAAGGTTTTTTGTGAGATCAAATGCCTTCTTGCAAATTATGTTGACGCAAAATTCCTACAAAATGCCACGTCCACAGAAATACCCATCAAATTTGTGTTAAAGATGCATGACCAATGGGCAGAAGCTGATGTAACCCCGTGTGTGTATTTCCCATCTGGCAGTTCTGTGAAGAAAGTTGATCTGAACATCAGTTACAAGTGTGCTGATCTAGGAAACATTGGTCAAGCACCTCTGGACAAGAGTGCCATCCATCTCCAAGTACCTTCACTGCTGTTGTACTTAAATGATACTGACGAGACTGCTCACCAAAGGAGGGAGAAACAGAAGAAGCAACTTCTAGAGAAGCCTTCCGGATCCCGTACACTATCCAGGAAGCCTCGGCAATTAAGTAACATTGGCTCAGACATTCCTAACTTACTCCATAAAAGAAACCCTCCTCGGAACAACTGCAAACTCCATTCGTTCTGGGTAAGCTTTGAGCAATTGGGATGGGATCACTGGATTGTGGCTCCTCACAAGTACAATCCCAAATTTTGCAAGGGTGACTGTCCTAGAATTCTCCATTATGGTTACCACTCTCCAAACCATGCAATAGTCCAAAATTTTATCAATGAAATTGTTGATAAAAATGTTCCCCGTCCATCTTGTGTTCCCTCAAAATACAGCCCCATTAGCGTTCTTATGATGGAACAAAATGATCACATTGTGTACAAGGAATATGAGGACATGATTGCTGTTTCTTGTACGTGCAAATAGTAGCATTGCCATTTTGTGCCACATGTTTAGAATTCAGGAAATTATCAGTGCACTGCAGTTAGTTACTCGAGTTGATTGTTACAATGTTCAATGCTATGCTACTACATCTATTGCATTTATTCAAGGAAAGTCATTCCGTGACTGGCTCTTGGGTGTAATTTATTTGTCCTGTCAATTATAAGTAACTTGCCTAATTCATAGTGCAATTGTGCATCCACAGTATTAACACTATCCCCTCAAAGTAAAAGGATCTTAAAGCGTGATCTTGCAGTGAATGACCCACTATTGCAGCTGGGGGAAATGTCCCAAGCGTGTAGAATATTCTGCAAAAATAAATGAGAACAAGATTTGATTAAAACTTGATTTAATGAGTTTAACAATTTTGTAGTATCATATTTATAGTGCTTTGTAAATATTGCTGAGAATTTCCAGTCAAAAGTTTGTAGAGTCCATCTTTTATACATTGTCAAGTCTGCTGTTTTTGATCCATTCAAATAGGAATCATTCAACCTGAATGTAAATAGTTTCATGTTTTAATGTCAGAATTAGGATTACTCCGATAAAGTTGATTAGCCTGACTTGCAGTAACCTTTTTAATTCGTACCATTACTTCAATAGCTGCTTCACTTGAGTAATCCACAAGACAGATCAGGGTGCCTCCCCAGAAAACTGCACACTTGTCTTCACCTTAAGTGACTTGCAAAACACAATATGCAGGAGTTAGGGGTGGGGTGGGGGAGAGGGAATCACAGGAAGTGGCTGGGGAATCTCACTTAATGAGCCATGGTTTTGTTCATTAGTTCACTTGGAATAATTTGTAACTCAATGGAACAAACTTGAATCATTTTTAATATCTAATGCACTTTGGTTTTTAAACCCCTAACTTTTCTTTTAAATAACTGGAACATATAAATCTTGGCCACTGCAGTCCAATGATTAATCTAACGTGTGCAGGTAGAAGTTATTAAGCTAGAATCTGAAGAGTCCATCACTTTTGGTTTATCTACTGCTCTGAATTAATTTCACTTTTGCTACTTGTCCAGATTTATTTTTCTAATGTCACGTTTTGTTTCTTTAAGCTATAGATGCATGGCTAAAATTTAGAGATATAAATGTTGTCCCATTTACTTTGGCTGTTGTACTTGCTCTATTTATTCAATGATATTTCTCCATGCAATTTTAGCTTGGGTATAGAAATATTCAGTGACCCAATAGCCTGTTTTTTTATGTACTTTGTAATCAGCCTTTCCATTTTTGAATTTGTATAAGGGGTTGCATATACATGTTGATTGTCAAAACAATGCTTTGATCTAAATACTTGTGTATGTGATACTGTATCTATTAACACCTGAATATTTGATAAAGTAACCCTTTATTGTTTGTATTATTATCAAACTTGCATACTTAATAAAGAAATGGCTTGACCTTGAATGCAGAATTGATCATTAATTCCTTGGACTTTCATTTGAGCTGTTGTAAGATTTAATGCAATCAACAGAAAGTGGAGCGATCAAAAAGCTTTGCATGTCTGTGTACTGGTGAGTGATTGCGTTGCTTGACTAATTCAAATAGACATTCGTCAGGAGCTTCATGCCAAGAATTGATTTGCAAATGAAACATAATATAAACACGGTTTTGAAGATGATTCTTCCTTGAATTATTTTAAAACAAAACTTGTAGTTGAAAGGATAAAGGATAAATTTAATCCTAGCTGAGCAAGCAGATGGTGCAGTTAATTAAAATTTGGTGGATCCCAAAAGCTTGGTAAGGCCATAGAGTATAAAACTGGACTTGAGCCTATTTTTAAACTCTTCTAAAATGGTCATTTTTGCAAACAAATTTCCATAATAGTCATATAACTTGAATCTGTGCTGAGAAATAAATACCTCGGCATCACAAGAATTCCCTTGATTTTGGTGAGGATCTAAATGGGGAGAGAATTCAGAAATTGGATTGAATCACTAGGAAGGCAAATGCAATGTAGGCATTTATTGAGGACTAGAATATAAAGGAATGTTATGCTGAGGCTTTGGTCGGGCACTGGTCAGACTGGAATTAGAGTATTGTGAGCACTTTTGGGGCCCCATATCTGAGGATGTGTTGGAGAGGGTCCAGAGGAGGTTTATGAGAACTATCCTGGAATTATTGGGTTAACGTATGATAATACCAACATTACATTAACTAGAAGATGAAAAATAAAATGGAGCGGGGAATGAAAGACATACTTTATGCAAGAAGAGTTTCGGAAATCTTTTTTAAAAACTTGCTATTATACAATGTTTAAATTTGTATTGTGCTTTGAATTTTAGAAAAGAGGCTCTCTGGAACACCAGTAAAACCAAGTGCCTTTGCACTAAGCACTTACAAATGAGGAAAACTGATGCTCAACTTTGTCTTTGGAGTGGGTTTCATCAATTATAGAGCAGGCTGTGGTCAGAGGCCATAACCATTTTGTTAGCAATTACTGATCTCAAGTCGGCAGCACAGACGGGCTGTCTTCAGAAAACAGCCCACATTTGCATTTTGTTTTTAATGATCAAAATTTTGAACACATGTTTGTGTTGGTGAGGGTCCAGAGGAGGTTTGAGAACGATCCCTGGAATTATTAGCTTAATGTAGAATAAGCGTTTGATGGCACTGTGCCTTTACTCGTTAAAGTTGAGTAAGATGAGGAACCTCATTGAAACTTACCGAATAGTGAAAGGCCTGAATAGAGTGGATGTGGAGAGGATGTTTCCATGAGTGGCAGTGACTGCGACAGGAGGGAATAGCCTCGGAATAAAAAGTTGTTGAGGAGGAATTTATTTTGTCAGGATGAGGAATCTGTGTAATTCATTGCCACAGGCGGCTGTGGAGGCAAAGTCATTGGGTTTTTTTAAGGTGGAGATTGACAAATTCTTGATTAGTAAGGGTGCCTGAGGTTATGGGGAGAAGGCATGAGAATGGGTTTGAGAGGGAATGATTGATCAGACATGATTGAGTAGTGGAGCAGACTCAATGGGCCTAATGGCCTAATTCTGTTCCTATGACTTATGAACTTCATTCCTTGACTTAGTTTTAGTTATCTGAACTTGCTTCGTCTGCAGCATGGATTTTTGTGCTAAACCTGGCAAATCCAAAAAAGGCTAATTTGGAACCAAGTTATAAATTCAAAAAAGGCTAATTTGGAACTAATTTAAATACATGGTGTTCCTTTCTGAATATTAAGCCTTTAAATTTCCTCTGAGCGTGTCTATGCGTAAGATGTGACTAATGTCAAAATTATGTAGATACTTTGTGCATACTACTTGAGAAATTGCCTTGATATAAACTGGTGATGGATGGGGTGGTAGTTTCCAGGAGTAATGTAGTTATGTATGTGGGTAGTACTTTAGATCCAAACAACATTTGAAGGATGGCTTCCAAAACGGTTTGTTTTGGCCATCAAAATAGAATTTTGAGGAAATGTTCCAGATTCTTGTCGCCATCCAGAGGAATAATCTGCTAGTTTTTAACTAAATTTTGATGTATCTCAATTTTCAATGTTTAATGCAGAATGGGCAGAAAAGGAAGCAGCCACCAAAAGATTCATTGCAATGGTATAATGACAATTGCTATTTCAATGTGTTCCTTAGATTTAAGAAAAAAATATTTCTCATGGTTTAAATTAAAGTGTTTTAAGGGTCATAAACTAAAATGTAGTATTAGTCAATGCACAAAGGAGAATCATGGTAATTGTTCAGTATGCATAGTTCATTCATTCCTAAATCTGAGTTGAGTGTTTTATTGTAGTGTACCAAATTGAACAATTCGTACTTGCAGCAGCACAACAGTTTGCACGGTACTGAACTCAATAGATAAAATAATAAACACAAATTCAATAAACAGATTACCCAATATAGTACAAAATAAAGCCTGAGGATCCTAGTGTAAACTACAGTTTGTAGTTTGGTTGGAATTTGTAGTGTCCAATATCCTGGTATTTATTGGGAAGAAGCTGTTCCTGGACATCAGTTTTCAGTCTCCCATACTACTACCCGATGGTAGGAGTGAAATGAGCATTGCCAGGATGGTGTGGGTCTTCTGATGTTGCCTGCCTAACTGAGTGCCTGTCATAGATCCCTTCAATGGTGAAGTAAGTACCTGTAATGTACCAGGCAGTATTCACCACTTTTTGTAATCTCCTCTGGTCCTGGATGTGTGAGTTGTTGAACCAGGCTGTTATGGCAACTTGTCATCTGCAGATGGCAACTGCTCTCTACTGTACACCTGTAGAAGTTCAAGAGTGTTCATCGACATACCAAATGTCCTCAATCTTCTAAGGAAGTAGAGGCATTGGTGTGCTTTCTTTATGATTGTATCAATGTGATGGATCCAGGACAGTTCTTGAGATATGCACACCCAAAAACTTGACGTTGTTGACTCCATCTACCACTGACCTGCTAATGAAGATGGGTTTATGAATCCCTTGCCTTCCTCTTCTAAAATCAACAACTGTTATCTTGGTTTTAATTATGTTGTTTTGCACCATTTAATGAGATGACAGATCTCCCTCCTATCCTCTGACTCATTACCTGAAATTCATCCAAAACTGGTGTTGGGGGCAAATTTAAAGATGGAGTTGGAACTGTCTGGCAATGCAGCCATGGGCATAGAGTGGGTAGAGCAGGGGACTGAGCAGAGCAGGTGATTGAGCAGAGCCTATAATCTTGGTATTTAAATGAGCATTCTGTTTAAAATATGAATCGGGGGGGGGGGGGGATCTTATAGAAACTTACAACATTCTTAAGGGGTTAGACAGGCGAGATGCAGGAAGATTGTTCCAGATGTTGGGGAAGTCCCGAACAGCCTCTGCAGATCAAAAGAAGCTGGTGGGGCAGTTTCCGGTATACACAGACCATCAGGAAAACTGGTCCATCAGCAGAGGAATTACATTCAAAGAACTGGTTAGTTTTACGAGTTTGGATGAGGCAATTAAATTGAAATGGCAACAATCTTTTGACAACTCTGCTGTGATGTCAGTTTTGGACTAGGACAACTGCTGGTTGTATAGGAACAAGAGGGCCCACTTCTGTGCTGCACGAATCTGAATTAATGACCTTTTACTTTCCAGAATGCACAGATGAGTTGGAGCAAATATGTAGAAGTTGGAAGGGTGGGGTGATCCAACAGAGGAGCACATGAACCTCATTGTCATCTTATATGGATTGGAATATTCGTACATCCAACTGAACAAGCAAAAAGATTTGTTCGATCTGGAAAATCTGCAGGATCATTTCAATAGTAAAACTTCATCACGGAGAGCGACAAGACTTGTAATTGCAAAGTCAAATATGAGTGATAACAAATCTCATTCTCCGTTGAATGTTATCAATATTACAAAAATATTTGTCCTTAATTTTACATTTTTGTATTTGCAAATACATCTCCAAAGATATTTCACGTTCATGTTAATCAAGGCACCTAATGTGGATCATTGTGCAGTCATGATTTATGAATGCAGTAGAAATCATAAACCTCAAGAAGCCAAGGTGTTTTTTTGCAGTTCACTTTGGGCAAAAGATAAGATTCCCACATGCTTGATGGAGCAAGGGGTGGTGAATTTAATTTGAGATCCACTTGCAATATGGATCCACCAACATTAATTTTAGAGCTCTGGATTCCATGCACCACTGATCCTACTTGAGATTCCTGTGTGGAGAATGGCATGGTATGGAAAAGTTTTTGGAGGTCTTTTTAATACCAACATTATTACATTAATTAGGAGATTAAATTAGAATGGAGCAGGCAACGGAAGACATATTTAATGCAAAAAGAGATTGGGAATTTTTTTTTTTTTTAGCTAGGATACAATGTTAAAGTTGTGTGATGCTTTGAATTTTAGAAAATAATCTGTTAATCTGGAACGCCAGTGAAGAGAAGCCAAATGTCTTTGCACTAAGCACTTACAAATGAGGGAAAACAATGTTCAACTGTTGTTGGAGTGAGTTTCATCATTTATTGAGCAGGCTGTGGTCAGAGGCCATAAACCTTTTGTTAGCAATTCTGTCCCCCAGGTCGGCAGCACTGACTTAAGAAAATGACCCACATTTGCATTCTGATTTTAACTTTCAAAAATTTGAATACAAATGTGATTGATAAATATGCCGTTTGACAATATGAACACAGCTTGTGAAAAATTAGATATGAAAATAGTTCTATTAAAGGAGGTAGTTGAGGAAACAAAGATGTTCTCAAATGGATTAAAAAAAAAGCTTTTTGGGATGGTCTGAATTGGACAAATGCTCATGAAAACAAGCAATCAAACGAAGTTCAATGAATTGGTCCCAAACACCAGTGTTTTGTCATTCTTCCCCCCCCCCCCCCCCCCCCCCCCCCCCCCTCATGTGCTTCTATTTGGTCTACCATCCCCCAGTAGAAACCTGTTCCTTAACCCTCCTTTGCACTCTCCCCCCCCCCCCCATGTATTTCCCACATCAGCTCAACATTCACTCCTCCTCTCTTCCTCATTCCCTTGTATTTTATTTTCACCTCCAGCCTTTGTTACCTGTTCCACCCTCTGCCCCGCCCCTCACTCGTAGCCACCTATCACTTCCCAGGCTTTGTCTCCTCTCTCTTTTCCAGCTTTCACTCCCTTCACCACCCCATCAGTGTGAGGAAGGATCCCGACCCCAGGCCAAGCACCGTCCCTCCACAGATGCTGACTGACCCGCTCAGCTCCACCACCGACAGGGACTTGTCAAATAATCTTCATCCAACGTGCGCCGGCGTTCGTAAAACCACAGGTTTCGTTTTTAAAGCATAAACCGTGAGTATTTGAGTCTTTGGAAGAACAACAAGCGGTAAATGTGAGGACAGCGGCGCTCGCGCGCTCGCCCAGCGCTGGTCCACTCACTCACTCACCTGTTGGTGTCCGGCCGCACCGGAAACTGATCGCTGCCCCGCTACTGATGATTGGCTGCCGGCCGGGTGCCCCGCAGGTGGTGTACGTCACTTCCCCAGAGACGGGACGCCGCGGCTGTTTAGGAGGGGGGGGCCGGGGGGGGGGGGGATGTGGTGTGGGGGGGGGGGCTCAGGGACAGGGGGGGGTGACATGGAGGGGTCAGGGAAAGGAAGTGGTCGGGTGGGATGGGGGGGGAGAGTGGATCAGGTGGGGGGGGAGGGACAGGTGGGGGGTCACAGACAGGGACAGGGGAGGTCAGGGACAGGGGACAGGTGGGGGGTCGTTCAGGTGGAGGGGGGTCAGGGACAGGAGGGGTCAGGGAGAGGGGTCGGGAGAGGGAGGGGGAAGGTCAGGGGGTGGGGGAGAGGGCGACAGGTGGAGGGGGGAGGGAATCTCATCCAGGTGGAGGTCAGGGACAGGTGGGGAGGGGAGTGGGGGGGGGCAGGGATCAGGGTCGGGGGAGGGAGGGTCGGGATGGGAGAGTGGATCACGGGCAGGCAGAGGGGTCATGGGGGCGGCTGCTCTGGTGTCGGGGTGGGAGAGGGCCCAACCCGGGGCAGGGGGTGAACGTGCCGAGTGGGCCAGGCTCTGCTCTTCCCCCCGCGTGCCGGCCCCCTCGAATCCACCTCGACCCAAAGCCATGTCACCAATTCCGCTTCTTCACCTATCGGGTCCTATCCAGATCAGCCTGATCGGGACACTTGACGTATTGTCAAAAACAAATTGACATCCTTCTCTTCCTCTTAAATCTCTAACATCCTGCATGCCCTGCACAAATCCTTAGATAGCATCTCGTTCCCTCCCTAATGGACAGAAAGTCTCTCTCTCTAATACTGCTATCAATTCCTCATAATATCTGAAAACTTCCATGAAACATGTTAATAACAATTGAGCATTTAGGGGTGTACAATAAATGCCAGCATTTGCCGCCTGCACCCTTGTTCCCTGATTGCTTTGAAAGTCTGAAGCACAATGTTAATTCCTTCCCTGACCAGTGAATGTACCAAGCAGAATATTGACAATCGTCTGAACACTGCTGTAAACCTGAAATATTGAAATAATCCCTTCACTGTTTCCATAAGCTGAAACAGGATATTGATACCCTTTCCTCAGTATGGCCATAGATTTAATCTGAATATTGATGTACTTTCCTGAAGCAGGCTAATGTTTTTCCCCCCGCCATCAGAGCTTTATTCTTACTATCATTAGGATTACGATTTCTCAGTTTATTGTCATAAAAAAAACACAGAATAAAAATATACATGGTAATGATAGATACAAAAAGAAATGCAACTAATTATCTTGAGAACGATATACTTGTGCCATCATAGATGGTTGTCGTGTCATGAATATTAAGCAATTTGCTACTTGGTACATTTTTCTTTGCTAAAATTATGAATAATCTTGCCTTTGCATTGAAGTGCAAAGTCTAATTTAAGAGTACTGGAGGAGGAGATAGACATCTATTCCCTTGACCCTATGTTGCCATTCTGATCTTCCTAGATGTGATCAGTCAACAGAACCATCCTACTGCAACTAGAGAGCAATATTGAACAATTATCTACCTCTTTGGTGACCCTCGGGCTATCTTTGATCGGACTTTATTGGCTTTATCTTGCACTAAACGTTATTTTGTGCTGAACATTATTCCCTTATCATGCATCTGTACACTGTGCATGGCTCGATTGTAATCATGTATTGTCTTTCCGCTGACTGGTTAGCACGCAACAAAAGCTTTTCACTGTACCTCGGTACACGTGACAATAAATTAAAACGGAACTGAACTGCAAAAGCTGTTCCATACTGCAACTATTCAGCCTCCTTATAATACAAACTCTCCAGACCAAGAAACACCCCCATAAATGCAAAACCCTGGTTGCCAACCATTTTAACTCCCCTTCCAATTCCCACATTGATTTTTTTGTTCTGGACCTCCTTTATTGCAAGAGCGAGGCCACATGTAAATTGGAGAAACCGTGCCACATATTCCGCTTGGGTAGCTTACAACCCAATGGTATGAATAATGAATTTTCCAATTTTAAGTCACAACCTTCCTGGTTCCTTCCCCCACCTTCTTTTCCATGTCCACTACAGTGCTACACTACACTACACTTCTCCCACTATCCTGTCCCCCTCCCCCCTGTCCCCTTCCACCCATATCCCTCCAGCTAGCTTTATATTTAATTCCTCTTCTCTACTATCTGCCACCCTATGCCATCCTTTTCTTCTTTAGCCTTTGTCTACCCATCTGCTAATCAAACCCTCCTCACCTAGATCCATCTATCACTTATCAGGCCCGACCCACCTCTTTTCCAGATTTCTCCTCTCTACTCGTCTGAAGAAGGGTCACAACCCGAAACAACACCTGTCAATTTCCTCCAGCTGTTGAGTTACTGCAACACTTTGTGTTTCACTCAAGATTCAAGCATCTGCAGGTCCTTAAGTCTCCATAAATTATCTCTATTGAGATGACTCTTATATGTACATAAAGTGCAAAACTGCAGACGAATAGTTTAATTAAAAATCATTTTAAATCACCTTTATTTTCATTTATTTTTATGTGTAAAGTGCAAGCCGCAGAGCTCTCAACAACAAATGAACCAAACAAAATGGAGAAATATGAGAAGGTTATGACAATAGGGAGAGGAGCAAGTGCAGAGGTCTACTTAATGAATAACTTGGAAACCAAAAAGCTGCATGCTGTCAAAAGAATAAAGATTGATTCATCACTCAAGATGAGAAGCAAGGAAGCTGTAATGCAAGAAGCAACCATTTTGACCAGCCTCAAGCACCCTCATGTTGTCACTTGTCATGAATACTTCATTGACCCAGGAGAAGAGTATCTCTTCATTGTCCAAGATTATTGTGATGGAGGTACTTTGGATGACTTGATCCAGTCTAAAAAAGAGAAGGGTTTTTTTGCTGAGAAGGATGTTATGCGGTGGTTTGTTCAGTTAGTTATGGCTATTCAGTATATTCATTCTCTGAAGATTCTGCATCGAGATATAAAAACATCCAATATTTTTCTTACAAAGAAGGGCACAGTTAAGCTGGGCGATTTTGGAATATCAAAAGTAATGACCCACACTTTGGATATGGCAAATACCTGTGTTGGCACACCATGCTATTTAAGCCCGGAACTCTGTCAAGACATGCCCTACAGCTCTAAGTCTGATATTTGGGCCCTTGGTTGCCTTTTATTTGAACTCTGTGCTTTGAAACCTGCATTTCATGCAAAGAACCTCTTAAGCTTGTTTTATAAAATCGTTAAGGGTGAGTATGCTTGTGTACCCAGTAACTGCTCTGAAAATTTGCACAATCTGATCAAAAATCTTCTCTGCAAATATCCTGAAGAAAGACCCAGTGCCAACACTATCCTTAAGATACCTTACGCCCAGGAACACCTCAAGCTGTTCATTATAGACCAAGAATTTCAGCTTACAAAATATAATTCTGTGAAGGATGCACACTCTGGGAAAAGGGACGGTAATGAGATCACTGATCACCTCTGTCAGTCTTTGGATCCTGGTGAAGAAGACACTTGTTCACCATGTGGTCAAAATGATGGAAATGCAACGGTGATGCCCTCAGAGGTGTGCAAGAACGTTGGACTCCATGAGGAAGAGGATAATTATTCTGATGACTTTGATCAGGACAGTTTGTCCTCGACGGGGGAGCATGCTGAGGATGAAATGACAGTACCAGTTTCAAGTGCTGACACCTCAGCGGTTACAGAAGGTAGTTTGATGTGTAGAAACACTTTTTTGATGCTATTTTTATTTCCAACGTAACCATATTTCCAGCGTTCTCACAGGCGGATATACAGTATTTTGTTTTTCTTGACGCCAAAGCAAATATTGCACCTTGGCAACTATTAAATTTTAATTTATGGTAATCTTCTTAATTGATATCTTGGATCATTCTCACCTTGACTCTTCTCCATTTAACTTGAATATTTCACACATCTGCTTGATTGAAATCCTGGTGATATTTTTACTGAAGCTTTTCATGCTGCTTTATAAAAATCCAGAATTTGTGATAATTGCTGTATCTAGCTTTGATAGAATCACACAGCAGGGAATGGGCCCTTTGGCCCACCAAATCAATGCTGACCATCAATCACCCATTTACACCAATCTAATTTTATTCTCCCCAGATTCCTCTCAAGACTCTGCCAGCTCTTCAACTCACTACACATTTGGGGTAATTTACAGTGGTTAATTAACCCACCAAACTGCAGGTCTTTGGGATGTGGAAAGAAATTGGAGCACCCTGAGGAAACCCACACAGTCACAGGGAGAACATGCACACACCAAGCACATAGCATTGATGGTCAGGATTGTACCTAAGTACTGGGGCTGTGAGGTATGGTTCTATTAACTGTGCTATTATGCCACTGGCTCTTAGCCCTCTTTACAGTAACATGTGAATTGTTAGCCCATTTTACTGAACTACTTTTTGTCTACACAAATGGAACAGAAAAAGTCCTTGAAGAGCTCTGGGAAGTTATGAACATTATAATTAACATGGAAGATTTTTATTTAAAGTTAACATATTTCCCCAAAAGATAGGTGCTGCTCCATGACAAATGTCAGGGTGCTGGACTTAAATCGAAAATGCTTGACATGAATATTTAATGCATGTACAGAACATTTGAGGCTCAACATTGTGGGAACAATACTATACTATTGATTTGCAAAGTAACGTAATTTCAGCCTGCTAGGCTTCATACAATCTTAGTTGGAATTTCCAATTTCATGTTTCATTCAATAACATCACTCCCTTCTTCAAAGAGGTCTAACAAACAAAAACTATGACGTTCATAATTTACCAATGATTATATCACTAGATTAGTTTATGGGCATAAAGAGACAGAACATTATGATCTGTGATGGAATATTCTTCAGAACTTGTTTGGTAAACATTATGTGTCTCATGCCTGAATGTTCTCTCTCACTACATACACCCTTTGTCTACCATCAAATGTGGTAGTTAATGGAAAAGCCACAGTGAAAATTAATTATGCAGCAATTAAGCAGATAGTAGTTGCAAAATGTTCCATTAGTTATCTCCAGGGTAAGAACTCTTGTTACCCTTTATTGGAGGTATGGGTACTGATAGATGTGAATATCAACTGATAAAGAACGCATTCTTGGATCATTAATCCCTTGTTCAGCCAAATGAAAAAACAGCAATGCAGCAGCTTTGGCCTCACTTTCCCAGCAATGCCATTACGAAGCAATAGTAGGCTCCTTGCCTGAGGACAACCAGAATCATGATTTATAAAACAAAATTATATTGGAAGTCACTCTAATCTTTAAGCTGCTGCAAACTCTGCAATTAGTTTTTATATTGGGTGCAATAAACCATTTCTATATGTTTACACAGTGTACACAGTGACTGAGATAGACATCATTTGTTTTTGCAAAACATACAATTTATTGATTTTGGAGCTATCTACTATTAAGATGATGTTGCACTGAATAACGAGTTAAGTGTTCCAACAGTGAATGAATGAGTTATGAGCAAATATAACCATGTTCTAAACTTTGTATGTCAAATTTGTCATTGGCAGCTACTGATGAGATGGACTATACAGAGTACCCAGATGATTTTGAAGAGGAAGAAGTTGATGTGGCAGAAATAGTATGTAACGCTCGATCAGCTATGGAAGTTGAAGCCACCAATGATTCATTTCGTGAAGAAAGAGGTGGTCAAGAAGAAATTGCTGTCAACCTGTGCAGTACCATTAAGACTCTGACAGAAAAATGTATCGGTAGGAAGAAATATATATTAATCCCGCAATGGAATTACATGAAATTCTGGCTTGCTGTCCTGCTGCCTATCAATTAGAACATGAATATTGTGATATAATATGCATGCATCACCGTGTTGTGTGGCTTAAAGAAAATCCTGCTGGCCTCGATCAGAGGCGTTTTTAAAGATTTTTTCAAATGTTTCTGAAAATCAGGGATGTTTAGAAATTCAAATAGATTTAAACAGTTAAAATAAACAAAAACTATTCACAAAATAGTTATTCAACATATCTCAAACAACTCAAAATAAATAAAAAGACCATGAGAACTTCAATATGGAATTAGTTTTCAATGGAAACACGTGTTCCTTTTTCTTGAGGGCTATCTTAATTTTGCAGCAAAGAGCATATAGCTTTTTGCTGTAAAATTCAGTCAATATTCAGTCAATGTTAATTTTCAATTAACTCCAGTACCAGACCTTCCCTGTTACAAAAAGTCACAAAATATTGCACAGTATAATTATCCTCTCTCTACCCTAGGTTTGGTCTGAATATCTGCATAGCTGAGTTGGGGACTTGCATTGTGAATATAGTAATTTTACTTTATCAGTTAATCACATTTTTTAAATATATTTTAAATACGTTTATTTTATGACTTTTTGAATATGTTTGTGGCTTACTCATTTAGGACAACATTTTGACAGATCTAACCATGAAAAAGATTTGTTTAGTGATTTGGTAAATAATAACGAAATGAAGTCCCTAAGAGGGGAATTCCATGGAATTGCAATGGCCTGCTGATGACTCCATCATCCATCATTACGATTGTACGCTAACTGATGAGGTTAGGTGGTGTGAGCACTGGGACAGGGAGGAATGGGAATTCTTGGACTGTAGCTATTGGACAGAGCAGAATTTTTGTTTTGATATATTTCTTTCAAACAGAAAAACTTTTCAACATTTATATATTTGTTCTCCCTCTTTCTTATGTTAATATTCTGATGACTGCGGTGGAATAACATTATTAATCAGCCTTTTATAATAATTAAATAATTGCTTAAACAATTAGTAATTAAGAGAATGGGCTAATTAGTGACGGGTAACGAGTCTTTGTCTGGGGTAGGTCAAGATCTCACAAATGTAATATAGTTTTTTAGAGGAGGTAATAAAAGTGACTAACGAGGAGAGGGCAGTGGCTGTTATTTATATTAACACTAGTAAAGCATATGATGAAATCCTTATGACTTTGTAGTTTAGATTCAGAACTGTTTTACCCCTAGAAGGCAGAGAGTAGTGGTGGAAAAGTGTGACTCTGGCGTCTGATGTCACACACACACACACACACACACACACACACACACACACACACACACACACACACACACACACACACACACACACACACACACACACACACACACACACACACACACACACACACACACACACACACACACACACACACACACACACACACACACACACACACACACACACACACAATGTCTTATAGAAGTCTATAAAATTATCAGAGGCATAGATAGGGTAGACAGAATCTTTAGCCAGGGTGGAAATAACAGATATTGGAGGGCATAGCTTTAAGGTGTGAGGGCGTTATTTAATATACATAGAGTGGTGGGTGCCTGAAACGCACTGCCAGGGATGGTGCTGGAACCAAAATGAATATGCAGGCTATGGAGGGATATGGATTGTGTACAGGCACAAGGGATTACTTTAATTTTGCATCATATTGGGCACAGACACTGTGGGCCGAAGGGTCTGTTCTTTTGCAGTACTATTGTACCTTCCGTATACTAATTATACTTGTATTGATTAAGCACTTGTATTGAATAAGCTATCGTGTTGACTTTTGATTAATATGTGTCTTGTTCATTCTCTGGTGTCTTGCCTTTCCATGCAAAAGATATGTTCTTGACCCTTGCATAATAGATAGGCTTTAATTAGCTTATTTTGATATTGGTTCCCATGACTCATAACAACCATACATACAAACTTGTAAAGGTTATAGTGATCAATTTGGTCCACATTCTGATGCCGTACTGAAAGTATTTCAGTTTTTTTTAATATGTGAAAACTGGATCATTATCCAAAGGACTTTGTTTTTTCTTCCACCTTCATTTCAACACAATCTGATGCAGAAATCTGAGTGACAATAGACAATAAGTGCAGGAGCTGGTCCTTCGAGCCAGCACCACCATTCAATGTGATCATGGCTGATCATCCACAATCAGTACCCCGTTCCTGCCTTCTCCCCATATCCCCTGACTCCGCTATCTTCAAGAGCGCTACCTAGCTCTCTCTTGAAAGTTTCCAAAGAACCGGCCTCCACCGCCCACTGAGGCAGAGAATTCCACAGACTCACAACTTTCTGTGTGAAAAAGTGTTTCCTCATCTCCGTTCTAAACGGCTTACCCCTTATTTTAAACTGTGGCCCCTGGTTCTGCACTCCCCCAACATCGAGAACATGTTTCCTGCCCAAGTGCACATAAAGCATTTTGACTTTTGAAGTATTTTTTATGAACCATAAAATAGGTCTATCATCCTAATGGAGGTGCAAAGCCTTTTTGAATCAATTCATATTAATCATTTGAATACCATGTGACACATTTCAGTTATTTGTTACATATATGCTGCATAAATTCATTTTTCAAGATAATTGAGCTGGGAATCACTGTATTCCTTGTTGTACATTCATGAACATTTTGCAAAACAATTCCATGGTAATCTGCTTTGGTGTTCAGAAAATATCTTTATATTGTTTTCTCTTCTCTGACTTCTGGTAGGATCTTTGCTCATTCACAGGATCTTTTTCCCCATTCAATATGTAGGTGCTCTATATCTGGGGTTTTCCCAGTCTGCACTCTTGCAGCTTTACAAGGCATTGGTATGTTTGTACCGGTAGAGTTCTCCCAAGGATCCTATTAGATCTTAAACATTTATTAAGGGTAAGAGACTGTTTTTGTAGGAATCAATTACCTTTTCCAAAAGACAGTTTCATCTCTGAGTGGAGAAAATAAAAAAAACGGTGTCTTTGTCAGTGCTCATTACCATCAGATTCATCATTAACATTCTGGGTGGATGCTTTGACGTAAATTATTCTTTTCAAAATGATGGCTAGGGTCCATGTATTTGATTATGGGGAGAGGGCTTTGGTATGTTAGTGGTGTGGACCTCAGCATTTTTAAGACTAATTCATCTAATATAAAACTGAATACTATTGTTGAATTGATATTTGATTCATTTGCATTTATATTTAAGATAACTCGGTTTATTTTGAAACTAAATGACTCTGACATATTTTCTCTGTTTGCAGATGATGTTGGTCAGACCCTTTTCCATGAAATTGCTTCTCAATTTCTCAAAGGTTTGACTCCCGATGACCTTCAACATCAGTTTGAGCATCGGTTGGGCCCAGATCACTTGGAGACATGCTACATTATCTTCAACATGAATCAAGAAGATGTTTGATTCAATATGCTGCTGCAATTCAAACATTGCTGATCTTTGTTTCTGGCAATCAAGAGAGCTGTGTGGAATTTTATTTTGAGCAAGTACAACTGACTGAACAGATTCTACTTTGCACATTGTTTTGGGGTTTCAGGGATATCTGTCATAATATTTTACCCCATAACATTGAGCACAAGGATCTGAAGCTTACCACTGTTGTTGCATGGTTAGTGGTTTACCGTGTGGCTAATAATGCTGTGAACTTTCTAAATTTATGAGGAAAAGTAGATACTTTCCTGGTTCTTTTCTTGTTGTCTCCAAGAACTTTCCGAAAAGTTGGTTTGATATTATCTTGTCTTTGCCTCATTGCACATATTTCTCCTAAATGTTGAAAAGTGGCATGTAGAGTCATGGAGTGTGGAAACAGGCCCTAAGTGTGGAAACAGGCCCTTTGGCCCAACTCGTCCATGCTGACATGAATCTAAAGCTTTGCCTTTAGCAGCAAGAATTTGGCACATTAGGAATCCTAAAGATATGTTGCCAATTTTATTTTCCCTCTCTCATTGAGAAATATATCTCTTAATATACCTCTTAGTGCTTAATATATCCCAGTTTTGACTGCAAACTTACTTTGCAGGCATTGTAAGGCAATAAAAAAAAAACTAGGTTATTTGAAGGCACCAGATAGTGTAATGAGAAGCAGATAGAATATGTTCCTGAAGGGTAAGATCAAATAGGTTGAAGGCTTTCTGCTTTCTGCATTCTAATTTATTTAAATTATAGACTGGGTAATATTTTTTTATTTACTCCCTATTTTTATAGGAAAACATATCTTACTTAATATTTCTGTAGCTATTTTGTAATAAGGCATACATTTTTACTAAGTGCATGGCGGAAGGATATGGTTCCCAAATAGGCTGCTACCATACTAAAGCATTCCCTTTAGAACATCTTGATGGCAGTTTTACAGTTATCCCATTATTAAATCATGAAGCAGACTGGGAATCAGATTTCCAGCTTATGTGGTTTCTTAAGAATAGGCAGGTAGGTAGGGAGTGTACGTGTGGAGGAGGGTGATTTATTTAGTTTGTAATCACGCTCTGTAATTAGTATCACTAGAGCAACCAAACAGGTTTTGGGAGTTTGTACGCATTGTTTTTAAAATAAAGTTAAATAGTCTAGTAAGACTATTTTAAATAAAGAGATTAAATGTCTCAAATTGCCCAGTCCATTCCCTGTACTTTCTTTTTTTATTTTATTGTATAGTAGTGCAGAGGATTAACAGATCCTTGATCTCAAATTTAGATGCAAATTCTATGCATACTGAAATCTTTACTTTCTATATCCTACATTTAATGAACAGGGACATTCTGGTATTTTGAGATTGCTGCCTCACTGGACTTTAACTCGTACATAATTGTAATTAAAAAGTATTTTTAGCACTTGATGAAAGAATCTCAATTACAGATGGTAGTATACTTTTAAAAGCCCAGTTGCAATAAAAAACATTTTGGAAGCTTGTGTTTTCACTGTCAATTTATTTTTCAAATGCATTCATTCACGGGACAGCAGTGCTAAAGTAGACATTTTGAGTCCATCTCTAATTGCCCTTAAGAAGGTAGTTAAGATTCAACTCAGTGGCAGGTCTGGAGTTGCACAATGGCCAGATCAGGTTTATATTAACTATTTTTCATCTATCATATAGCAATGTTACAAAATTTTGAGATTTAAAAAATCAAGTCTGCAATTTATCCCATCAGATAAAGCATAACAATAAGTTTAATTTGACACCTAATTCACTTTCATATCTCAAGTAATAAAAAAGTTATGGCCATTTTCATACTCGGAAATTAGCATCTTGTTCCCTATTGATTTTCTATGGACATAACAAAAAAGCTGTGATCGAGGACAGTCAAAAGCCCATAACTTTCTTAAAAATTAAGAGAACTGAATGAAATTTTCAGTTATCATAGATTGAACCATTCTGAAACAAGCATAAAATAATCTTACTTGGAGGACCTGAAATTAAAGCATATAATTAGTTAGTTACCCAATTGTAGCTAATTTCAAACTTCAATAACTAGATCTAAACATCTATCCATTTCTTAATAAATGATTAACATTTTTAAATAGCCTAAGTGTCCAAATAATATTCACAAATAATTCACGATAAAACATGATTTTTAAATCTCATTTACATCAATTTATAGGCCAAATGGAAGGAATTTAGTGTTCAATTGCTGTAAATTAAAGTCAATTTAAATCGGCTTTCTAGTGGGTTCCTGTGAACGCGCTGGTTTAGAACGTTCACATTGCAGTGGATTTGTGCCCCCAAATGCCCAGAAAAATACTGCGGGATATAATGAGCCCAAAATGAACTATTCGCTATAGAAAACTTTATATACAGGGTTCTTAAGAAGCCCCTTTTAATGTAAAAATAAGGTACATACCTTTAATTGTTTGCTTTATAAAACCCTGGGGCTGCGAGAGGTCGCGGGTTTAGAGAGTGTTTTTTAAGCTACTATAACTATTATACAAGGCCATAAAAACTAATAATACCTTTTGCGACGGGGTCTTTCAGCGATTTTCCATTAATGATTTACTAGGCTGAACATTTTCGATTGCAACAGCCTAGTAAAAATCGCGTTTTAAACCAGCCCCTAAACAGTGCCAAAATCACACACAAGGGGCGGGGCAGATTCTCAGACACGATTCAGGTAGGTTTTGTAACATACCTATATCATATGCCCAAAATGTTTGCATCTACTAATTTATAAGTAGCATGATGATTTTTGAAGAAATCAGATAGTTTGATGGCTATAAATGTGTAGGTTTTACAAGTGGACACCAGCTGCCTTTGGTTCCAGAATTTTATGAATTAAAAAGCAATAATACTCTGAATCCTATGTTTAATATTTTAGTTTAGTTTAGAGATACAGCGCGGAAACAGGCCCTTCGGCCCACCGAGACCGCGCTGACCAGCGATCCTGGCACATTAACATTACCCTACAAACACTAGTGACAGTCTGAAGAAGGGTCTCGACCCGAAACGTCACCCATTCCTTCTCTCCAGAGATGCTGCCTGTCCCGCTGAGTTACTCCAGCATTTTGTGTCTAGGGACAATTTACACCAAGCCAATTAACCTACATGCCTGTACGTCTTTGGAGTGTGGGAGGAAACTGAAGATCTCGGAGAAAACACACGCGGTCATGGGGAGAACATACAAACTCTGTACAGGCAGCACCTGTAGTCGGGATCGAACCCGGGTCTCCGGTGCTGCAAGCACTGCAAGGCAGCAACTCTACCGTTGCACCACCGTGCCACTTTTGAACAGCATTTAATGTTCATCCATTACAGCCTCCTTGAGAAGATAGCAGAGAGCCACTTTCTTGATGCTCCCATGTGCATGAGACTTGTGTCTTTTTTGGTACTAAAGGATTAGGATTTGGAAAGTAAATCAACTAGCAGTGCACTAGCAGAGCCACTGCAGTGATGTAGTTTAGGATGGTGAATAGGGTACAAATTAAGATGTTTGACCTTGCTAATGCTGAGTTGAATATTATGGGTGAACTGCTTTGCTGCAAAGTTGAAAATAGATTTGTGCATTATGTAACCAAGAAACTCAACATTTTCCTGCACATAATTTGTTGGAATTTTTTTTTTAAGAGTAATACGTATAAGCTGCCGTTTCATACCTCCTTTATCTGTTTAAAGAGACAGATAATTGATTCTGTAATTCACCATGATTCTGTTGACTGTGCAGTGCTCATTTTATCAAGTGTATCCAGCAATTGTGATCTAAAATTAATTCAATTTTGAAGTGTTGAGGAGAATTAAAAAACTGATGGTGCCTACTGCAAAGATACTGTTCCATCCAATTCTGGCTGATGGAGCTGAACAGAAAACCCTTTCCCTCTCTACTGCATATTTGAAAGCTTATGAAGGATTAGTTAGTTAAGCATAAGTTATGTTACCAGTACAAAATTTGATTTTAGGCAGGTTGGAATATTAGAATTATGTAATCTGATTACTTTAATGCATAGCCAAAGATGGCTGGAAAGATTCACTTTTTCACCCACCATATACAGGTCATTCGGTAATTTATTTTTCAAATGTCTAAAATCTCTCAGATCCTCTGAGTTACAAGTTTTAATTTAACGCACCATTTGACACACTATCTTTGTGGTAAATTTATATATTGATTATCTGAGCAAATATTCGATTTTACACTTGACCTGGCTTTGAAGTAAAACTAAGATAATTTATTAAATAATTTAATTTATAATGAGAATGTGTAAACATTATTAAATCCTTGTTCACAGAGAAGCTTCCATCATTTGCCATTTTGTTTATCCTTTGGAATATCTGCAGTTAATGATGTACAGTTCCCCTTCCTATTTCTAATCTTTCTTTTTTGATGTATTTTATAATATTAGTTCAGAAGTTATTGGGGTAGAATTAGGTCATTCGGCCATCGAGTCCACTCCGCCATTCAATCATGGCTGATCACTGCCTCCTAATCCCATTTTCCTGCCTTCTCCCCATAACCCTTGACATCATTCTAATCAAGAATTTGTCCATCACTGCCATAAAAATATCCACTGACTTGGCCTCCACAGCTCTCTGTGGCAATGACTTCCACAAATTAACTATCCTCTGACAAGCGGTTCCTCCTCACCTCCTTTCTAAAAGAGTGCCCTTTAATTCTGAGTCTATGACCTCTGGTCCTAGAATCTCCCACCAGTGGAAACATCCTTTCTACATCCACTCTATCTATGCCTTTCATTATTCTGTAAGTTTCAATGTCCCCCCCCTTCAACATTCCGAACTCCAGTCAGTAGAGGCCCAGTGCTGTCAAATGCTCATCATATGCTAACCCACTCATTCCTGGAATCCTTCTTGTAAACCTATTCTGGACTCTCTCCAGAGCCAGCACACCCTTCCTCAGTGGCCCAAATTTGCTCACAATACTACAATTCAAATTCCAAAAACTAAATATGGCCTGACCTGCACCTTATAGAGCTGTATTTTTAATTTGTTTTCATTTTGGTGTCTAGAATATGCTGCCCTATGCGTAACAATAAACAATTCCCGCTCATCCCACCCCCATCCAAGTAAAATCACCAAAGGAAGAACTACCTGTCCTTAAATTTTTTATTCCCTTCTAAATTTCTGACATTATTGTCACTACACTTTCATAGTTCACCATTGCCTGTAAAGCAACTTCAGATGTAAAGGACATTTTTACCTTTAAAATTGTATGGCTTTTGTTTGTTAAAATTAAACTTTTATTGGGAGAGTACTGAGGATATTTGCTTCTTACCTTCAATTAGTCTCCCTACATTCAAGACATAATATTGTCTGCATTGTTATGTAGGAATATTGGAGTAGGAAAAGGCCATTAGACTCTGGAGACAGTCCACCATTTAATGGGTTTGTCTGATTTATGACATGGTTCTATATATTCAATGCTATGAAGACTTGTTTGAATACAAATCTTGTCAGTCTCAGATTTTATATTAAAAATGGATGTAGCATCATTTGGCATTTTCAAGTTTTTATCAGCTTGTGTCTGGAGGTATTTCATAACTTCTGAAAGGGTTTGGTATATTTTTTTCTTAATGATGAATAGCTGGTCTTGGACTCCTCAACCAAAGAAAATATTTTTCTCCATTCCACCAGATCCATTTGATATTTGGATAACTTTAATTGAATCACCATCCCAAATTCAAATTCCAAAAACTAAATATGGCCTGTCCCTTTATTGTTCTGCCACTGTCTAAGTCAAGCCTGCATGCTTATGTCAGAATTTTGAACATTACAAGCATCATTAGTTTACAAACTCCACCTGCCCCTGGAACTTTGTTTCAATTTACAGTACCTTTGATGTCGAGAACTTATCCCCTCTCTTATCTCACAAAACAACCCTCAAATCCACCCTCACAACTTTAACAAATAAAACTCTAATTTAGCAAATTATGCTATAATTACACTACCAAGGGCATCAATTAGATTATTGAATATTCAATGATTATTATTGATTGTTAGAAAATTGGGGAACATGCCTTATTGTTCGAATTTTCCCAATCGGGGTTGTTTGAAAACACTGTTTAGAAAGTCATTTTCATGTGGAGTCATGCAGGAAACATGGCAGAGAATTATTCACAATGTTCCACAACATTGTTCGGTGATAATTATATCTAACTATTTAGTGATGTTAATTTATTGTACACAAGAAAACACATTCCTCATTCTATCTGAAAATGGTGACGTAAGATCTTTTAGGCCTCCTATCCGTTTAATCTTTACCGTCATGGCACAGTTTTCTTACAGCACTGCACTAGAGTATCAAATAGATATGGAGCTCAAACAGTTGAAATATAAGTTTAACTTCCAACTTCTGACTCTGAGACAAGTGTACTGTCACTCATCTGCAGCTAACACATGTATTTCCTATTACAATTTGTATATATTTAGCATTTTCACTAACTACCAGGATTGCGTGTATAACCAGTGGCCTTTTACAACTATCCGCTACTTCAGATTATTGTTATATCACCTAGTAAAAGTAATATCCTCCTCAATATAACTGCTTCTGTCTTTCGTGGGCTATTGACATAATTACTTCAGTTGCCACAGATTTACACTAGATGGCAAAAGAGGATTAAAGAACATTCAATTTGATTGTAAATGCAATCCACAAGGTAAAGAATATGCAAAATAAAGTAGAATGATGCATTACTAATAACCTTCTCACTGGGCATTTCAGCAGTAGTATGCCCATTAGCCATGGGCCCTCAAACATTGAGTCCAGACCACTTGAGTCTGAAGATGGGTCTCGACCCAAAACAGCAGCCATTCCATTCCTTCTCTCCAGAGATGCTGCCTGAGTTACTCCACTTCGGTTTAAACCATCATCTGCAGTTCCTTCCTACACAGGAAGTCTCTTGTCAGCAGGGCAAATATAATCCTGAATAGCACTAATCACCACAATCTCCCACTTCCTCAATCGCATCTGATTAACAGTGCTACTCCATATTGACCATAACTTGGAAGAAGCATTGAAAGTAGCAAGGGAACCGAATGTACTCCCGGTAGGGGGCATTAATGTCCATCACCAAGAATGCTTTGGAGGCATCACCACCCACTGAGCTGTCTGAGCACTGAAGATGGAGCTGCCAAATTGGTTCCATGACAGATGGCGAGGTATTGGCGAGCATACCGAAACAAGCAATAAAATCTACTTGACCTCATCCTCACAAACCTACTGTGGCAGATGTATCTACCCATGATAGCACAGATAGAAACAAGTATAGTATAATATATAAGAAGAACCCAATTATTCACAATACAATAAGAATTTGGAAACAAATAAAAGTATCCTTGAAATTAAATAATCTATCAGTACTAACCCCACTATTGAACAACCCCGCATTTAAACCATCTCTCATCGACAAAACATATCAACAATGGGATAGACTGGGGATTAGGAAAGTAGGGGATATGTATGAATTGGGCAAACTGTTATCATTTCAACATTTAAAATTAAAATTTAAACTGAAGGATAATCAATATTTTAAATATATACAGATATGTGACTTTATGAAGAAATATACACATAGATTTCAAACTATATTTTTAGACCCTTTAGAAGAAGCAATGAATATTAAGGCTGATTCACAAAAACTAATATCATACTTTTATAATAATATATTAAATAGAGAATTACCCTCAACAGAAGCACTAAGAGAAGATTGGGAACATGAGCTAATGATAAAGATCTCGAAGGATAGATGGGAAAAGTATCTGATGAACACACATAATTGTTCTATTAATGCAAGACATAATTTAATTCAATTCAAATTATTACATAGACTATATTATTCAAAAACGAGGTTGAATAAATTTTATCCAAACGTCTCTCCCAGATGCGATAAATGTTTGTTTCAAAACGCTAATATAACACAATCATTTGTAGGATGTACAAAGTTGAATAAATTTTGGAGCGATATATTTGATATATTTACAAAGCTTTTCAAGTCCAGAATAGAACCTACAACGGAATGGATTATATTTGGTATAATAGTGGAAGATATCAATTTAAATAAAGACCAAAACGTTTTTTTTAAATTATGGGTTAATAATCGGAAAGAAATTGATACTTAAATTTTGGAAAAATACAACCATACCAACTGTTAAAATGTGGATTAGGAATATGATGGACATAGCACGCTTGAAGAAATGAGACTCCGACTAATAGATAAATATGACCAATTCTTAAGGAGTTTGTCTCCTTTCATCGACTTTTTGGAATCATGTGATGCAGCGGTACCGTAAAGATTGCTGATTTCAGTTCATGCCGCGGATAGATCTACATCTCCGAATAAAGATATGAAAAATTCTCTTTTAAGGGGCCTTCTCTCCTATTTCTACTTTCCACTTTTTCTTTTTTTTATATACATACTTCACGTTTTTCTATTCTCTACCATCTATTTTTCCTCTTTTTCCCCTTTCTATTGTTTTCCTTTTCTTGTCTTGCTTACTTCCTTTTCAAAACATAAAACTAGAGGTCGTACATAGAATGGATTACGGTATGACATAGTTGGCACCTAAAATTAGGTTCCACTGTACTTTGTACTGTATACTGTATTAACTTCTAATAAAACAAAAAAAAAGAAACAATAATGCTTGTGGAGGCAAATCCTACATTCACACTGAGGACACTCTCCGTTGTATTGTGTGTGTGACACTACAATTGTGCTAAATGGATACATTCAGAACAAATTTGATGGCTCAAGCCTGGACATTTATAATGCACTGTGGAGCACCAACAGCCGCAGAAATATACATCGTTGCAATGTGTAAACTTATGGCCTGTCCGATCTTTGACTTTAGCATTACAATAAAACGAGGAACTAACTTAGTTCAGTAAGGGGTGCTGATGGGTTTACAGGAGCAGCATCAGGCATACTTAAAACGTGCCGATCTGGTGAAGCAGGACATAATATATTGCTAAACAGCAAAAGTACATTGTAAAATGCAGAGCTTGTGATCCCACAACCAATAGATCAAAGCTTACCAGTCCTGCCCCATCTTATGTGGTGAAGAATTTAAATAAATGGCCATTGCCCTAATATCATGGACATGTCAAAACAAATATTTGTTAAAATCATTTAATGTGGAGCTCATGGACCAATTTGAAGGATACAAGAAAAAAATGAAATAAAAAAGAAAGGAAAATCATCACAAATCGCAAAGATTCACGGCAAATATTTTGAGTCTGCAATGTACTATCTTCCAAAGTATAGTCTTGTGCACTCACATTATACGGTTGGATGCATGAATGAGTACTGTAATGGTACTAACAATCGAAACTGCTTGGACATACAAAAAAAAAATCACAGGTGTAATTTGAACATAATGAATTTATAGCTAGTTGATTCTTTTAATCATTAAACCTGACTGGAAAATTAGACAGGTAAATGGACAGAAGCTTATCACAATAATGGGATTTCTGTCCATTTTACATTCACTTTATGCAAATTAATCTGAGATTGCTTCTTGGAAAATCTGCTGTAAAATGTTGGGCAATTTGTAAATTATAGAATTTATAAAATGGAACTGTTCGAAAGAAGACATTTATTATTAGTTTATATTAATGCTTCTTGTGTGTGAAGCAGCTGTTTAATGTTTTTCTTCAGATTCCTCCCCATTGCAATTAATTAATTATATTAGAAATATGTAGACTAAAATAGAAAATGCCAGGAGCAGTCAATAGGATTGGCAACATTTCTGAGTGTTTACAGCATTCTTATGTTTTTATTCCAGATTTCCAGAATCATTTGATTTCTGAATTTGACAAACATAAGGACCAAAGGGTCTCGACCCGAAACGTCATCCACTCCTTCTCTCCAGAGAAGCTGCCTTTCCGCTGAGTTACTCCAGCATTTTGTGACACCAATAATGTCTTGTGGAAGAGATTGGAACATTCTAATTTCCCCCTGTGTATAGACGAAAGACCATTGGACATAGGAGCAGAATTACGCCATTTGGCACATCGAGTCTACTCTGCCATTCTATCATGGCTGTATTGTGAAAAGTTAAACTTTGAGATCAGATGCATTTGGCTCACTCTTTTGCCCTAAAGTTCTTTAATGGATTCAGATGTGAATTATTTTGAATGAATATTTCAAAATACTGTACAATGGGTTTATAAATAAGGCATGTTTTATTTATTTTTTAAGAGGTCTGCTTCACATATTGCATGAGAGGGTTTATAGGCAGATGATTGGACAAAGGCCAGAGATGAAAAGGCAAAAGGTGAGAGATGAAGATAGAAGAGGTACAAATTGTGAAGCAAGAGGAAGAAAGATAGATGGAATGGCAGATGGAATGTGTGTGAAGTCAGGTGGGGCACAGGGAAGAGAGATAGGAGAGAAAGAAGATGGGGGCAGGTTGTTTGTAGTTTAGTTACCTAAAATTGGAGAATTCAATGTTCATGCCATTAGGGTGTGAGCTACCCAAGCGGAATATGAAGTGTTGTTCCTCTAGTTTGCGAATAGCACCTCATATTCCGCTTGTGTAACTTACAACCTAATAGTATGAACATTAAATTCTCCAATTTTAGATGACTACCTACAATCAAGCCCGCCTGCCTTCTCGCCCATTTCCCAACCACCCTCTCTTCCCCATGCCCCAACTGGACAACCATTTTGCACCCATTTTTCTCCTTCCACCAACAATTTCATCCTCTAACTTCACAATTTGCACCTCTTCTTTCCTTATCTCACATCATTTGTCTTTTCATCTCCGGCCTGTGTCCAACCTTCTGTCTATGAAAACCCCCTCCTCACCTGTATCCATTTATCACTCACCAGGCTTTGTCCTGCCCCTCCGCACTTCTAGCTATCTCCGATCCCCAACACCACAATTGCTCTGAAGATGAGTCCAAACCAGAAAAGTCACCATTCCCTGTTCTCCAGAGATGCTGCCTGATGCTGCTGAGTTACTCCAAACCTAGTGTCTCTTTATCGTTTTGATATATGTGGATGACAAATGCAACACAATTAATAACATAGTAATGGAAAGCTATGGGTGAGGCACTGCAAATACAAATAAAGGGAAACTTGCTGATCTCTGGCAAATGAGCAATCTAATTATTGTCAAAACTCAATTTGATTCAAGCTGATATGCTGTCCTCCAAATACCAGAGATAAGAACCACATATGACCATATCATGGTCAATGATCCAGTACATGGTGATGTTGACTGACATATGCAAACGTGAGAGGGAGAACTGATGTTGGCAGATGATCAGCACTTCATAGCCTTCATTAAATCTAAGATATATGTGCCCATCAAATAAGAGGCACCGACATTATGACATTGATATGCTGAAGTCCGCAAAAATACAAGGTGCCTTTAATTCTACACCATTGAAAGATAAATAATCTCCATACCTTTTTAGCCCAGATCAAGAGCTTTTTACACAATGAAGCTACTAATATTACCTGAAGGCATTGGTGATGGATTGGCCATGTGTTTTCGATGGATGTTGGTTCAATTACTAGTCAAGCAATAAGATGGATACCCAAAAGCAAGCAAAATTGAAGCCATCTGAAAGCAAACTATGAAGAACTGTGGAAACGGAGTTGAAAAGCCTGGGAATCAGCTGGAGATCCCCTGGCAGATTTGACAGAAACGAACAGGGGTGGACGAGCTTTGCCACTGCCCGAAATGCCAGAGGCATAATGGAGAGAAAGTTGCTGCAGTCTGTGAGAAAAAGGTTCAGAGATTGACTGCTCAGCCAGCTTGATGAAATTATGATCGCTGGATGCTGGTGGTCTCTCTTAAATGCTGCCTGACTGCTGCCAATGCCTGTAAACGAGAATTCTATGGCACAAAAATGAATGTGGTTTTTGGAGCTGTCATCATTGAGGAAATTAATTACTGCAGAATCTAGTCTGGGTTACGTATATTGTAGACACATGAAACTGCAGATGCTGAATCTTCAGCAAAGGGTCTGAAGGAGGGTCCTGCTCCGTGACATCATGAGTCCATTCCCTCTACTTATGCTGCCTGTCTCACTGAGTTCCTCCAGATCTTTGTGTTTTGCTTACATATATTGTGCTTCTTCTGCACTGCTGGAAAATATTTGCTAACCTCCCTACCTTCACGGAGGCCCCCCTTACCACTATTTATTTGATTCCAGCATGTGTCAAATCCTTTTTACTTTGTACTTTATTCAACCCATTTAATATCCTTATGAGCAATAGCCAATTCTATATTTGACTATCCTGGAATCATTTTCCAAATCCCAGAAGCACAAAAATATATAATTTCCAATGCCACTAAATTGTCTTTTTCTTTCAAATGCTGACAAAGCAAGGTTGCAGAATTTTCTACTTTGTAAATAGCTAGGACCTTTTGTGAGAAGAGAAGTATTTAGGCTCGAGCATTTTAATAAAAACTGCAACGTCATATTAAAAAAAATTACAATGCTTGCATTCTGAAATTAAATAGAAGATGGTGACGTAGACGAGCAGGTCAGTCTGCGAAAGCACCAATATTGATATTTTGACATTTTTGATCTTCTTGGTTGCCATTGGAATCTAGAACTGTATGCATAACCTTGGGTCATACTTCATTCTGTGATGAGCATTTGTTCATAGACCCGCTTCCACCATAACATTTTTGTATCTCTGCTCTGTCTCAGCTAATCTGCTGCAGGAACTGTCATCCCTGCTTTTGTAACTTCTGTTACTGGCAGTTCTAATATTCTCCTGGCCGTCCATAAACTCGAATCCTCCAATATTCTCCATTAATGTCTTAACCCGCAAAGTCCTGTCCATCTTTCACCTATATGCTCACTGACTGACACTGGCTGCTGCAAGCTCAGCGATGTATTGATTTTAAAATGACCATTCAAGTTTTTAAGTCCCTTCATCATCTCATGCTGCTTTATCTCTGTTCTACAGCCTTTGCAACCTCAAAGACACCAATGCCGTACCAGTTCCAACCTCTTGGGCATTTTCCATTGTTAATTGTTCCCCCATTTGTTGCTATGCCTTCAAATGCGTGGCTTTAACCTCAGGATTTCCTCCTTTCCTTTTCTTTCAACTAAATTATCTCTTCCTCTGATCCTAATTTCTTCTGACATGTATTGTTGTTAAACTTTGTTTGATCATATAACTCTGAAATGTTTTGGAACATTGAATAGTTTAGCTCACGAATAGGCCCTGCAATCTGCAGATGTCTATGCCTGATGTCAAGATAATTGCCACTGCCCTGTTTGGGATCGATCCCTCCAATCCCTGCATATCCATGTGCTTCTTGTGACAGCGATCCTCCCTTAGATGCTGCTCTGATCCCTATCATTGGCTAACTGGCCAGGAGAGGTCAATCATGGCCAGTTAGCCAATGATAGGGATCAGAGAGGTCAGCACCATTGGTAACGATTGAGTCCATTTAGCTGATATTGGTTTGGCCACCTGAACCATGTCAGCCTACTGGCTATCAAACCCAGGCATTCTAGCCAGTGGGGAAAGAGGACTGAGAGAAATTTCTAGACCATGTCCCACCAAGTGGTCAAGACTGAGTTGCTGGTAAGAAGCCCTAGTCAGCCAGGGCCTCTACTGAGGCTAAGACGGAGTGGCTGGGACAAGCCTTGAATGCCAGTACCTCTTTGTGCCCGTGGACAATGAGGGACTATGCCCACACAGAGGCAAGGACTGGTCTCCCAGGATAATATAGAGACAGCCAAAGCTGTCTCTTCAAGCCCTAAAGCTGAGATGCCAGGATAAACTTGAGACTGCCAGATCTCTTGAGGATGAACTGCAGGGAGAAGCTTGAGATCTCTTGAGATTTCTTGATTAGGGCAGGTGTCAGAAGTTATGGGGAGAATGCAGGAGAATGGGGTTGGGAAGGAGAGATACTGTAGATCAGCCATGATTGAATTGTGGAGCATACATGATAGGCCAAATGGCCTAAGTCTACTCCTATTCCTTATGACCTTATGGTCACCATGCCTTCTCCTTTGAGACCAGGATTGAGCTGCTGGGACAAACCTGAGATCGCCAGTGACACTGGTCTGAAATTTCTCTGATGGCAAGTCATTTAAAAAAATATATATAATTAATCAAAATTATAACAAAAAGGACCAATAAATTTAATTGAAATACCAACAATGTAACAAATAATTAACAAATATTAAGATAAGTTAATACTTGCCATCATTTACCATAGATAGACATAAAAAGCTAGAGTAATTCAGCAGGGCAGGCAGCATCTCTGGAGAGATGGAATGGGTGATGTTTTGGGTTGAGACCCTTCTTCAGATTGGGTGTTAGAGTAGATAAGGGGAAGGGTCTTTTCCCAAAACGTCGCCCATTCCTTCTTTCCAGAGATGCTGCCTGTCCTGCTGAGTTACTCCTGGTTTTTGTGTCTATCTTTGGTTTAAACCGGCATCTGCACTTCCTTCCTACATCATTTACTTTTCTCGTTGGGTTCATTTTAATGGGTTTACATTCCTCTGGCAGTCTCCCTATCATAACGCAGAGGCTGCATGGGGTGTATCTCATCGCTACTGTGGCGTATTCAGTTGAGACACTGTCTCTCAGCTCCTGTGAGCTTGGCTCATTCCTGACCACTGGTATGTGTGTGCGTGTGTGTGTGTGTGTGGGGATTCTTTGTGTACATTCTCATTGTGAACATGTGGGTTTGTTCAGGGAGCTCCAGCTTCCTCAGTTTGGTAGATTAATTGGCCACCATAAACTGCCCCTAGTATGTTTGTTGCGTGCTATCCAGTCAGCGAATAGGCTATACATGGTTACAATCAAGCTGTCCACAGTGTACAGATACAGGATAAAAGGTATATTGTTCAGTCAAATACTATTGAAATAAAGATTGAAAAGAGTGGAGCAATTGTAATGCATGGTAGCAGATCCATTTCTAGGACCAGCACACAGTCACCTGGCCTTAGCACCTGTTTGTGTGTATCATTTGGGGAGTTGTATGGATGATAGTCACTCCCATATGGGAGGAATAAAATGAGTATAAATCATTGGTTGGTAGTTGGCACCGCAATCGTGGGCTAAAGAGCTTGTTGCTGTTCTACTGTATATGATTCTGCGACACTATATTGGACTCTGTAGTAAGACCATTGGTGATGTGGGAGGTCACATGCAAATGCCACAGATGGCTGTGGAGGCCAATTCAATGGATATTTTTAAGGCGGTGATTGATTAAATTCTTGATTAGTATGGGTGTCAGGGGCTATGGAGCAAAGGCAGGAGAATGGGGTTGAGAGGGAAAGATATATTAGCCATGATTGGATGGCAAGCAGAGGATGGGCTGAATGGTCTAATTCCGCTCGTAGAATTTATGGATTTATGAACGTCTGACTTCTACCTTGCCTTTGGCTGAGTGTTACAGAATCTGAGATGAACTGAGGCGTAAACATTGAACAGTCCCTCCTGGTTTTTCCTGATAGAATCATTGGCTGGACACAGTCCCCTTTTCTTTTCTGTTTCATGTCTATCGAATTGCTGTGAATTTCCAGCAACTCCTTTTATTATGAACCGTGCCTTTTGTTTCCATTCCAGCACAATCTATTTTAGACAAAAGCTCTGTTGCAAACCTTAGCATTGATTATTGGCCAAAGGCATTACTGACTGAGAATGTGTCTGGTCAGGGTGACCCACTTATAAAGGGGTTTAAATTGAGTTTATTGATTATCCAGCGTCTCAAGCTCGTTCATAGTATCTGAGGAATAGAGTTCATGATTTAATCAGATTCGCTTGGAGTTAATGGCCTTGAGATTATTGGCTGTGATGCTGAATGTCGTTTAGAGTTATGACACAACCACAGTTCACTTAACTGCTTCTGATGGTCACAAATGTGATTACACAATAGACGGATGTTTGCAGTAAATGATATTTGGCGACCTTTCGCCTCTCTCTCTACTCCGCCTACACAAAATTGATCCTAAGTCACAATACACCATGGTTGCTGGAAGTCTACCCTAAACCCTTGAACTCGTATCTGATCCCATGCGGGAACAGGTTGAGGAAACAAGAAGGTTTAATACTTGCATACTCTTCTGCATATGATACAAAATTGTCCTTAATATAGCAATCTCATCAAATTGGTAAAGTGCCTACTCTGTTGTTTGTCCAGTGCCAAAACATGCCGTGTCCTGAATAAAGGGGAGATCATTTAAGACTGAGGTGAGAAAAAACTTTTTCATCCAGAAAGTTGCGAATTTATGGAATTCCCTGCCACAGAGGGCAGTGGAGGCCAAGTCACTGGATGGATTTAAGAAAGAGTTAGATAGAGCTCTAGGGGCTAGTGGAGTCAAGGGATATGGGGGAGAAGGCAGGCACTGGTTATTGATAGGGGACGATCAGCCATGATCACAATGAATGGCGGTGCTGGCTTGAAGGGCTGAATGGCCTCCTCCTGCACCTATTTTCTATGTTTCTATGTTTCTATTGAGGACGCAGATCTGTGCCTGTGAGTAGCCATGCCAAGAATTAGTTATTGCAATTAGGTTTGGCTAGTTACCAAGCGGAAGGCAGAGAAAAACGGCAAATTATAAACCACAAACCTGTGAGCCTACATCCTGTATGATGTAGGACAAGGAACAAACTGCTCTGCCCCTCAAGCATGCCCTGCCATTGACAATAGCCTTTTGCTCAACTTATCAAGCATCTACTTCCATTGTCTTTTGCAGAAGAGAGTTTTATAGGCACATAATCCCCTTGGAAATAAAAATGCTCTTGCCTCTGTCTTAAATGGGTGACACGTTATCTTTAAGCAGTGACCAGTAAGATCAGATTTTTCTCTGCGAAAGAACATCTCGTGACTACCATCCAGGGGCTTTGACATGCACCAATTATGAAGTGCTTCGAGAGATTGATGATAGCATCCATTAACTCCAGCCACCCAGCCAGTCTTGATCCATGCAATTTGCTATTGCAGCACCAGGTACACAGCAGACTCCATGTCCCTGCCCCTAAACTCACCTGTGGAACACCGAGACAACAAGGACTTCTATGTGAAACTCCTACTTATCGACCTTAGCTCTATCCTCAACACCATAATCCCAACCAAACTCAACTTCAAACTTCTAAACCTGAGAATTATCTCCTCTCTCTAGCACTGGATCCACGACTTTCCGATCCACAGACCATAATCAGTGAGGATATTTGACAACACCTCCTTCAAAATAATTCTCAACACTGGTGCCCTGAAAGGATACGTTCTCAGTCCCCTACTTTATACCCTATACACACATGACTGTATGGCCAAATTCAACTCTAACTCCATCTACAAGTTTGCAGATAACATCACTATGGTGGCTGGAACACAAACAATGACAAGATGAATTATACGAAGGAGATAGATGAAGGAAATAACATGGTGCCAAGACAATAGCCTCAATGTCAACAAGAAGAAAGGAGCTGGTTATCGGCTTCAGGAAGTGTGATGGAGGACTTGCCTCAATCAGTATCAAGGTCCTCAGTAGCCTTGACAGGGTGGGTGTGTAGAGGACGTTTAAAATGATGCTTCAATTTTTTAATAGTCGGGTGTATCGAGGTATAATTAAAGCTTTGTGCTAATGTGGAAATGGTTGAGATCTTCTAGTTCTTTGGTGATAATTTTACCGAAGATCTGTCGTGGATCAATCACACTGAAGCAACAGTAAAGAAGACATATCCTCTGTCATCAAACTTCTGAACGATCCTTCCATAAGTTAGAGTATCTATAACATATTATGGACATTGGACTTTGTCGGTGCAACTGGTCCACTGCAATACTCAGAACTATATTCTGCAATCTGCATCTTCTCCTTTGCCTTACCTATTTAGAAACATAGAAACATAGAAAATAGGTGCAGGAGTAGGCCATTCGGCCCTTCGAGACTGCACCGCCATTCAATATGATCATGGCTGATCATCCAACTCAGTATCCCGTACCTGCCTTCTCTCCATACCCCCTGATCCCCTTAGCCACAAGGGCCACATCTAACTCCCTCTTAAATATAGCCAATGAACTGGCCTCAACTACCCTCTGTGGCAGAGAGTTCCAGAGATTCACCACTCTCTGTGTGAAAAAAGTTCTTCTCATCTCGGTTTTTAAAGGATTTCCCCCTTATCCTTAAGCTTGGAGCCTTTGTCCTGGACTTCCCCAACACCGGGAACAATCTTCCTGCATCTAGCCTGTCCAACCCCTTAAGAATTTTGTAAGTTTCTATAAGATCCCCTCTCAACCTTCTAAATTCTAGAGAGTATAAACCAAGTCTATCCAGTCTTTCTTCATAAGACAGTCCTGACATCCCATTTATTGTACTTGAGTTTGACGAATGTATTTATGTATAGTATTATCTGATCTGATTGCATCCAAACAAAGCTTTCACTCTACCTCGATACACTTGACAATAATAAACCTAAACATAAACCTAAACATCCGCTACACATCCACCCCGTCAAGGCTGCTCAGAACTTTAAACGTTTCAAACAAATGCTCTCTCACACTTCTAGTCTTTCGTGATATAACCTTGACTTCCAATATTTCCCCATAAGACAAGTCTGCCATTCCAGGTATTAGATTAGTAAACCATTCCTGGACTGATTCCAGCATAGCACCATTACGTTTATAGCCGGTTTCAATTTTATTGAAGTTCCTGATTGTTTTCAGCATCTTCTAATGTTTTTTTTATTTTTATCTTCTGAATAGCAAACAATCGAGACCAGACACTGAATCTGGGGATGGTCAGAAAATGTTTATTTGCCCAGAAGCTTGTGGACGTATTAGCCCAAACGGAATAGTAGTAGGATTGGAGAGAGGGCACAATCACCTTCAATGATCATGAATACTGATATAGTGAAGTTTACATTTGTTTCAAAGGCTTTCAATGCATGGGTGCAAAATATGAATCATTTAGTACTATCATGTAGTGTGGTCTCAGTGAATATATTTGTGTACGTAAGGGAAACATTGTGCAAGATAAACAATTCAGTGTGTATTTCTTAGTGTCAGCTTATTCATTGAGACTCCAGATAGAAATTGAATAATTCACCTATAAATTTTACTGTGCTGCATAGCCTATATAAATCAACAGCGATTCATGTACACGGACTGAAAGGATAAAAGGGAACAATTCACTTTTCCCAGCCTCTGTATGGTATGAGTCTTAATGTCAGCGCTTGTGCATTCACACTACTCATTACATGACAATTCATTCCTTTCCTTTCTCCTCATTCAGAAGTCTGTGGGTTCAAGCACTCCTTCAGGCTGATAAGTTAGTGCAGGAATATGTTACAGTTGGCAATGCTAGTGCAGATGATATGTTAAATTAATGCCTTGTATACTTTATCTGGAAGTGAAGCTAGAGTTAAATGCTTAGACTCTGAGCGGGCGGCATGGGTGCGCAGCAGTAGATTTGCTGCCTAATGCCCCGTCCCACTTAGGAAACCTGAACGGAAACCTCTGGAGACTTTGCGCCCCACCCAAGGTTTCCGTGCGGTTCCCGGAGGTTCCCGGAGGTTTTTGTCAATCTCCCTACCTGCTTCCACTACCTGCAACCTCCGGCAACCACCTCCGGGAACCACACGGAAACCTTGGGTGGAGCACAAAGTCTCCAGAGGTTTCCGTTCAGGTTTCCTAAGTGGGACAAACATTTTTCACACAGAGAGTGGTGAATCTCTGGAATTCTCTGCCACAGAAGGTAGTTGAGGCCAGTTAATTGGCTATATTTAAGAGGGAGTTAGATGTGACCCTTGTGGCTAAAGGGATCAGGGGGTATGGAGAGAAGGCAGGTACAGGATACTGAGTTGGATGATCAGCCATGATCATATTGAATGGCGGTGCAGGCTCGAAGGGCCGAATGGCCTACTCCTGCACCTATTTTCTATGTTTCTATGTTTCTATGACAGAAGCATTACAGTGCTTGCAACGCCGGAGACCTGAGTTTGATCCTGACCTGCGTTCGATCCTGACTACAAATGTATGGAGTTTGTACATTCTCCTCGTGACCACGTGGGTTTTCCCCGAGATCTTTGGTTTCCTCGCACACTGTATCTGTTTCTACGCTGTATCTCTAAACTAAACTAAACTTAATGGCAATAGTAAAGCAGACAGCTTTTTCCTGGTTTCCTGGCCAGTACCCTTTCTCCATCAACACCACTATAAATGCTTGGCTGAGCCAGTCACACTCTCATTGTCATTTCTTGACATCCTCATGTTTAAAGTTATTTCTATGCACAAATAGTTTTTGTAATTCAAGTGTCTTTTCCTGAAAGCCTTTGTGATTTCTCTGAGAGAAGACAATAAATTGCCAGTGCTTTCAACTTCTGCATATATGCAACGAATGATGGAATAATTCATTTGAATCTGATAACATTTTGTTCCCTTTTGGCTCCGTATTAATTAGTGTTCATCTGTTGTGCAATTTAGTTCTATCAATTAATGAACAACAGGATAAAAGTATCTCCTCAATAACACGTCATGCTTTGCCTCTGGTGTTCTGAGCATACTACAGTGATGTACTGATATGTAGTGATTGACATGTATCTTGGCATCAGGTTCAGCACTGAAAAAGGCGATCCTCTTACATGGAACATTCCCCCCTTTTTGACAAATGACCTGATTATTTCAGAGAAAATCACAGGAGTAAACACTGTAATTATTTGGCATAAGAAATAAAATTGATGATATCAAATGTAATAATTCAATGTTATTACTATATTATATCTCTATTTTAAAAAAATGGTTGAAATATTCAGAGAAGGGATATCAAAAACATTTATATAGCCAGATGAGATATTATTACTTCCTGAGGACTCTCTTCAAAATGTATTATTAATTTTTGATTGCAAGAAGCCCTGTAATGTGGACAAATAAAATAGTCAATTTGGTCAAAACAAGGCCTTCCTCAGGATTCAAGCTTTGTAATCAGTTAACCTGTTCTTTGCAGATTACTGAGAGAATATTAACTATTGTGCTCAAATAATTAATTGTTCCTCACATATCAACATGGAAACTTTTTGCCTCTGCTGGAAGATGCAGATGGAATCTTGGTTTAACATCCCTGCTAAGGGTAGCTTTTCCAACAATACAGTATTCATTAATCTGTCAGCCTAGATTATGTGATCATGAAGCTATTTTTCTCTGCTTGATGATACAGGCATTAGAAACAAGAATAATATTGCTCATCTAAATCAACTTTCAGAGGAATAATAGTATCTTACCCCATGACAACGATGACAATCCAGAAATCACATTTTGCAATAGATTGTTTAACAGCTCGACATTCATGGAAAATGGAATTTCCAGCACCCGACAGTTATTCCATAATTGCTCAGTGCCATAGAAATTATACTCCCATCTGTCAGCTACGCATGTTAACATCTTTATGTCTATTCTCCAGCCATCAAATACATCATTTTATGAGCTCTCTATTTTTTTTGCTGAGTGCCTGTCTTCTGCTCTTGAACAGGGTTAAGAGAAGGCAGTGCCAATTTTGACATAATTTCTTTATAATCACATAAAATGAAGAGGGAAACTGTTTCTACTCCAGGGAGAAGAACATGAATTTCTCTAATGTCATCTAACACATCCAGGCCTTGAATAGTCCTTAAGCAAATGCAGATCCAATCAAAATAGCATCAGTGTATTGCCAGAGCAGTTGACAGTTTATATTTATGATTGTAAGTAATGGCAATAGATCAATGTATCCAACATTGGCTGTTACTTCATAACACAAAACTTGATAAATGGGTAAGAAAAAACATAGCTTACACAGCTTCTGTTGATATACTACCTTATGTACCTCCTGAAAGATGCTAACACATTCATTAAAACACTTTTTATGAAAGTTCACAACTTCATAGCACAAATTCAACATTATCCAAAATAGTGTTGATGAAATATTTTATGTTTTCATCAGTTTTTATGTTGCAAAGTGGCAACTAACAGTAAATATACCTTTCTGTTACGAATGTAAATGTACACTCAGCAACACATCAGATGAAAAACGCAAAGTGCTGGAGGAACTAAGCAGATAGGGCAGTATCTATGGAAGGGATAGATAGATGATGATTTGGATCAGGACCTTTCTTCAAAAGAATTCAAGTGGTGGAAGGAAAGGTGGGGTTGGGGCAAGTGATAGGTGGATACAGGTGAGTGGGGGGTGGGGGTGGGGGGTGGGGGGGGGGGGGGGGGGGTGATTGGCAGATAGGTGAAAGTAGTGACAAAGCTAGAGATGACAAGGAGAAATCCATTGGCAAATCCAAGCATAGACTTGGCACACATCAGAAAAACCAAGCGCTCATTGTACATGCAACAGCAAGACCAAGCTTAGACTAAACGCACGTTGACAAGACCAAGTGTAGACTGGGTGTACATTGGCAACACGAAGCATAAATCAGGCAACCATTTTGCTAAACACGTGTAAATAAGCTCTTCTAAGCTTCCCCCAGGTCTGGTTCAGTCAATAAAACACTGATTCAAGCACTGGAACAACTATCCAGAATGTTCTATCCAGAATGGCCTAACAATACACGAGTCCTTACTAAATTTTGGTGCTATGGTTGCTCTGTTTTAGCCAGGATTAACACTTGCACTCTGACAGGGCCTGCTGGAGCTTCCAGTTGCTAACCATTTAACTCCCCTTCCCATTGCCAACCAAGCTTTCTGCCCCAGGCCACAAAAAAACTGGCAGAACAGCAGCTCATTTTGCTTGTTTACCAACATCCCAATGGGATGAACACTGAATCCTTCTATTTGAAGTGATACAACCTCTCATTTTCTCCCTCCCGATCTGTCCCCTCCCCTGCTCATACATTTCTCTCACCATCTCCCACCACCATGATCATCCTGCTCCTTTCACCCCATCAGTATGCTCATCTCCTACTCCTCCCATCCGCGAGCCCCCTAATTCTGTTTTATCTCCCCTTCTTTTGCTCTCTCTGTCCCATTCCAACTCTATCCCTCTCTCTGGTCTTAAATTTCAAACCTTATGAGGTTCCTTATGGAACCCCTTTTGTCTCCTCACCTCTAGGCTTTGTCACTATCAATACCCATCTACCAATCACTCCCACCCCTCACCTATATTTACTCAACACTTGCCAGACTTTGCCCCCCCCCCCCCCCCCCCCCTCTCTCTTTCGGTCTGAAGAATAGACAATAGACAATAGACAATAGGTGCAGGAGTAGGCCATTCGGCCCTTCGAGCCAGCACTGCCATTCAATGTGATCATGCCTGATCATCCCTAATCAGTACCCCGTTCCTGCCTTCTCCCCATATCCCCTGACTCTGCTATCTTTAAGAGCTCTATCTAGCTCTCTCTTGAAAGCATCCAGAGAACCTGCCTCCACTGCCCTCTGAGGCAGAGAATTCCACAGGCTCACAACTCTGTGTGAGAAAAAGTGTTTCCTTGCCTCCGTTCTAAATGGCTTACCCTTACCCTGTGGCCCCTGGTTCTGGACTCCCCCAACATCAGGAACATGTTTCCTGCCTCTAACGTGTCCAAACCCTTAACAATCTTATATGTTTCAATAAGATCCCCTCTCAACCTTCTAAACTCCAGAGTGTACAAGCCCAGCTGCTCCATTCTCTCAGCATATGATAGTCCCGCCATCCCGGGAATTAACCTTGTAAACCTACGCTGCACTCCCTCTATAGCAAGAATGTCCTTCCTCAAATTAGGGGACCAAAACTGCACACAATACTCCAGGTGTGGCCTCCCTAGGGCTCTGTACAATTGCAGAAGGACCTCTTTGCTCCTGTACTTGACTCCTCTTGTTATAAAGGCTAACATGCCATTCGCTTTCTTCACTGCCTGCTGTACCTGCATATTTACTTTCATAGACTGATGAACAAGGACCCCCAGATCCTGTTGTACTTCTCCTTTTCCCTACTTGACGCCATTTAGATAGTAATCAGGAAGATTGGTTGTGTCTCCTTAGTGAAGACGGATCCAAAGTACTTGCTCAACTCATCTGCCATTTCCTTGTTCCCCACAATACATTTTTCAGTCTTCAATGGTCCAACTTTGGCCTTAACTAATTTTTTCTCTTCACATACCTAAAGAAGCTGTTACTATCCTCCTTTATATTCTTGGCTAGCTTACCTTCGTGCCTCATCTTTTCTCCCCGTATTGTCTTTTTAGTTACCTTGTGTTGCTCTTTAAAAGTGTCCTGGCCCAAAATGTTGTTTGTCCATTCCTCCGCCTGACCAGCTGAGTTCCTCCAGCACTTTGCTTTTTGTCCAACACTCCAGCATCTGCAGTGTCTTGTGTCTCTATAATACTCCAATGTGCTTATCTTTCTCTGGCTCTAATTACTGATGACACAGAAAACCAACTCTCAAATATAAAACCACATGTATTTATGTACATATATATATTTTACTGTTCCATTATTCTATGTTTGCTCTCCTGGGTGAGATGCTAACTGGGTTTCATTGTCTCTGTACTGTACACTGCACAATGACAATAAAGATTGAATCTGAATTTGAATCTGAATCTGGTATTTCTTTCTGAGGCTTTCTGGATTTTGCATGAAGGATTTCTTTTAACAAAAATACCAAATTTATTGATACTCATGGATTGTGGATTCTTTCAGTAAAACAAGGAAAAATACACGCCAGGTGTGTAACACTAAAATTCGATTGGTTACAAAGGGTAACCCCGATGATTAGTTGATATTGTGAATTGTAGATTGGCTATTTCCTACTAGCCATTTGTAGTGCTTGTTAGTAGTTGCTCCACCTAATATGTGTTTTATATTAACACGAGCTTGCCTACGCCATTCCGTATGAGTAGATGCTAGGAACTGTAATGTCCTGCAGATCAGTGCTGTAAGTAGATTTAATAAACATATGTTGTATCTGGATATGTGTTTGACTTGACTCATTACATGAATTATTTCTCAGAATTCCTACTTTGGTTTTAAAATTAGTTGGCTCCACAACGTAACAACCAATCAGAAAAATTGTCGGTTCAATCTGCTTTGAGACCTCTTCTAATATTGCAATCTGCTGTTGCACATTTGTACCATTAAAATGGAGCAAGAATAAGGGGACGGTAGCTGTCCATGACTAGTTGCTTTTTCTGTCAGTACCGAATCACCCAAATTGACTGTATGAACTCCTCTGTTGGACGATGTGCGTTTCTTGAACATCAGGGAGGAACGGATGCCTCTGAATAATACTGATGGAGTAAATCCAAGATTGGTATTCAGTTCCATTCTGGCTTGTTGGAACAGATTTTTAACCTGATGGATCTTCTCACATTTTCCCTTAGTTTCATTTATTTGCATTCAATGGATTCTCTTTATTGAGAACTAAAGTGTTTGCCTTTATAAGAATGGAAAAACTCACAGACACACAACCTGCAATACAGCATTTGTGCAGAGAGGATGACAGTGTTAATATAGACAGAAGAAACTGCACATGCTGGTTTACAAAATCAACACTATTAATATCTTGTCACATCACCTACATATATGTCAATTCCTTATCATTTTCTCTTTTACACACTGTTCCAAAAGTGGTTGTCACAAGATTTACCCGCATCTTTTGCTACTTTACAAATTAAAACAGGATGATCTGTTCCATTCACTCACTCGCAGAGACTCAGCAGACAGAGTAAGATATAGTAACTAACCAGATTAATTCTTAGTTACTGCAAGGTCAAGAGAAAATATTGTTCTTCTTTAAAGAACAATCTGCTTCTATGTCTAACTACCTTGTGGACCACACCATCCACATATGGAATAAGTTAATTGTTGCAGGAATAAAATGGTCCATCTCTGGAATGTTTGACAGTGGGGTGGCACAGTGGCGCAGTGGGAGATTTACTGCCTTACAGCTTCAGAGACCCGGCTTCGATTCTGACTATGTGCCCTCTCTGTATGGTGTTTGTACGCTCTTCCTGTCAGCATGTAGGATTTCATTGGGTGCTCCGTCTCCTCCGACACTCCAAAGACGTACAGGTTTGTAGGTTAATTGGCTTTGGTAAAAACAAAACTGTAAATTGGTCCCTGTGTGTAGGACAATGTTTGTTTATGGGGTGATTGGTGGTCGTTGCAGAATCGATGGGCTGAAGGGCCTGTTTCTGCGTTGTAAAAGTCTGAAAGTCTAAAAAAGAAGAGATTCACAAAATCAAAGAGTAAAATAATTTTTGGCTATTCATTTAACTTCAAAGCCAGATTCCTGATAACATTGGAAAAGTACACATATGTGAGGAATAGATCCTCAGAAAATTCAATGAGCATTTGGCATGAAACATTAAGAAAGTTTAGTGGAAAGGAGAAAGAGTCTCCGGAGAAATGGAGTCAACTGGACAGGAGTTGGAGATTAAATGGACAGTATCTTTTTAGAATTGCGGGCCTGACTGAGTTTGTGTTGTTATATCAAGTCAATAACGTATGCACCAGTTGGATGAACATATTACCGAAGAGGAAATATAGTCCAAGCCAGCATTACTATTCACGATTCAGATGAACAGTAATCAGCACATTTGGGATAAAGTCCAAATTAATATGATGATGGCCAAGGTGGGAGACTGTCTGGGTAGCTGCTGGGCAATGCTCTAACAATGTGCAAGCAACCCAGAACCCAGTGCAGCATGCCCATCTCTCCCACTGCATTGACATCCCAGCCTAGAAATTAAAATATACCATATGGCATACTATAAGGCTGATGCACTGTCTGTCATCGTCTGCCTCAGTTGCAGATCCAACACCACAATCACCCGTTGAATCTGAAGCTCAACCAATACAATACAAAAGGACAAAGGACAAAGGACATTTATTGTCACATACGCCATTTATGGTGCAGTGAAATTTTCACAATGGAAGCTGAAAATATGTGATATATAAGAACATAAAGTAGGCAAATGCCTACTTAGTAAATACTTAGTAATGCCAAAATAGTAAATGCCTACTATGTTCTGTGTGCTGAAGCAAAGCAAGAATTTAGTAAAGTAAAGTAAAGTAAAGTAAAGTAAAGTAAAGTAAAGTAAAGTCAATTTTATTGTCAATTCAAATAATGCAACAAGTAGTTACACAGAGGATTGAAATTGCGTTTCCCCATACTCCAAATGTGCAAGTAATATTTATAACACAGACAGACTATATACCAATAAAGATAGACAATGGACATATACATTATATAAAATATTCACAGTGTGCCAGAGTGTAGTAAAACTTTAAGGTATGTTATTTAGGTGCAATAATAAAAGGTGCAATATAGAAAAGTGCAAATAGCATACTGCAGACATTGAGTTAAAGTTATTTTGACAGTCAGTAGGTCTTTGTTTGTGTAATGTTCATGGAATTTTCTTGAGTGTGTTGAGTAGTCTGATGGCCTGAGAGAAAAAGCTGTTTTTGAATCTGGTGGTTTTGCTCCGCATGCTGCGGTAGCGCTTGCCGGATGGTAGGAGGGTGAACAGTTTGTGTGCTGGGTGGGTGGTGTCTTTGATGATATTGGTTGCTCTCTTGCGACAGCGAGATGGGTATAAGTCCTGGATTGCTGGTTGGGGTGATCTGGTGATCTTCTCCGCTGTCCTCACCACTCTCTGTAGGGCCTTCTGGTCAGCAATTTAATTGTCCTATCAGGGACACATGACAATAAACTCACTTGAACTTGAACTTGAACTTGCAATTGCAGAGTGATTGACGTTCATCTCAAACATGCCTTTGTGATTATGTCTTTGTCCTTGGAATAAATGACCTATAGGCTTCAGGGTTATAGTATTAAATGCAGCCCCCAATTGCAGGCCACGGTCAGTGGATTTTACTCCATGATCACCACCTTAAATCAGATACGAGCTACTTCAGCCTTGGCTGCCCCATTCTCCCAATGATTTGCAACAAGATGTTCATTAATTCAATGCTAACAGAACTGTGTGGGAAGATGGTGCCATGTGATTGATGACTGTGAAAGGGAACATGGAATTGCTAGCTCTAATCAAAACATTTCCACTTCTTACGTTGCCCCATCCACCGCCTCACAGATTTGATTGAATGTTTTGAGGAAGTGATAAAACTGATAGATGTGTGTGGGGCAGTGTATGTTATATACAAGGACTTTATTAAATATTTTTTTATTAAAGATCCCTCATAGTAAGCCGTGCAAAAGATTAAATCACATGAGGTCCAAGGAGAGTTGGTCAATTGGACCAAAAATTAGCTTGGTCATTCTTATGCTCTTTAAGACATTATATGGTGGGGGAGGGATGTTCTTTGATGGTAGATCTATGACCAGTAGTAGTCATGATATTTGTTTTCAATATATATTTTGGATAAAACATAGAAACATAGAAACTCCCTCTTAAATATAGCCAATGAACTGGCCTCAACTACCTTCTGTGGCCGAGAATTCCAGAGATTCATCACTCTCTGTGTGAAAAATATTTTCCTCATCTCGGTCCTAAAAGATTTCCCCCTTATCCTTAAACTGTGACCCCTTGTTCTGGACTTCCCCAACATCAGGAACAATCTTCCTGCATCTAGCCTGTCCAACCCCTTAAGAATTTTGTAAGTTTCTATAAGATCCCCCCTCAATCTTCTAAATTCTAGCGAGTTGAAAATGTAGGTGGATTGATTAGTAAGTTTGCAGATGACATGAAAATTCTGTATAACAACGAAAGTTGTCAAAGGACGTAGCAGGATATGGATCAGTTTGGATAATTGGGGAGAGGAATGACACAGTTTAATCCAGCCAACTGTGAGGTGCTTTATTTTGGGAGGTCAAATGCAAGAGGAAAGTAAACAGAAAATTTCAGGACACTTCATGACAACACTGAGATGGGATGGTAAAGCAGGCTTGCTGCAGGCTTGACTTTATTGATCAGGGGCATTGAGTATAAAAGTTGGGAGGTCATGTTGCAAATGTATAACATTTTGGTTAGGGCACATTTGAAGTATTGCGTGTACTGTAGTTCTGGTCACCACACAATAGGATGTGTGGAGGCTTTGGAGAGAATGGCAAAGAGGTTCACTGGAATGTTGCCTGGATTGAAATGTGTTAGCTATAAAGAGAGATTGGACAAACTTGCATTGTTTTCTCTGGTGTATTGGAGGCTGATCAAATTATACAATATTATGTGAGACGTTGATTGGGTAGATAGTCAGAATCTTTTGTTTGGGATGGAAAGTCAAATACTGGAGGGCATCAGAGGTTTTAAAAAAGAGGAACATTTATCGCAAATTGGCAAAGCATGTTTTTTACAGTGAGAGTGGTAGATGTCTGGAACAAGCTGCCAGAGGAATATCAACACTGAAGAGGCACTTAGACAGACACATGAACAGGCAGGTGGTAAAGGGTCTATGTGCAGTCAAGTGGGATTAATCTCTACTGGCATAAAGACTGGCGCAGCAGACATGTTGGGCTAAAGCATTTGTTCCTTGTGAGGTGCTGTTCTCTGTTCTGTAATGGAGCAAACACACATTTCAGAAAGATAATTTTTAGGGTTCTAGGATGGAGTTAGATATCGGATGAGTTATGAATTAATAGGGAGAATGTGAAGATTTATACAACATAAACTTGCAGATCAGATAAAGCTCTCTGTCTGAGTTGCCTCTAGTCCAATGATAAGTTCTTCACAGGGATATTATTGTTGATGAGAAGTTAGGAGTGACATTTATGAACTGAAAGATTGACAGATTGCAAACCTATTTTGCTAGTTTTAGTTTGTGTTTGTTTTCACGAGTGACATAAATCTAAAGCAGTCTTAGTTTCAAACTAAAATAAGTTATTCTTGGTTGTAAGAAATGACCCTTGGTAGATCTGCAATGGAGGTATCTTGCCCTTTTAGTCTGTTAAACAGACTACGTGTTGTGCATGTCTCTGTGTATTTATATTTATATCTATGTGCAATTCAGGTGAAGCTTCCTGCCTGAATGATCGGCGGCCAAGGATCACACCCTGAGGGAGCTCCTGTCAGGCAGATCTGACCATGCCACATAACCTTAAATCACGTCTCTTCAAACCCAGTTCAGAGAAGTGCAGTGATATATAAAAAGTAAGTTTCTTATACACTTATCTGCCACTCTGATAGCATAATTGGCATAAACAACCCTACAAGCAATCCTCGGGCATTCTGTCCTGTCATCTACAGTATATGTTCGGTGGAACATTCTCATTCTTTAATTTGCATTGGATTTTGTACAATTTCAGTTGCTCCATTTTTCTGGCTTACAAATATAGTTCTTAAAAGGCTCAGTTTGCATACAGTTGCACTCAATTGCAACCAGGATACATTTAATCTCTCTTCCACAGATAGTTGAAATGCAGAGCAACTTAAATTAATGAGAGATTGGAATTGGCTGTTGTAGTGATTTGCTTTGCCACATGTCTGCAGTCATCTGGACTTGCACCTCCCTACTTCTGACAAAGTGAGTTTACCACTTAATGTTATTCCTCTTCCCCGTATTCCCTATGAGAGTTTCTCAATCTGTTTTTAAGTGGAATAATGAGCTTCAGGTACAACTGGATTGACCCAATTGGTGTACTCCCATATATATATTTCACATTGGCTATTGAGTGAACAATTGTCTTTGAGGCCACATTTTCACTACCTTTCAATTATGCGACAGATACTGAGAGCCATGATGGATGCTGGCAATGGCCTCCGTGCATCCCGAGTGGGATGGAGGAGAGGGACTGGCGCCTACCTCCAGCAGATGCAAAGTTTGGCAGTTAGGCGAGGAGAGGAATGTTGGTTGGTGGGCCAAGCTGGTTCTCGGCCCAACGTGCCCACATCGGCCACCATCTACACTAATCCCATCTGCCTGTGTTTGGCCCATATCCTTGTAAGCCTGTCCTACCCATGTACCTGTTTCTTAACCATTGAGATAGTACCTGCCTCAACTACTACCTCAGCAGCTCGTTCCATACACCCACCGAAACTCTGTGTGAAAAATTACCCCTCCAGTTTCTATTAAATCTTTTATTCGGAAAACAAAATATTGTGGATGCTAAAGAAAACCCAACAACCTGGAATGTTAATTCTTACAATCTCTTCGCACTTACTGCCTGCTGCATGTTAGAATATTATGTGTATATTACAGATTTTAAAACAAATATTACAGTGATTTTATTAAAGGGCAGGTAAGTGGGACTCATCTAGATGGGACGTGTTAGTCGGCGTGCGCAAGTTGGGCCAAAGGGCTGTATGACTCTATTATGTAAAATCAGTTCACGGAAGTTTCCCCTCAGAAATTCATTTGCATGACACGCATAAACAAACTTCTAGCGAATAGAGTTTCCAGTCCACTGGGCCTTTTAATAGGATGCAAGTGCTTTTTAACTACAGTTTTCAAAAAGCCATTGTTGACTGTTTTCATGCATACTGATTGTCTTTCTTTGACAGAAATATCTGGAAATTGGTTCAGACCTGCATATTTCTATGCCAATTAGGATTAAGCAATAATAATGTGTTTTTCCTCATTTCAAAGCAAAGTCAATGGAATTGATTGAACCACTATTGGCGAAAAATATCCTAACAGTGTTTATTTTCACCAAAGCTGTGAGTTTTTGAGGCTGACACGAAGTTCTAATGAATAATTTATTTTGGTCAATATAGCTTTATAAATCTCTCAGAAAATGTACAAGTCTTATGTAAATGAGATTCATGTAGTGTTTGCAATTGAAGCAGAATTTTACCTATACAATGTTTTTCCACTGAAGACCCAAGGGAGGCAGCTAATGTATTTTGCATACACTATGTGGATATCTCTACGTCTCTGTCCCTTTTGGTTCATTAAACCTGTATAACTGTCCTAAAGCAAATATTCATAAATATTGTAAAGAACATAATAGCTGTCATCAAATTGAAGCTGTATGCTAAATGAAAAATAAATCTCACTCACGGCAACACTGGATATTACGAAAGGGCGAAATGGAGATTTGATTATAGCTCTCCATTTAATTCCCTTATCATTTGAATTATTTTCTATAACCTCAGTGCAAACAATGTGGATTCAGTTTCCTCAAGCATATTCAACGAGATAACTTATTACATTTCCAATGAATGAATGACAATAGCACAAGAGTTCTAAATTTCCAGCTATTGCAGTAGGAACTGAGCTTAATCACAAAGAAAGCACACCAGCACCTCTACTTTCTTTGAACAGAGATTTGGCATGTCGCCAAATACGCAAACAAAATTCCACAGATGGACTGTAAGAAATACCCTGACGGGTTGCATTAAGGTCTGGCATGGCAATGTCAACATAGAAACATAGAAACATAGAAAATAGGTGCAGGAGTAGGCTATTCGGCCCTTCGAGCCTGCACCGCCATTCAATATGATCATGGCTGATCATCCAACTCAGTATCTCGTACCTGCCTTCTCTCCATACCCCCTGATCCCTCTAGCCACAAGGGCCACATCGAACTCCCTCTTAAATATAGCCAATTAACTGGCCTCAACTACCTTCTGTGGCAGAGAGTTCCAGAGATTCACCACTCTCTGCGTGAAGGCAAGGCACAGGAATGCAAGGCGCTGCAGACAGTGGTGGACTCAGCCCAGTCCATCAATAACACAGACCTCCCCACCATTGAAAGCATCTATATGAGGTAATGCCTCAATTGGACGACATACACATTTAAGGATCTCCTCCATCCGGTCCATGCGCTCTTCTCGCGAGTATCCATAGGCAGGAGGTACAGAAGCCTGAATAATGGAGTCTGTGGATGACTTTAAACTGAATCAGTTTATATCTGACATTGATCGAACAAGTTTGGATTCTGGTCAGACCTTCATTCCAAATGTTGTCAGACACCTCAAAATTCAGCTCAGTAGACCAGGTTTCTTTCAGATGGGTAGTGGATACAGAGGTGGTGAATAGACTCACAAAGCGAGATATTAGATGTTTGGCGTCTGGAGGAAGCTGCAGGAGCTCATAGAGTGGGCAACTGTCAGGCATGGTTTGAAAATTTGCAATTTGATCTTTAACGTAGTGCCTAATTTGGAGATAGCGAAAAAAATGAGTTGGAAAGGTTAAATTTTGATTTCAGCTGATTAAACGAAGCAAACTTTTTGTCAATATATAGATCTCTGAGGGTCGCAAGGCCCTTGTCCCTCCAGACAGCAAACACCCCATCCGTCTGTGATGGCAAAAAGGAGTGGTTGTGACATATGGGGGTGTAAATAGAGACATTTGACAATGTACTGAAACCTCTTATCTGATTTAAAATTCGAATAGAATTTCTTAAAATGAAGTTCTCACCAACCAACTTATGTGGGGATTCTGTTTTGGAAAAAAGCAAAGTACAGAGGGAGGAATTTTTCACTGCTGTGTTTTCAATGTTTAGCCACGAAGGGGTATTATTATTATTATCCAAAGGTTCATCTGGGAATCCCCATTGCCAGTAAATCAGAGCTCTAGCATTGGCTGCCCAATAGTAGTGCCTAAATATAGGAAGGCCCATGCCTCCCTCATTTTTTGGCTTTTGAAGATGTGCCTTTGATATACGGTGGGCTTTATAGCCCCAAATGAATGGAAGGATAATGGAGTCCAATTTTTTTTTAAATGATGAAGTAAGAAAAATTGGAAGATTTTGGAATAAATATATGAATCTAGGAAGAGACACCATCTTGATAGCGTTAATACGCCCCACTATAGACAAGGGTAAAATCCTCCATTTCTCTATGTTCAGTTTTAACTTTGTAATCATATCAGCGTAGTTGAGTTTGAATATAAGTTTGGGGTTTAGGGGTATTTTGAGTCCTAGATATGTAAAATGGTCATATACTATCCATATAAACATACATATATTTATTCCCCATTCTTATCCCTTCCTCTCCCCTCACACCTCTACTGCCTGAATGAATCGGGACTGCCCATATGGTAGGAAACTATAGACGAGTCACCTTTTGTGTGGCCATAAGAAAACAAGAGCAGGAGTCGGCCACCTGACCCCTCACGCCAGCCCCGCCATTCAATATTGAAGCTTTATCTCTTCTGTGGTAGTTCCTTATAGCTTTCAATTCCTTGAACTTTCAAAAAATAATCAACTTTCCCTTTAAATACTCCCAATGATTAAGACTCCTTGCCCTGTGCAGCAGAAAATTTCAGAGGTTTACCACCCTCTGGAAGAAATTATTCTGGACCTCAGTGGCCTGAATGACCACCTACCCCCCCCCCCTCCCCTCCTCCCCAAACTTATAATTATACACCCTTGTTCAATTTTTCTTCCGTGGAAATATCTCAACACTCACCCTAAAATGACCTCTCAGGAGAAGATTATCTTTGATAAGATCATCTTTCATTCTTCTATACCTAAAAGAATTTTGATCTAATTTATTTAGTCACATAATAAGGAAAACAAAACTTGTATTCTAGGAATTAGCCTAGTGAATCCCATTTGGAATATGCCCAATGCTCGTATTTCCTTTATTTGATAAAGGGATTAAAACTGTGTTCAACCTCACCAGTCCTCTACAATTGTAACAATAACACCTGATTTCTAAACTCCAACCCTCTTATGTGTGATAAACTATTACTGTCAGGTTGCTCTCCCATAAAACCAACACTTCAACTGTGTTTCATTGTAATTGCCCTTTCAGGGAGGTACAATTTGTTTCTCAGTACAGGTATCTAAAAGCCCAACAATATTACAATTCAGCAGTCAAATGTCAGCTTATGTACTTGAACTCAAAAGAAAATCTCCACTTAACTGAGCCAGACTTCCAGTTCTCTCAATTCCTTGAGTGCTACATGAGTGTGGAAAAAAACAATGTTCAAAGCATACGGTTCCTGCTCGAAACACCATTATCCATATCAGGTCAGATATCTGAGTACTTCAAAGTCCGCAGTTCATCATTTGTTGTGGAATTTACTTATTAGAGATCAGAGTACACCTAAAGCTCCTCGCCAGGAATATCGCAGGCTGTAAGGCCTTGAGCTAGAATATTTATGACCCTAGTTTTACCTGCAGCCAAGGGTCAAGCTGTGGAATCATCTGAAGAGTAGCAATAAGCAAGAATACAACATGCGTATAGCTGGTCTACAATAGTTAGCAGGACTTTGTAAGGAACAGGCAAGCAGTAAGATGAACATATGACAATGTAAGGAGTATCGCACCGAACAACCTCTGTGCAGGCTGCCTCACCATCCTGGTCAATAGATACAGTACACATAAAGCCAAGAATCAGGTTGACTTAGACTGCCATTAAGGTTAATTCTATCTTAAGGATATTTTATAATGCCATGGAGGAAGTATAGTGCTGATGTTATCTGTTGCCTTAGCAATATGTATTCTTATTATCTGCTTGTGTGAAGGCAGAATGTGGAAGGAACCCTGCAATATGGAACAAGCTGTACACCGGTGCTCAGCTTAGTGCTATCTCACAGAGCACTGGTCCATTCTAGCTCTCAGAGCCCTGAGGGAAATCACTTTTACTCAAAAAAAGAAAACTTTAACAATAATTTCAAAGCTTATCAAAGTTTAACTGAGGTTAAACTGTGGTTTAACTGAGCACCAACATTTACTAAGAGTAGTGTCAGTTAATGAAATTCGTAGCCTATGCTTTTATACACTATGATTTGGGAGAGGGAGGGGTGGGGGTTGCACAGGAGAGCACCATTTGGAAAGACGGTGGCAGGTGGCTCTGGAGGTGAGCGTCCCCAGACAGTGGAATAATATCACAGGAAATATCATGACCGCACCAGATATTCATACAATCTGGTATTCAGTTCATCCACCTCATCCACTGATACAGCAATCCTCTCCACCTCACATTACTGTTGACATTCTACCCCCTCACCCCTTCCACCCCCCACAAAGAGGTCAGGCCTGCTGTAGGCCAATGACACCCACTGTCTTTCATCATCATTTGAGATAAGACAGTGAGAATCTCACACATAGGATCAGATCTATGTGAGACCAAAGACTATGCATAATCTGACAGATACTAAAATTAATTTTATTAACATTGAGCACTCTCAATATCATCTGTGCTTTTGTCATATCGGAAACAATGGTGTAGAAAGTCCTGTCATTCGAAAAGATAGAAAAGAACTGGAAAACTGGGAGAATAGATTGGAAGCCTTACAGGAAGCCTCACAGATGTGCAGTCATAATAGCTGTGGGTGACTGTGGGATTGCAATGTAAGGGCAGTAAAGGGCCTGTCCCACTTAGGCGATTTTTTTGGTGACTGTCACAATCGTAGCAGGTCGCCGAGAAAGTGGCGACTGGACCCCCTTCACTAAGGCATTGTCTACGGCAAGCAAACCCAACCTACCACCTAGTCGACGTCAAGCTACAGCAAGCTACCAACAACCCACGACCCATTAGGATATCCACCTGCAATCACACCTACGCCAACCTACGACCACACAGGCGACAGCCTACCACTACCAAAGTCAACCTACGTCCATCTGCGACAAGCTAAAACAAGCAACGACCCTGTCAGCGACAATTGAAGACAATTCAGTCACCGACACCTGTCACTGGTTGACGTGGGTTGCCGTAGGTAGTTGTCAATGGAATTCACCGAAGTCAGCACCTGGCGACAACCAATGTCACCTGCGTTGAAAACCTACGACAGAAGAAGACAAGCTACATCAAGCCCAGAGTCGCCGAAAAGTTTTGAACATTTCAAAATCCAGCGGCGACAAGGAAAACATTATGACTAGTTAGACGGCTTGAGGAGACTACTAACGACCATATAGGCCTCACTCCGCGACCATGAGGAGACAGCCTAGTCGCCTGTAGTCGCCAAAGAAATCACCTAAGTGGGACAGGGGCTTAAGTAGATATGTCCTTTCAATAACCTTGCATGTTCTGACATGTCCGAGGCTTGGAGCTTAGAGATATAGTGTGGAAGGCCCTTTGGCCCACCAAGTCCATGCTAACCTGTGATCACCCCGTACGCTAACACCATCCTACACACTGGGAACAATTTACAATTTTACCAAAGCCAATTAACGAACAAACCTGGATGCGTCTTTGGAGTGTGCGAGGAAACCGGAGCATCCGGAGAAAACCCACGTGGTCGCAGGGAGAACGTACAAACTCCGTACGGTCAGGATTGAACCCGGGTCTCTGGCACTGTAAGGCAGCAACTCTATCGCTGCGCCACTGTGCCGTCGTAAAGGTAAATGATGGGTGTCATTCTATTTGTCAGAGCTAGCATCTGCAGAACAGTTGAAGGCAATATTTGTTGAATCATATTCATATATTTTATAAAACTAAGTAGTTGCAGACCTATCAATTTGAGATGTTCTTTATAATATTTCATCTTCCCTTGCAATATGCATCCTAATGATGTGCAGTGAAGGAATGCTTGAGAGATAATAACAGAATATTATGCGGCCACATAAGAAAGTGGGGAAAGTCTTGATATAAAACGAAGATATAAAAATAAGTGAAATAAAGATTCAGTGACAAATATGAAATCTTTTTCTTTTAGCCATTATCTTGCAGTACTCATTCAGGAATAGAATAAAGATGACTGAACAGTACTGGCAAAATGTTCATCTTGCAAACTCGTGTACGCACACACACAGATTTATCTATATGTTTACGTATATAATCTGTGTGCATGCAAGCATGTGCTATAATGATGATATGTGAACAGACATAGCTGTAGCAAGGTCAAACGTCTCATGAGGTTTATCATGAATGCTGCTATGGGTACAGAAAGACTGAGAACAACTGATTGAAGAAAGCAACAGGAACATATCCACTGCAGCTGATGCATATTCATCATTGAATTCTGGTGGAAAATGAATGATTCTTGAATTCAAGGAAAGAATTCCTGTCGGCTGAAAAAACTCTTAACGCAGAGCAAGGAGTGGCATGGTGTTCTGCAAACATATTTTGGATTATTGAGAATATTATGGTGCATTTACAGAAAGACACACTCTAAGTGAAAGTAAGGCTGTATGTCTTAAGTAGTATCTCATTGTGCTAATTTGGTCATGATGTTGTCGAGAGCTTTCTGGCTGGCAATTTAGAGAAGTAATTCTAATATGTATTACACCTTGCTGGCTTTCACTGTACAAGAAATGTATTCTCATTGCATCTTGGTAGTGTAACTAGTTGAATTGCTCATTGCAGTTCCAGCAACCACGTTTCAATCCTAGCTAATTGGTCACTGTAATTTGCCCCCCGGTGTGTCGGGGACAATGATCATAAGATCATAAGAGATAGGAATAGAATTAGGCCATTCGGCCCATCAAGTCTACTCCGCCATTCAATCATGGCTGATCTATCCCACTCTCCTAACCTTATTCTCCTGCCTTCTCCCCATAACCTCTGTCACCCATACTAATCAAGAAACTATCTATCTCTGCCTTAATATATCCACTGACATTGTCTCCACAGCCTCCAACTGCAAGGAGTTCCATAGATTCACTACCCTCTGACTGAAGAGATTCCTCCTCATCCCTTGCTAAATGAGCACCCTTTAATTCTGTGGCTATGGTGAGAAATAAACTGGGATTAGTGTAAAATTAGTATCAATGGATGCCTGATTCTACCAACTGTACTGCTCTCTTCCTAATAAAGACCATTCCAAACCAAGTAGTCTTTTCTATCCCTGGACATCAGCAATTTCTTGTTTCTATGGTCTATACTGGAAGGGTGCTGAAGACAACACACTGCCTGAGGCCTAATCAGCATTGACGCCCATTGAGTTCAGTCTCCTGACTCCTCTGAGTGGAAGGTAGACAAAAGTGTTGGAGAAACTCAGTGGGTGCAGCAGCATCTATCGAGCAAAGGAAATAGGCAACGTTTTGGGCCGAAACCCTTCTTCAGACTCATTCAGCTGATCCAGCCCAAGTAAGTGAGGTCAGGTGGCGATTGCAGATTACGGGCTGAATCCAGTTTATTTGGCCCAAAAAGCCATGTTGTTATGAGTTCTTGTGAGTTTTGGATAGATTCCATTTCTCTGTAAAAGCAATAATCTCCAAGTTCCCAAAATTCGATGCAGAAATAGAAAATTCTGAAAACACTGAAGTCAGTTTGAATTTGTGGAAAAAGGAGGTTGGATAATGGGTTTGATCATGATGCCAAGATGGGTATTGATCCATTCAAGATGAAACCTGGACTTAAAAGCTGAGAGTTGGGCTTTGAAGCGGGGTAAGTGAATCTATCAGTTTTCTGCACTACTGGATTCAAAGCACCACTAAATTCAAACTCCTGCAAGTGGGCTTAATTGTGCTGATGCTCTACTATGTAAGAGCTGGGGAAGTGGATCTTAGGTCAGTGCTGGATCAGCTCTGGTTCAGTTCCCCAAACCCCCCTGACAATTCTTGACCTATAAGGGAAAGTTATATATTATATATTTTTTTTTTCTATCGGCCTACAGGGAAGGGTCGCGACCCGAAACATCACCCATCCCTTCTCTCTAGAGATGCTGCCTGTCCTGCTGACTTACTCCAGCATTTTATGTCTATCTTTAAGGGAAAGTTAACTTTCTTTTTAAACTGTTTTGCACCATGAATTATTTTAATTACTTCTCCATTCAAAATAAGTTTATTATTTTCATTTTGCATTCATTTTAAATTGTATTTCTTCCACTCTACGTTAGCGTTAATGAAATTTAAATGTTTCTGAATGTCAGAGACATTTACAACAACTGTCATAATGGCCTACAGCTTTAACAGCTGGCAAAGTTCCACCCCTAGCTTTGGCCTTGCAGTGATGTTCCAGGGACGTGGGTTCCACATGGCTCAGCCTGAGGTCTAGCTGCTGTTTACCCTTTGCAAATTGACCCAAGCACGTGTAGAGCCAGCTAGGGAGGCTCTCCACATCCATCCCAGAGAATGTGTTCCCTTAAGGCTGTTTAGTTCATCAAATACAATTACAGATCAATTGCAATAATCATCCTTGATACTTCTCTGAATGATTGAACCAACGACATTGTACTGAGCCATTTCGAACTGCAGTGATCAAGGTCTGTGCCTTCCTTATTATAACTATAAAATTCTGATCTTGGATATGTGTGTGTGTTTGTTTGTTTGCGAGTGACGTCCCCCCTGCGAGCTGCCTGGCTGCGAGCTGCCCGCCCCGCTCCCCTCCACCTCACCCTTTGCTGTATTACATGAAGGTGTGCCCAAATCAGATCCATAAAAAGAAGGGCTCTGTTCGAGGCAGATTTTCTGTTCATTTGGGATTTTGCAAGAGGCGTGCTTATTCAACACTTCATACACCATTTAAAGCAACAAGTAGTGGGAGCAGCACAGAGTGGTATTTGGGAAAGTTAGTAGAATTGGACTAATTGATTGAACTCCTACATTGGATGAGGGTGACCAGTTCATGATGGGCCATGATCTACTGATGAAAAACTATTCTGCCGCACTCCATCAATCACCCAGAAACTACGGTTACAAAATACATCATTTGTTCACGGATACATGTGAATGAGACTTGACTTTGTTGCTTACGGTTCCCTACAGAGGTATTGAGTGAGCCCTGTTGTCTGTTCAGCCTGAGTGGCAGTTTTAAGCTTCGTATGTTAACCTGTATTCTTGCACAGACACATTGTTACATCTTTTGTTCAGTTTTCATAATTCTGCATTCTGCACAATAAAAATAAACATGAAAGTCGAACTCACTCACTTTAATTATTTATGTGAATATTTTCTACATCTACACAGGTCCAGTGCAGCTTATGAAGGGCCAACTTAGTTACGGGCCGTACATATGAACATTTGGATCTTCGGCAATTGTGGGCTGGAGTTGCTGACTGTCACTGTGCTCCAGACATCTCCTGCCACGTGGGATCTCAGTTCACAAGTGAACCGCTCGGGTTACGAACTGTTCTCAAAATTAGAATCGTGGTGTAATTTAGGGTGTACCTGCACTTGCCTTTGTGACTGTGTAAAGTGTGCTTGATCTATTTAATCACTGCTGGAGTGTAACCCGTGTGGCAGGTGGGGGAAGAATACAAATAGTATTGTAATCCTCCTGGGAATACACCTCCAAACATTGGCGACCTGTGTGGGAATGGTGGTGCAGCAGTAGTTGCTGCCTTACTCCACCAGAGATCCGGGTTCGATCCTGACTACAAGTGCTGTGTGTATGGAGTTTGTATGTTCTTCCCATGACCTGCGTGGGTTTTCTCTGGGATCTCCGGTTTCCTCCCACACTCCAAGGATGTACATGTTTGTAGGCTAATTGCCTTGGTAAAAATTGCCAATTGTCCCTAGAGTGCAGGGATCGCTGGTCGGGGTGGCCTCAGAGCTGCAGGGCCTGTTTCTGTTCTGTGTTTCTAAACTAAACTAAACAATGCTGTGGCTGCTAGAACTACAGTATCTGCATCGCTCCAGGGTTTGTTTGGAATGATAGGACGTTAACTTGTTTCACTGGAGCTGAACACCTGGATGATTAACACAAAGGAGCGCTTAATGTCGGCAGAAGCATTAAGAACATTAATGCTCTTAAAATGCAACCACTAATGATTCCAAGTCAGGAGAGCATGTCTCCTGTAGTGCATGGTGAAGCTCTTCATGTCTGAAATTGTAATGACCCTGAGAGGAGGCAATGATGTATTTGGTTCCATATGGCCATGGGGCTCTGCTGAAGATGGCCATGAAGTGTCACCTGATGATACACAATATTTCCGGCTTTCATTGGATTGCAGTTATACTCAGGGATTAGCATACATATTTTATATGTTAGGTAACTGCTGTATGCCGCTCTTTGCAAATGGTAATGATTATCCTAACACCTTCTGTTACTTCATTATTGGCTCCAGAACATTTCTGTATTTCAAGAGCCAGGATTTTATTTCCCAGCTGTTACATGGGGAATGTTGGAAGGACACATCAGTGAGAGGGAGAGTCCTGGTGACACTGAGTTGGTAGAACTGAGTGAGGTAGCATAGGGTGAAAGGTATGGGGCAGGAATGGCAGAGGGGTACAGTAACAAAATCCTTTGCCTTAAATAAGGTGCACTCACTTAACATTGTTTTGGAATTAATGCATTATGGATGGGCTCCAGTTTTACAGAAATCAGGAGTTTAAAGAACCATATGTGTAAGGCTCTAATACCTGTGTTTGTGACCTGTGGTATTACTGGATTCTACTCCCTAAACAGGAAGTTCATCTAATTGACCGGGACCTGCTGAATGTCATGCAGAAAGTGCTGACAACGATCAAGGTTCTTTTCTCAACCCAAGAGAATGATTAGATCTCGGACAGCTTTTTAACAGTGTAATGCGATGTCTGACAGAACTGTCTTTCAGAAGAGGAATTTGAAAGGTCTGTGCCTCAGCAATGCTTTGGTAAATCTACAGCACCTGGGAGTTAAGGAATGTGATAAAGCACACATGCAAACTGAAGAAAAAAAACCATGGCGTTCAATAAACCTTCTGCTCAGCACCTGCCATCTTGCCAACAATGACAGATATGAATCATGGGCTGAAAATGTAATTGCAAAATGCATGTTTTTCACATGCTTTGTTTTGTCATTTGGCAAAGTAAACTATGGGAAGATTTGTTTTGTCCTACTGACAAATCATGTCTAAAGCAGGCAGGGATATTACCTATTGCTGCGTGACACACATTTGATCCCTATCCTATCAAATTAGTTGCCACGTTGGTCATGCACAAATAAGTTTGCAAGGGGCATAGATAGGATGAGTAGTAAGAATCTTTTTCATATGGTAGGTGTATCAAAAAAACTCCCCATGAATCAACACACAAGATTGGGAGGATGCATCATCTGCCTTGTATAGAAATGGGAACAGGAAAATGACATCCACCACTGCTCCACCATTCATTAAGGTAATGGATGATCTATCTTGACACCATTTTAGGTCTGAGAACAGGAGCAATTTGTTCACTCAGTGGGTAATGAACCTTTTGGTTTCTCCACTCTGGAAATTGTCATGCTATTTATTCTAAACAGAGACTGATACATTTTTAGACATTAAATTGATTAAGTGCTGCAAAATGGTGCTGAGATAGAAGATCATCCATGACCTTAATGAATGGTGGAGCAGGCTTTAAATGCTGGATGTCATATTCTTACTTTTCTCTGCTTGGCTGAAGATGCATCTTCCCAATCTTGTGTGTTGGATCTTGGGGAATTTTGTGGCTGCCTGTGCAAAAACACCGAAGGAACTGCTGTGATTCAGGTTGGTCACTTTTGCAATTGCACGGGACATTGAATAAAGAGAAATATGATGGCCCACAATGGTGCAGATTTATTAGTTATATCATTCCTACCCTATCTGCTTCTGAGACTCAGATTTCCTGGATAAGGCACTTCAAAGCACTGGAAAGATATCATCAAGGTGGTCGTTAGAAAAGCACCAATGAAATTAGAAAACATTTGGTTGCAGTAAGAAATGACAAATATGAGTTTTCTTTTGTGTGATTCAGAAACCTGCTTAGAGTTTGAAGATTTTTGACTGATTAAATATGACACTACTGTTATGTGATGAATGAGAGATAGTGACAGGAATGCTCACAATGTGCTGTTTTTATAATATTGGCAGATATTATGAAACATTGCCCATGACACGTTGGATGATGTAATGCATAATGTATCTTTAAGCATCTAAGGTGAATGAAGATTCCCTTAATGCTATGAAGACTATTTAATGTTAATAATGATAGCTTTCTGGGAATCTTTAGATCTAATCTTCAAATGAACCCTTGAGTCAATTTCAATGGCATTTGGACCATTCCCCAACCTAGTTTTCACTTAGTCATCACCTTGCTGAATCATTGCTTCCATTTCACCAGAGATCACTTGTTTCTTCATGCTCTGTTGATTACTTACGTATATCTCTGTCTATTTCTAGCTACGTTGCATCTGGAGTTACTTGCAGAGGCTACTGCGACAGCACTTCACAAATTTGTGACCGTTACATGAAGAAGGACAAAGGAAGCAAGCACATGAATAGCAACAGCTGTAGGTTTCCCTCCGAGAAGTGCCTTATCCTAACTTTGAGAAGCATCAATGTGGCACCATCAATGTGCTTGTATCCTCTAACTACCAACCCAACAGCAATGTACCATTGCTCCACTAGGGCTGCAGCCTCTGAAGAAGGCAGCTTGCCACTACCCTGGTAAGTGTAGAGATTGGCAATGAATTCTGGATTTGCTGGCATTGCCCAGCTGAACAAAATGAATAAATAGAGTACATAATGACGTAATACACATATGTCAGCTGCTAAACATAATGTTAATGCTAGAATAAAAAATACATCAATTTAAAGGCAAAAAACCATTACACTGTATTGTTGGTTAAAAAAAACACCGTCAGATCATGCAGAATTTAATTTATTTTCAAGCCATATCATTGCATGACTTTTATTCCTTCTACAATAGCCCAAAAATAAATTAAACCGCTACAGAGATTCCTATACAGCGATTTTTTACCGTTGGAGAATTTCCCAGTATTTCCAAAATGATGACTTTTATTTTATTACACTTCTTTCAAAGTTTGACATCACCACAGAAGGATGATAGATAGGAAGAGACAAGTGTGACTGATAAGAAATGCTCGCAAGATGTACTACCCTTTATATAATATACACAGATAGATATAAATTATCTCTCAGAGGTTTTAGTTTCCTTTGATTTTTGTTCAGTGTTTCATCTCAGCCTGAAAACACACTAGGGGAAAAAAAGGAACAGCTGAGTAAGTCGGATTTGACCCAACATTACTTGCGTATTCACTCCAGGGATCATTAATATTTCACAGACAAAAAGAGAAAAGTGACGTGGGGAGCAAATGGTCTTCTGTCAGCAAACTACAAAGTGCTAACCTTGATAACTTGAACATTTTTATCTACAAACTCTCTGAGTTAATCCCCAGCCAATTCCATATCTACACGATCGCATTACGTACTTGATGGGCTTTGGTAACTATCTGACCTTGTTACAAATAGTAAGTCCAAATTTACTTCAGTTATTATCTGTTGGATTTGATGAATTAATTAGATGATATTCACCACCCATGTGGACAGAGGGCAGCTCAATGAGTAGACAATGCGTTCCCTCTTTTTACCATCTCGATGGTGTGGGTGCAAACAACCTCTCTCAAGACTTGCTTGTCTACAGGAGATGTGTTCTCCCAGTCAAGAACAGATTTTCCTGTTGCTGGGTTCCCCCACTCTCTCATTTCTTTGATGTATTTTAAATTTGATGTTGCTTTTAGCAAGATCAGTAAAATTACAAATTTTTGTTTTTCACAATAGATGAAATTTAAGAGCGCTAGGGAATCGTGAGGTACAGGCTGCACCATAATTGTGCATCAGTCTACTGTATTGCACTCATTGTTCAATTTATTGTTATATTTATCATTACTGTATATATGTTGTTTACACTGTGAGCTTTATGTGAGTAAAGATAATTCATTGCATCCTGGTGTGTTTGACAATAAACTAATCTGAATCTTCTCAAGTTATGAATACCGTTGAGGGATCCCTTTTTCTGCTTTCCATGTAAAATGTAGAACAGATTTGAATGTCGTGGCCCATGAAATAGGCTCTACATAATGGAGAAGAATCATAAATTCATCTTTACTGATGGAAATAGGACATCTGCAGTCTGAAGCACTTATGCAGCATTCTCTTGACCGATCCACGTTAGAAAAGACAGAAATGTAGTTCAAAAATGGGAGCTCATCTGAAAAGAAATGCTCATCTTACACATCTCTGATTCATTGGACACTTGGGACATGGAGCAAGTGGAGACTTGTTAAACAACTCCATAATGTGTATGCAGCACGAGGTTCCGAGATCAACCATATTCAGAGTTTTTTTAAATAAATATGTAACTTGTGAGAATGCTGCCAGCTTCTATTCCATTTAAATTGGCACAATTTACATTGATGGGACAGAAGGCATTTATTTTTCAGGGGAGATGAAGATTGTTTGTGATATTATCATCATGATGAATTATTTGATTTGATAGGAACATTAAAATATCGGCCATGGGTATTTCACCAGTCCACAGAAAGTATTTTGTGTACAGGTGGGCCTCAATGACAAAAAAGTGCCGTTCTTCAACCAGCATGATATTTCAATTTTAGACAGCAGCTATCCATCTGCATCCTGAAGAAAGACTGAAAACTATCCAAATTGGCATGAATTCTGCATGTAAATCCTGGTGTACTGTAAATTAGTGTTCAAGTGCCTTCATTCCATATGCAAGTGGTCTGTTAAAGAAAGAAAGTTACCATCTTGATGGATTGGGTCGGAATAAAGATAGTGTCAAAGGAAACATGCATTGATCCATGTCTACTCATACCTCAAAGTCTAACTACAAATGTTCTCTTAATCTGAATCTGGTTGCCTTGATCTGAATAGCTTCTGTGTATCATTGATTCGGTAGTGTAGCTGGATAGTTTCTGGACATTGTGGAAAAGTGGCAATCCACCAATATCATCACTGCCACCACCAACCACAACACAATCACCAACACCAAAGGGCCCATTCCTGTGCTGTACTATTCTATGTTCTAATTAATTATTTGGACCCTGTTGTATTTAATATCTCTTTGCACATATCAAGACTTTCTGCCTCTACCCACTTGTTTCAATACTTCAATCTCTCACCCGCTCCCAATTGACTGTCATTTAGCTGATACAGCAAGTGACTGGGATCACAGATCTTTACTGCTGGTAATATTGATCAAAATCTGATGGTGTTGGAACAGGTGATGTTGGGGTGAAGTTGGGAGCTGGGAGGAAAGCCTAGTTTTGGTTTCATCCTTTGAATACTTTGCAAGTGGAAGTGTTCACTGCTCCACCACTGCCTCTTCAAATCAGAATGGACCTACATCTCAAGATTGTCTCAACAAATTAGAAACAAGCATCTGCTAAATCTCGACTTTGCTTTAAATCCCACATTTATTACCTTCAGCTTGGTAAAAGCTAAAGTTTTGCAAGTGGCTGAGTTTGCTGGAGGAATGAATGGCTTCACTACCCCATGGTTTAATTGACTTAGTCAAATACATTATGGTGTTTCATCTAGAGCTAGTTTACTTGGTCACAATCCACATATCCTCCAACACACTGCACTTGACCAGCATCCCAGGAAGGTGCAGATCAATCAAGATCACACTTCGACCATGCGCTAGAATGAACCGAGAAGCTTACATCATTTACAATGCACTTAAACATGACATAGATGGACGTAATAACGACTGCCTTGATGATGCTTTCCCTGGAGTGGTTGTCAAAGGTGAAGCAGATAAATGCAAGAAAGGCAACAAAGTAAGTTATACTCAATTGTCAAGAAGCACCAAAAATCTGTGAATGAGCCGTTCGACCACAGAATAAGCATTATTTGGCAGATAAATGCTTATTCTGTGGTCGAACCCTCATCAGTGGTTACGAGGGCTGTCACGTGACGTCATGGGTTAAGGGGAGTTTCCTAGTACCTAAGCAGATCTCACCTATTCTTGCAAGACAGAAAGATAGGTGTTTAGAAGAACAGCATTTTTGTTGCATGTTGCATGTGCATAGAACACATAATTATATCACGTGTTGGTTGTGGTATATGGAATGAGCTGCTGGAGTAAATAGATAAGACAGATACTGTAACAATGTTTAAAATGTCCATTCGGACAGGTACATGAAAATACCAGGTTTAGAGGGATATGGGTCAAATGCAGGAAAATTGAACTAGCTTAGATGGGGCATCTTGGTCAGCTTGGACAAGTTAGACCAAAGGGCCTGTTTCCGTGCTGCATGACTATAAGCTCCTTGAGCATTAGAAAGGCGCTATATAAATCCCATCCATTATTATTATTATTATTATATATGTAAATAAAAAACAATTGGAACTATATTTTATTCTAGCAGATACCAGAGCACCCATTTTGCTCAATCCCAAATGTTGATTATATGCTACTTTTCTTTGAATGTAATAAGCCATGTGGTAATGTGCGTTATTAGCTTGGCCGCAAGGATTCAGACAGATTGTCTGAACTAATCTTTCCATTCACTTTTAATTGAGTTTCCATGGTGTTGAAGGTGAAAGCAATGTGTCATGTTACACAATATCTCAAATGAAAGCAGCAAATTACAGCCAAAGGTGTAAACTATATACTGTCCAAAATTAGTTACACATTTACCATTTTACCAAAGACTTTACAGAAGTCCCACGGTCTGTGAATGTTAAATTTATGAATTATTGCTATAACACAGTGGATTCCATAGCATACATGCCCTAGATTTACAAACCATGTTCGTCTTTTCTAGATCTGTTGATGTTGACGTTGCTGGAAGATGCAGAACGGCGAGGCCTTGTGTAATGCCAGGACTTTTGTGAATTATAGCTATCATATGGGTTGGCCAGAACTAGTTTCATTCACAAAATACGTGGGGACAAACTGACAGCTGGCTAAGTTATACCTTTACACTCCAGTGGGTGTTAATGCTGCCAAGGACTTCAAAATGTTTCTAAATGCCTTGGTTAAAATTGAACTATTAACCTTTTTTTTTAATTGGCTATAAAATGTTGATAATGCAGCATCTGCTCAATACTGCACTAGAATATCCATCATGATTTTGTGTTCAAGTCTCCAGAATAGGGTTGAAATGCCCAGGCAGGGGGTGATTAGAGTAACCAAAGCATTACCTACAATATTATATATGTAAATATAACCATTTATGTGTGATCAAATACAAGGCAAGGAATTGGCAGTAATTGGAGATTTCTCAGAGACAAATGTAGCTCTCATTGTGCTTTTCAAAAGTCAAATCTTAAGCTTCCCATGGGATCCTCAGTTAGGATGCTCAGTAGGAAGGCAATGTTGTCAACACTTACTCAGAGGATCGGTCACTTTGAGGGTGAGCTGTCACAGAACTCATGTCTGCCAATAATAATATCAAAAGTTTATGCATCAGTTAGTTCAGGGACAGGAACTATTTAAGAAACAGTTGAGGCAGGGACTATCCCAACATTTAAGAAACAGTTGGACAAGTATCAGGATAGGACAGGTTTGGAGGGACCAAGTGCGGGCAGGTGGGACTAGTAAAGCTAGGACATGTTGGCCGGTGTGGGCAAGTAGGGCCAGAGGGCGTATTTCCACACAGCATCACCCTATAACTCTATGACTCTGAGAAAGCTTCCACTGGATGAAGCACCTGCAGAGAAAGAGTAAATCCAGGTATTTTACATTACTAAAGAGAGAAGCACAATTCTCATCTTTCTTGATCAGCAGCTTATTGATCATGAAGGGCTCATCGGGTGCAGGGAAATTCAAAAGGGTCCTGAGATAGGAACAGCAATGGAAGAGAGGTTCTGATTGGCTGATCCCTCATTGAACTGGTGCAAAAGTAAATGGATGTACAATAATGGAAAAACCGAATGAAATAGAGTTAAGAGTAAAGGGCCTGTCCCACGAACATGCGACTGCATGCGGCAAGCGTGACCAAACCGGAAGCGGGGGCGGCGCGGAGGTCGAGTGATCCCGTACGAGTTGACGTGAAGTTCGAGCGAAGTCCGCGGGAAGTTCGCGCTAGGTGTACGCCGTCAAGACGCTGCGTATGGCATTGAGAGTGCGAATAGCGTTGAGACGGTGCGTACGCCCATCGAGGCCGTACGCACGGCCTCAATGCGGCTGCGGGCCGGCAGGCCGTTGCCGCGCGTAATTTTTGAACAGTGTCAGTTTTTCGGAGCCCCGCGCGATGTCGGGACCAGCTCCGCACAACTCCATACGCCTCCAGCAATCGAAGTGGGACCGGTCCCGCGAGACCGTACGGCTCAAGCGACCACGTTAGGTCGCGCTTGCCGCATGCAGTCGCATGCTCGTGGGACAGGCCCTTAAGAGTACTTGGCAGCATCTCTGGGAATGCAATGTAAAGGTGGTGATTGGTCCAGGAGTTGGATAGCAGTGGAAAGAGGCTGTTCCTAAGTCTGGACATGAGAGCTTTCAAGCTCATTGATCTTCTGCTAGACGATAGCTGAGGGAAAAGTGAAGGTTTCAAGCATTCCTGACAATACTTCCAACCTCCCTGATGCAATGCATTGTGAAGACGGACTGGATGGAAGGAAGTGACAAGCCTGTGATGACCTGGGCTTTGTTCTTGCAGGTTCAAGTGGTCAAGGGCAGAGCAGTTGCCATACCAGGCTGAAATGCATCCCATCAGAATATTTTCTTTTAGCACATATGTACAAGTTCGAGAAAATGCTTGCGGAAATTATATATCTTCTCAGATGCCTAAGAAAGTAAAGACGCTGATGTGTTTTCTTAATCATTGCATCAGTTGAAGGGACCGCAGGGTCACTGGTGATTTGGATGCCTAGGAACTTGAAGCTGTCAACCATCTCTACAGCAACTCATTTGATGAGGACAGGGTTGCATTTAGCCCTCTGTTACCTAAGGTTGAACAACCAACTCTTTTGTCTTGCTGAGATTAAGGGCTAGATTACTGCCTAAACAATGTGACACAAGGTTCTTGATCTCTTTCGTATATTCTTCTTAGGCCCCCTTCGGTCATGGCTGACCATGGGTGTCTCCAGGGTTGGAGGATGCCTGTGCATGACATTGTTTTACATGGGGAGACTGGTGCACAGACAACCACCACACAATCCTTGACAGTTCTCGATCAAGATCCAGTGGCATGGAGTCCAAGACGACCGGAGACCTTTTCTGCTGCAGCCTTCACCCGCCTTCCCAGCCGTTGTGACGCTCCACTAAGGTCAGCCATCATCCTCCGCCTGTTCCACCGTTGGGGCCTTGGTTGGATTGCTCTTTGTCAGAGTCCTCCCCCTCGACCTTACCACCATGGGTGGCCCTACCAGGAGCATAGTTCCAGGCGATATCGCTCTCAGGATCTCAGGACCACACAAGCTTCTCCACCACGACAAGGTGACAATCCACAGGGTACTTCATCTCATTTCGTATACTTCATCTCATAATTGTTGAAGATCTGGCTAACAGCAGTGGTAACATAAGCAAACTTAACGATCGAGTTGACAGTGTACTTGGCCACACAATCATGGGTGCACTGGGAATAGAGCAGGAAGCAGATGTGTGGATGGATGGCCTTGTGGAATCATCATTATGTTGAGTGCATCTAGACGGCACTGCTCCTCTTGCCTTGCCTGAATAAATTTCACCTTCTCTCCCTTTATTCACCTTTTGAAAGAAGGTTTTGCATTCTCCAGCTTGTGTCCACGGATTGTGCAGAGGGAAACACATCATCACCGTCCCTGGTAGATGTGCCCTGAGGGTTGTCTTCAGGGCTGTGGAGAAATCTGATATTCTTCTTCGGCATACCGATTGTCCACACGGTGACATATCACGTTGCAGTGCACCTGGTTTGTTGGGTTTCTATGGAAGCAATTAAATATGTGTAAGGGATTATCCTTCATCTCCAAGGTGCCAGTTGGTAATTTTGGTTTGAAGGCATTGAGGTCATGGAGGATGAAGTGATGCAAGAAATGTCTGTGGAATCTCTTGCACACTGGTAGAGTCGCTGTCTTACGACGCCAGTGACCCAGGTTCGATCCTGACCGCGTATGGCGTCCATGTGGAGTTTGTACATTCTCCCTACGACTGCATGGGTTTCCGCTGGGTGCTCCGGTTACCTCCCAAAAAGGTGTGGGTTTGTAGGTTAATTGGACTCTGTAAAATTGCCCCTAGTGTGTAGGGAGTGAATGCGAAATTGGAAAACAAAATTAGTGTGAACGGGCGATCGATGGTCAGCATGAAATTGATGGGTCTAAAGTCCTTTCCAAGCTGTATCTCTAAACTAAACTCCAAACTTGCCTGTAGGTTGTTTTGTGTTTGCCCACCAACTGCACGATGAGAGACGTCAATGACCATTTTCTCACCCAGTGAAGCTGTGTTGCTCTGCTTCCTTCTCTGGTGATAGTCATCACTGCTGCACAGCACGCTATCATAACACCAGACTTCTGTGCTTGTGTATGCTGCAGGACACCTCCAGCTTTGCCAAAACACCTGAAGCACTTTATCACCATTCAAATAGCTGTCTCGATTATTCATACGGTGTAAGCTGGTGGTGTGTAGTTTCATAGCTTTGTTCCTGCATCACTACTCAGTATTCCTCATGGATATCATCAGTCATGGCTTAAGAGATCATCTCTCGTTTGCCAGCAGCTAGCAGGTAGTTTTGCTTCTGTGCTAATACATCAGGCAATGTGCAATGCTGTTGATGATGGCATTGTGGCTCTGATCAGAGAATCTGCATGGATATTTGTCCTGACGCACACCAGCTGATTATTTAGAAAGTGGAAGTGTTTGTGCTTTACAAACACCCTGAGGCCATCTGAGTGTCTTGATTTATGCATCCATGCCATCAACATTTCCTTCTACTCGCAAGAAGCCAGTCAGAGCTGGAAACCCAAGTGCCCATTCATCTGACTGACTAAGTTGATCTTTGGCACAAATGATAAGATTATTTTTCCTGGCCAACAACTCATTAAATTACCACCTTAAGATAGTTGCCCAGAAAATTGCAGATTTTGGAATCTTGAACCAAACACAAAGTGTTTTGTTTTGTTTAGTTTAGAGATACAGCACAGACACAGGCCCTGTGACCCACTGAGCAATCCCCGCAAATTAACGCTATGCTGCACACACTGGGGACAATTTACAACTATACCAAGCCAATTAAACTACATCTTTGGAGTGTGAGAGGAAACAGGAGATCCCAGAGGAAATATACACAAGTCACGGGGAGAATGTACAAACTCCGTACAGACAGCACCCGTAGTCAGGATTGAACCCGGGTCTCCAGCACTGCGCTGCAACTCTACTGCTGCGCCACCATGCCACCCTCTGGATGAACTCAGTGGGTCAGGCAGTATCTGGGGAACGAATAGACAGGCAACGTTTTCGGTCGGGAGCCTTCTGCAGGCAATTGTGTGCCAAGGTTAATTCAACACTTTTTGCAATGGAGTTCCATTGATGCTATTTTAATAAGGATTCAGGGAGAGAAGCCTTCATTTGCGTTGATAAAATTAATCCTTTCACCTCTGAAATCAATATAATTGCACTTGATTTAGCAGTATGACAACTGAACCCATCCATCAATCAATGCTATCCTGGATTCGGACCTTAAACAATGCCATTGTAAAAGTGCTTCAACTTGCACATTTAAAAATCATTTCATTTTACATCCTTCAGTTTCAGACAAATGGGTAAGTTTAAGAGTTATGATGTCTGTGAGAAATAGGTAGAGACAAATGATTGACAGATAAAAGTAAAATATAAAAAGCTGAAACAGCAAGCAATTAAATCAGTGGGAGCACAGTCACTTGGATAAATTACATCAATATAACACCAGATTAAAATGAAGAAAATGTAACTTAATGGTGGCAGAAATATTTCTGGCCAATTGTGCAGACTTGAATACATGGCTTCCCATTAAACTCTGCCAACAAGGAGATTATTACTGAGAGGAGCTATGAATCTGGAGCTTGAGTTTAAGTCTCTGCATCAAAAACTAGCTTTGATGTCAAGATCAGCTTGACATTTTATTCATATTACTGGCGAGGAATCATTAATGCACGATCAAGCATCTGAGGCATGTTCATAAATGTATGTCAGAAATTAAACAGATTGATTCATTCCAGGGTACAATGATTACTTGATTAAACAGCCATCTGTAGAGCTTTGCATGTAATCTTCTTAAAGTGACTGCACTAATTTTACCAAAAACATGGACCTCGGAATTCATTTCTGCCTTCAGTGCAGAAACAGGCCATTCAGCCCAAAATATTTATGCTCCATTTGAGCCTCCCTTTGTAATTTCTCATCTAAATCTCGCAGCATAACTCTCCATTCCCTTTTCCCTCCTGTACTTGCCTAAAAACAGAACATGATGGAAGTGATAAAATATTTCCATGCCCTGGATGCAGAGAGAACATTTTCAGCTGAGCAAGAGTGTAACCATGTCGTATCAATATTGATGGTCACCAAGATATCCAACAGGAATTTAAAAAATATAGTTACCCCAAAATTGGTGCTCATCACTCACCACAGTGAGTGATGAAGCAAATGATATAAATGCACTAGAGATCAGGTCACTTGGCAGATCAGGCAGCATCACAGTGGAACACTGTAGAGTTTTTGCCTAGCAGCATCAGAGATCCGGATTTGATCCTGACTACAGGTGCTGTCCGTAAGGAGTTTGTACGTTCTCCCTGTGACTGCGTAGTGATCTCTGGGTGCTCCGGTTTCCTCTCAACGTCTAAAGATGTACAGGTTTGAACGTTAATTGGCTTTGGTAAAACATGTAAATTGTCCCTAGTCTGCAGGATGAAGCTAGTGTACTGGGATCGCTGGTCGGCGTGGACTTGGTGGGCCGAAGGACCTGTTTCCGCCCTGTATCTCTAAAATAAAGTAAAGTGAACGTTTCAGGTCTGCAACCCACTGACAGTGTCGTTTTTATTTCAGATTCCTGCATTTACAGGCTTATTGATTTTTATTTGATCCTTATATGCTCGTTGAGTCTGATCTCCAGTGCATTTATATAATTTGCTTCACTACTCTCAGTGGTGGCATTTTCCACAGTCTCACCATTCTTTGGGTAATGATGTATCTTTTGAATTCCCTGTTGGATTTCTTGGTGACTATTGATATTGATGCAACTTGGTTATGCTTTTGCTCAGCTGAAAATATTCTCTCTGCATCTAGGACATGAAAATATTTTATCACTTTACAGACTTGCTTGGGTGAAACCCCAGCTGTCTTTCCTCAAGTGTGTGGGATGACACAACCATTACAATACTGGGCTTGATGCTGCAAAACGTTGAGGCCCAAGGCTTTTGGGGCTACTATATATACTTTGCGCAGCTTCCTTCGTGTGTTATGGTGAGTCCAGGACTGGTTCCGCAGTTTGAGAGAGGGCTTTTGGTCAGTTGGGACTTTGTGTGACTGGTGAGATGGCAGATGGCTAGAGATAATGCCATCTTGTGGCACATTTCAAGTTTGGGCCTTGAGGAGTGGGGAAGGGAGATGTTTGTGCAAGATCCTGACCAGGAAGGATTATCAGGAGGTCATCGCATGCGGATAGACATAGTGCGGGCTGAATGAGGTGGTATTCCAATCGCTTGCTTGGGGCCTTCTTCAGGAAGTCCTGTTTAAGTAGTGCTGGCACCAGAGTGGAAACATTGGCATCCAGTGATGGGTGATCCTCAAAACAATATGACATAATTTCCTGGATGATGTGGGAAACAACGTCAAGAGGTGTGCAGCTGAAACAGAAATCGTTCAATATGAGCAAAAGTGTAGTTATGACTGCATTTTGCTTTGGAATTGAATGATTTTGAGACATATAACACTGACAAAAACAGCACTGCATGCCTGAATCAGTCATCAACATGTTTTGCATGATTAACCAAAGGTTCTGCGTGATTTTGTTTTTCTAAAATGGACCACTTCTCCCTCCATTTTGCTGAGCATTAGAGTGCCAATTCCTCCTTATTTCAATAGCATGGAGCTCCAAAACCAAACTTCAACTCATTTACATTTAATAATGAGAACTGGTGTGACTAAACCTCCTGTCACTGCAGCAGTGCAATGGGAATACACGTCCCTTCCTTTCTATTATTCAGATTTCGCAATCCTGATTTCAAAGACAAATGCTAATCCAGGAATATCCCTTCGTGAATTGCGTTTAAATGCTTAGTGCACAAATGTAGTTAGTCCATTATTATATTTAACTTAAAAGGGATTATGTTTGAAAACCACTCACTTTGATGTGAAATCTTTTTTTTCTTCAGGATTTTTGTTTTGCATTTTCTGCACTACCCAATGATTGAATAAATGAATCAAAGACATTCAAGGTGCCATTTGTATCTAGGCTTCAGAGGCAAAACAATTTAACCATGCTGTTGTCCAAACAGAAAAAGTATTGTTCTAATGGTTTCACTGTCATGATAATTCAACTGTGCCACAAGGGATGTTACAACAGAAGCAAAAGATAAACAAGATTAATCATCCCAAAGGGCAATGCGAGAATGTGGCAGTTTGGATTTCTACTCAAAAGTAGGGCAATCAATTTCACTGCAGTCAATTCTGCTGCAGCTTAGTATCTTATTCACTGAAATTATTCCCTTTGAGATTCTTATGAAACGTTAGACAATGTTCTTCCTATCAGATGTGAATAACGTCTTCAATGCCTATAATGTACTGTAGCTGCTTTGAAGTCCTCTTGCATCTTGGTAAGAAGTGTAAGGAGTTAAAGTGATGATTGCCAAATGTTTTCCCACATAAAGTTACGCTGGATATTTTGCCTGTAGCCATCTGTGTGTTCTTACATGTTTCATGGGCGGGAGAAGGGGAGAGATAGCTAGACCATGTGGGAATGCTGAGGGATGAGTTAGGTGCATGGAATGAGATATTATGTCTATAAACAATGCATTTTATTGAGAAGTGATATCTTCGAATTGTTCTCGATCTCTTATCCGGTTCCAGCAGTAAACAGTTATTTTTTTTATTGGCAATGATAGCTTTTGTTCAAAAATATTTCAGGGCATCTGGACACAATGACGTTAGTACCAGGATGACATACACATGAATGATTTGCATCTTAATCTATATTCTAGTCAACAAAGCAATTAGTAAATTTATTTTAATTTGTTTACTAATTTATCTTCTTATCTTCCAACTGAACCTATTCATGCAACCAAACCTAACTCAATATATATAACTCAATTGTTGATTTCTCAATGTTGGCTACAGGGCCTGCCCCACTTGGGCATCATTGCACGCATGTCATGCATTACGCGCGCATGGTGCATGGTGGCGTAGGTAGTGACATGCCGGTGCCACCCCAGTATTTTGGGATTCACAAAATCTTTGCGCGCCACCAAAAATAGGACATAGCGCAACAAGATCGACACAAGGAGCATGTTCATGAATATATGTTTACGTGCTCCATGTAAATGGAAGTTTTTACTATTCATTTTCACTTTAATAATTAATTATCATCACAGAGAAACAAAGAAAGATTACAAAAGGTTGTGAGATTTCAGAAACATGAATACAATGCACCCTTGCATTATGGCAGCTTGAGTAATGGAAATTCATCCTCACAAAATTCACAAATCACTGCCATAGAATTTGAGATGAGCCATAAAAAAAATCACTCTTATGGAACATGAGAAAAATATAAATAAATAACACAAATTGTGTACAGAGAACTGAACTGGTTTACCAAGAAGGCCACAGGGTTTGGGCGGGAAACTGAAAAGGCAATCTCTTCTTTTGATATTTGTGCAATGATACTTTGCCAAACAATGTTACACCATTTCAAGTTAAAACAATAACACTTTCTCTCATGCACACTATATCATCAGGATTCCCTTGATTAAAACCAGACCAAGTGCTGGAGTGACTCAACGGGTCAGACAGCATCTCTGGAGACCATGAATAGGTGACATTTTGGGTCAGAATCCTTCTTCAACTTTTTGGTGGTGGTGGGGGGGAGAGAAAGCTGGAAGAGAGAAGGAGCAGGGCAAGACTTGGCAAGTGACAGGTGGGTGCAGGTGAGGGGTGGGTGGTTGATAGGCAGATGGTTGGACAAAGGCCAGAGATGGAAAGACAAATGATAAGGATAGAAGAGTTGTGAATTGTGCAGCCAGAGGAAGGAATGTATAGGAAAGAACTGCAGATGGTGGTTTAAATCGAAGGTAGATACAAAATGCTGGAGTTACTCAGCGGGACAGGCAGCATCTCTGGAGGGAAGGAATGGGTGACGTTTTGGGTCGAGACTCTTCTTCAGACTGATGTCAGGGGAGTGGCCGGGACAGAGATGGAATGTAGTCGGAGACAGTAAGACTGGTGCGAGAACTGGGAAGAGGGAGGGGTAGAGAGAGAGGGAAAGCAAGGGCTATTTGAAGTTGGAGAAGTCAATGTTCATACCGCTGGGGGTAAGCTATCCAAGCGGAATATGAGGGGCTGTTCCTCCAATTTGCACTGGGCCTCACTGACAATGAAGGAGGCCCAGGACAGGAAGGTCATATTGGGAATGGGAGGGGGAGTTAGAGTGCTGAGCAACTGGGAGATCAGGTAGGTTAAGGCGGATTGTGCGGCGGTGTTCAGCGGAACGATCGCCGAGCCTGCATTTGGTCTCTTCAATGTACAGATATACAGAAGGAATGTAGGTGGAAGGGAAGGCAGAGGGAAAGGCAACACTTTCTGAATCAGCCTGAAGAAGGATCTTGACCCAAAATGTCACCTGACCATTTTCTCCTGAGATGCAGCCTGACCTGCTGAGCTACTCCAGCACTGTGTTTTTTCCAGCACTGTGTCTTTTTTGTAAATCGGCATCTGCAGTTCTTTGTTTCCGCACAGGACTCTGGAATAGTCGGGATTATGAAAATGAAATAATAACAAGTAACTGGGCAACATTTAATAATAATAATAATAAAAATAGTATATTTTATTGTCATTGCACATCAGTGCAACGAGATTTGGTATGCAGCTTCCAACCGATGTCAAAAAAATAAATAAATAAACTGTTCGACATGACCATTCGAGGGAGACAGTCCAGGGGGGTGGGGGGGGGGGGCACTCATCAGGGCCGGTTCAGAGCCGCTATAGCTCTGGGAATGAAGCTGTTTCTGAGTCTGGAGGTTCGGGCGTAGAAGGCCTTGTAACGTCTGCTGGAGGGAAGTAGTTCGAACAGTCCATTACAAGGGTGTGAGGAGTCTTTATGGATGCTGACGGCCTTCCTGAGGCACCATGTGTGGTAGATGCCCTCCAAGGCTGGTAGCTCTGTCCCAATGATCCTCTGCGCTTTGTGGACGACGCGCTGAAGAGCTCTCCTCTCCGCCTCCGTGCAGCTGAGATACCACACAGAGATGCCATACGTTAATATGCTCTCTGTGGTGCAGCGGTAGAAGGTTGTCAGCAGCTGTTGGGGCAGACCAGTCTTTTTTAATGTCCTCAGGAAGAACAGTCATTGCTGTGCCTTCTTGACCAGCGCAGCGGTGTTGGTGGACCATGTGAGGTCCTCTGAAATGTGAGTGCCCAGAAACTTAAAGCTGGACACTCTCTCCACACTTTCCCCGTAGATGGAGATTGGGGCGTATTCTCCATTATGGGACCTCCTGAAGTCAATAATCAGCTCCTTGGTCTTGGAGGTGTTTAGTGACAAGTTGTTACGTGCGCACCAGTCCGCCAGGTTCTGCACCTCCGCTCTGTATTTTGTTTCATCACCGTTGGTGATCAGCCCAATCACTGTTGTGTCGTCTGCAAACTTCACGATGGTGTTGGTGTCGAATGCAGGAACACAGTCGTGTGTGAAGAGGGAGTAGAGCATGGGGCTTAGTACACAGCCCTGTGGTGTGCCAGTACTCAGGGTGATAGTGGAGGACAGGTGCGGGCCCAGTCTCACTGCCTGCGGTCTCTCCGTCAGATAGTTCAGGATCCAATCGCATATCGGCGAGCTGAGGCCTAGCTGGTGGAGTTTGGTGGTGAGCTTGGTGGGGATGACCGTATTGAATGCGGAGCTATAGTCAATGAAGATCATCCTCATTGAAGAGCATTTAATAACAAAGCTGCAAGAATAAATAGTAATATTTACAAGTTTTACTAAATTCAATTATCTAAAGTCTCAGTAACTGCTTTGAGCTATGTTTCCCATGTTAACATTAACTGGTTAATTCAATTGTTTTGAACTTTGAGGCCCAGTAATTCCTACGTCATTTTCCTCCAGTGGTTTCATTAATCCTACAATTGTGACAATGTCCAAAATATCAAGAGTAGATGACAGAACAAAGCAGGGAAATATGCAAAAGTAAATCTGCATTGATTTTGATACTGGATTCATTAGTGGCCCTTCCATTAAATTATTTTACCACTGGTGATAAATGTAACATTAGTCAGTAGCCTGATTTTAATCCTCAACAATGAGGATATTCATTAACTAATATACCTATTCTAGATAAAGAAAATTAAAGATCTTAAGAACCCAAGGTGCCTTTTTACTGCTCTTAATCATTATTGCATGACACATTATGGAAGGTGTATCTGTATCAGTGAATGATTACAGCTTTATGTTTAATTAAATGTCCTCAGCAATCAAATGGATAAATGGATGAAATATTCCTATCCCCTTAAAGGGGAAACAGTTCTGACCAATTACTAAAATAATATTTGCTTGCACCGTCTCACGATATTTCCAGTTTAATATTGTGCTCAACATAAATAGAAAATGGTGCAATATTTGTGCAACAGTCAGGATGCAAACTAAAGCAGTCTTTGCAGATTGTCAGTGGGAATATGAGTGGATGGAAGGATGAAGATGGATCCTCAGAATTATGACATCAGTGTAAAGCTTATCTAATAACCGGTGACAGCAAACAAGAGTGTCAGGATTGAAGATGTCTATTCACACTAATAAAAGATGGGGTGCTGCACTGAGATGAGCGTTGGGACAAATGATACTCATAATTTGTATTGATGATCCATGACTTGGAGAAGGAAATCAGAAGACAGAATTTGAGACAACACCACGTTTTGAAAGTGTAGTTAGTTTAAAAAAGGTAAAGGGAAATGGATTTCAAAATAACTCAGTATTAGCTGGACTGCTTTGATGGAATGAATAAGGAGGTCTGGTGCAGTTGTGCTAATGATATCCTGATATTAATTCTGTGGCACACAGTGAGCAGGGTTCCCATTTGTACACAAGGGACCCAGAAGGAAGTGCAGCAGATTTGGCAGTTTTTCAAACTGAGCAGCCTCATTAAAACTTCACTTTAGGGGTTTCCACACAATAATTAGCATCAACGTGGAGTTAAATAAATGAATCTCAACTGCAGCCTTGAAAAGTGCACTCCAAAATGTGAATTTTAATGAGTGGGGGGGGGGGGGGGGGGGGGGGGGGGGGGGTGAAGGATAAGAGTCGAAGCTTTGTTCCTTTCTGTAAAGTCTGTTGGGGACTGTGCAGTGTGGAAGGAAATGCTGTTCCTCAGCAAAGAGCAGAGGGCTTGCAGTAGGGCTGCTGCAGGCAACGGGGAAAGTCTTTAGACTTTAGATCTTAGAGATACAGCGTGAAAACAAGTCCATCGGCCCACCGAGCCTGCGCTGATCAGCAATCACCCCATGCACTGGCATTATCCTACACACAATTTTGCCAAGCCAGTTAACCTTCAATCCTGTACGTCTTTGGAGTGTGGGAGGGAACCGGAGAAAACCCACAAAGTCACAGGAAGAACGTACAAACTCCATATAGACAGCACCGGTAGTCAGGATTGAACCTGGGACTCTGGCACTGTAGGATAGCAAATTTACCCGTGCACCAGCAGCAGCAAGGGTGAAGTGCTCCTGGAGTCATTGCAGGGGTGATGTCCTGGTGTCCTGGTGAATGATTCCTGGTGTCACCCTCAATCAGTCTGATCAAGCCTACGTCATCTTATCAGATGTTCCAACCATATAACTTTACAGGCACTTTCACCCTGACACAATGGCCTAACGATTACCCTCACCAAACGTACTCTATCCATGAAAAAAAACATGAAAAATCCGTGGCGCTGTGTTAACTGAAAGCTGTGTGTCGTTGTTGCTCCATTTGTGCTACAAGCATTGACAAGTTAACATCCTCACTCTCCCGAGGTGGGCAATGTGTAGCCAGCAGGATACGTCCAGCTTGGGAGACCAGGGTGGTAACCTCCACACCCACAACCTACTCCCAAACCACATCATTTTTCCATATGAATATTCAATCCCAAAAATCTGAATGGATTAAGGAGCGTACAAGTCCACAGATCACAATAATTAGTCATCCTGTAGGTTTAAGGAATAATAAGGAACAGAATTAAATCCTGGAAAAACAGAACAGGGAAGCTGAGATGTTTATGAACTGAATCAAGCTAGCTCTGCCATAGGTCTAAGATGAGCAGGAAGAATAATTTGGTATAACATCACTCTGCCTCGACTGACATAGGAACGACATTTGAATGAGAATTCTCCACCTAGTGTTCAGGAAGCAGAAAATTCAGTTATTAATTTAACTAATTTTTCAAAATGTTTTGAATTATTTAACACAAATTCTAATTGCAATAATTTAATCATTTCAATTTAAAAAATAATTTCAATCAATTTTAATGATTTTTTTTCAGAGATTTAAAAACTCCAGTAAATCCACACAAATTTGGATTTCAAGGCGAATTCCGCAACAAGCTGAGCTTCTTATCGAAGATTATTGAGGCTTCAGTAGGTAGGGTCTCAGCAAGGCATTAACTGAAGTGTTATTACTGATCACCTTCCTGTTCCTCACCTTCCTGTTCCTCACCATCTTATTTCAGAGTGTGAAGCCCAGGATTATTGGACCATACAAATGCAGTGGTTAGTACTGGGGTCAGGTAATTGTGGGTAAAATGAGCACACCATGCTTTGTTCAGGCCTTTTTCACCCAGAGTTGTGAATCTGTGGAATTCTCTGCCAATTCACTGGATGTATTCAAGAGAGAGCTAGATTTAGCTCTTAGGGCTAACGGAATCAAGGGATGTGGGGAAAAAGCAGGAACAGGGTACCGATTCTAGATAATCAGCCATGATCATATTGAATGACGGGGCTAGCTCGAAGGGCCGAATGGCTTACTCCTGCACCTACATTCTATGTTTGACTATTATCATTATTATTCCACTATTATTGTTTTTTGTTAGTATGCATATGTGTATGTATATACTCAATGCATACTCAAAAAAACCCCCAATAATAGTGCAATACAGGTGCACAACCTTTTATCCGAAAGCCTTGGGACCAGACACTTTTCGTAATTCAGAATTTGTCGGTCTTCGGAATGGACATTTTTTAGCGTAGATTTTAATGGCTGGCTAAATGGTAGCGTGCTCGGCTCATATCCGCAAGGTCGCGAGTTTGCGCCTTGATCCCGGCAGTTACTCGGTCGCGAGTTTGAGTCTTCAATGTAGTTTTTTTCTTGCAGAATAAATGTTTGTATGAAATGCAGTGTAGGAGAGGTGTACTGACTGTGTGGGCAGAACTTTGGAAGTGATTGCCCACCAGTCTAAAAAACCGCTGTGTCTCCCTGTCCCTGGGATAGTAGGGGGCGATCAAACAGCACAATACCCCCCTCCCCCTCCAACTCCAGAGGAATCCTCTCCGCGATGGGCCGCTACGGCGACAAGTGGCAGTTTGCCCACAGCCCGAGCTGCGCCACCCCAAGAACACCTTGCACACCATCAGCTTCTGCCCCTACGTGTTCCCCTGGAGTTGGAGCGGGGCTGGGCTGGAGTTGCTGCTGGCTGTGGGTCTCTGGGATCTCCATGCTTGCAGTGGGCCTGGGGGTCGCTGTCCCGTTGGTCCTGACGTCTCCGGCCACCCCCCTGGACTGGAGCTGAGACTGGGAACTGTACTGCCCTTGCCCCCTCCCTCTGCAACTGCAAACAACCCCACTCTCCTGCAAGGGCGGTACAGTTCCCGGAGGATAGCAGGTGGCCGGAGACGTCAGGACCAACAGGAACCCGCTCCCCGATGGGCCCCTACGACGCCCCGAGCTGCGCCCCGTCATCCGCAACCCAGGTTCCTCTGTAGTTGGAGCGGGGCTGGGCTGGGCTGCTGTTGGCTGTGGGTCTCTGGGTTCTCCGTGCTTGCGGTGTGCCTGGTGGTCAACATCCAATTGGTCCCGACGTCTCTGGTGACTGTACTGTATGCTGCCATCGCCGACGTGAAGACAGTTCAAAGCCCCCGCGCCGGTGCATTGAGCGGGGAGCTGGAGAGGGGAGGGAAGGGGTCACACACATGGCCGGGAAGCAGAGGGGTGTAGGTGGGGTGAAATTGAAGGGAGCGACAATCTGCTGCTGCCTGCACGCTGAGTTGGGAAGTTCCCACGCAAGACTCATGATACACTGTGTATCGTGAGTCTACCGTGGGAACGTTTTAACTCAGCTGGCAGGTAGCAGCATATTGTCAATTATTAACCCTCCCGCGCAATATACCCTCACCTTCTCTTTTATGAATGGGGATTTAGTTCCCCTTTCTTCGAGGACCGACCGGAGGTTCCGCTGTCACCTCTGCGGGCCGCCCTCGGTGAACGTTTTCAAGGACCTTTCTTCAAGGACCGAAAAAATGTCGCTATTCGGAGGTTTTCGTTATTTGGATCTTCGGATAAAAGGTTGTGCACCTGTAATAATAATGTCAAACATAGAAAAAACCCATTAATAGTGCAATAATAATATATATAAATATGTATGAGTATGTGTATATATATACACACACTGAACTTTTTTCTCTCTCTCTCGTTTATCATATTATTTCCAGTGTACTATGTTTATATGTTCTGTTGTGCTGCAGCAAGTAAGATTTTCATTGTTCCCTCTGAGAAACATGACTAGAGCCAGGATTTTGCCATAAATGCCATGTGCCTTTTCATGCCTTTTTTTTTGATGATTTCACCAAGATAATGCCTTTTTCACGATTGAGTGCCTAAATCAGCCTTTTTTTGCTGTTTTGTTTAAAGGTGGTGCTATTTTCTCTAGTTGTACCGTGATTACAATGACATTTTCTATGTTAACACGTTAATATTAATGTTATTATTAACTGTGTTAACATAATATAAGTTACAAGAAAATCTCCACTTCCGGGGCAAAACCGGTTCATTCGTTGCTGCCGCTGGACGCTGGTTCAGCCTTCTCCAAGATCTATTTATTGCTTCCAATTTTGCAAACTTCCCACAAGCTACCACTTCCCTTGAGGAACGTGGCAAAACATTAGTGAACAACTTGCAGGTTTTTCTACAAAGTAACTGACGATATTCGTAAAGTTACTGGCGATGTAGGTAAAGACATACAAGGAAAATGTGAGAGGGTGATTTTAGTTAACAAAGATCTTGAAGAAATACAAAACATAGATAAAGTTCTCAAAGGTAGTTGTGATGCACAAGATATCAACATGAATATAGAGCATGTAGCTTGTTTCGGGTATGCACCAGTGACCTCAGCTGAGGGAGAAAGATGTTTTTCACAACTGAACCATATTCTGTCTAATAGACAGCATAGTTTAACACCAGATAATTTGAAAAAAATGCTAGTAATTATGTGCAACCAGGCAACTTTGGTCATTTAATGTAGTATACCTTTATATTATAATTTTTAACCATATTTTGGTGGTGGAAATGCATGCCTTTTTATTGTCAATAAATGCCGTTTTCGTGCCTTTTTTGTAATTTTATTATGCCTTTTTGCTGCCTATTTCAGAGTTTTTTAGTGCCTAAACATCCTGGCTCTACATATGACAATAAAACACTCTTGACTCTTATATCATGAAACAAAGAACTGTGGAATCTAGAATATAGCAAAGATAGACACAATGTCTATAACATCAGGCCTGGCTGGAATAAGTATGTAGCTGAGTATAGAAACATAGAAACATAGAAATTAGGTGCAGGAGTAGGCCATTCGGCCCTTCGAGCCTGCACCGCCATTCAATATGATCATGGCTGATCATCCAACTCAGTATCCCGTACCTGCCTTCTCTCCATACCCCCTGATCCCCTTAGCCACAAGGGCCACATCTAACTCCCTCTTAAATATAGCCAATGAACTGGCCTCAACTACCCTCTGTGGCAGAGAGTTCCAGAGATTCACCACTCTCTGTGTGAAAAAAGTTCTTCTCATCTCGGTTTTAAAGGATTTCCCCTTTATCCTTAAGCTGTGACCCCTTGTCCTGGACTTCCCTAACATCGGGAACAATCTTCCTGCATCTAGCCTGTCCAACCCCTTAAGAATTTTGTAAGTTTCTATAAGACTGAAGCCCATGAAGCCACCAAATCATGGGCTATGGCAGGTAGACCCAGACAGGGGCCTGTGTTTGAGCACAAGAAGCTCACTAATGTAAGGTATAAGTATGCTGTTGGCTTCATCTGTAGAAATGAGCAAGCTATGAGGGCTGATTCCATGGCTAAGAAGCTGCTAAGTAACAATGCTACAGATTTTTGGAAGAAAGTGAGAGCTCTTAGCAGTTGCAAAACATCTCTACCATGCACTGTAGATGGAATCTCCGGAACAGCTAATATCGCGGAGTTATGGCGACAACATTATAGCACTTTATTCAACTGTGTCCAAGGTGACTTGTATAGGGTGGACAATATTGAGAGTAATGACTCGATGGCGATTATGTCACATGAGGTGTATCATGCCATGAACAAGCTGTCCAACAACAAAGCAAGTGGCTTGGATCATGTCTCTGCTGAACATCTTAAGTATGCGAGTATGAGGATAGCTATTTGTTTTACTGGCTTTATGATTCATGGCTTGTTACCAGACTCAATGTTGTCTGGCCTGTTAGTGCCAGTCAGTAAGGACAAAGCTGGTAAAGTAGGCAGCCTAAATAATTACAGGCCCATAGCTTTAGCCAGCATATTGTCAAAAGTTTTAGAAAGAGTTCTGCTGGATACAATAAATGTGTTTGTTAACTCCACAGATAACCAGTTTGGCTTTAAAGCTAAACATGGCACTGACTTATGCATATATGCCCTAAAGGAGATTGTAAACAAATATAGAGGCAAAAACTCTTCAATCCTTATGCGTTTTATTGATGCTTCCAAAGCCTTTGACCGTGTTAAGCACAGAAAGCTGTTTGGTAAAATGAGTCAAAGAGGGGTGCCTAAATACATTGTTAGAATTCTGGCCTACTGGTATGCCCACCAGACTATGCAAATAAAATGGGGCAAAAGGGTCTCAGCCCCATTTGGGGTTAGCAATGGTGTTAGACAAGGGGGAATTTTGTCCCCAGTCCTTTTTAATCTATATATTGATGATCTGTCTAAACAATTGAAAGCCTGTAACACTGGGTGCGTGATTGGTAATATTTTAGTGAACCATATTATGTATGCAGATGATCTTGTGGTCTTTAGTCCATCTAGCGCTGGTCTCCAGCAGCTCCTTACTATATGTTCTGTGTATGGTGTGGAACATGACATTAAATATAATGCTAGTAAGAGTGCTGTTATGGTCTGTAGAACCAAAGAGGATAAATGTCTAAATGATCCTGATTTTAAATTGTCTGACAACAATCTTAGTGTCTGTAATAAGGTAAAATATCTAGGGCATATTATTACAGAACAAATGACAGATGATGAGGATATTTATAGGCATCGACGCATGCTGTATGTACAGGCGAATATTCTCTTGCGTAAATTTGGTGCGTGTGCAGATGTGGTGAAGATGTCGCTATTTAGAGCATATTGCACACCACTCTACACTGCGCACCTGTGGTCGAACTATGGAAAGACAAGTATGCCGAGACTAAAGGTGGCATATAACGATGCCATGAGAACACTGCTAAGGCAACCTAGATGGTGTAGTGCCAGTAATATGTTTGTGGCTGCAGGAGTCAGTACTTTAGAAGCTATCCTGACACCACATGTATAAATTCATTTGCAGGATAAATGACTAAAAATGTGCTTATTGTGGCCTTGACAAACATAAGGGTTAGCACTACACGCTACGAATCCCAGTTGTGGAGACACTGGTATCGTTGTCTCGTTGAAGGACATTGATCATCTTTTAACCTGGATTTTTAACTTATGTATTGTGTTTTAAAAAAATAAATAAATTATGATGTTTTTATGTGATATACCAAGATTTTATGTGTTTTATGATATTTGATATGCAATGCATTTTTAATGTAATGTTGCCCCTTGTCTGGACCTTGAGTCCGTAATAAAGTTTATTATTATTATTAATGCGCTGGACTAACTCAGCGGTCAGGCGGCATCTCTGGAAAGAAAGGATAGGTGACATTTCAGTTTGGTTTCCTGACCTGAAAATTTGCCTACCCTTTCTGTCCAGAGATGCTTCTTGACCCACTGAGTAATTCCAGCACTTTGTGTCTAACTTTGCTTAAATCATACCTGGGGAGTACATAGCTTTGCATGGACCTCTAGATGGTAGGTGAATGTTGAGGAAATAGTGAATATACAAAGACATCTAAAAAAATCCTGAGATTCTGCCTGACCTGTTGAGTTACTCCAGCAATATGTGTCTCCTAAAGTATTGCTGTTCACTAAAGTGCATGCAAAGGAAGTTCTCCCTGAATGCTCCTGGTAGATGGTCTTCACCCTCCCTTTGTTCCCTTGTTTGAAAGATTGCCTTGCTCTACACACCATCTAACTCTTTTCATCTACTCTACCAGTGGAATTGTCACCAGCGCACCTAGGTTCATGAGCAACAATATTCCCTTTCACGTTGAAAGTAAGACAACTCAATTCCATCATCACAACTGCTCCGTGTGAGTAACAAAACTCATGTAATCATTTATTGTCTTACTGCTGACTTAAAAGCACGCAACAAAAGCTTTTCACTTTACCTCGCTACACGTGACAATAAACTAAACTGAACTGAAACTGCCATATGGTGTCAAAACCTGTAACCTACTCGATATAATACTTCCTCTATCAATCCTTAACAAATGTGTACATAGTTGATCCTCTTAAAAGTGTAGATGGGAATGCACCATGTTTTTATGTAAATAAAGCTGTATGTGTGGAGTTTGTACATTGTTCCTGCGACCTGAGTGAACTTTCTCCGGGATCTCCAGTTTCCTCCACACTCCAAAGACGTACAGGTTTGTAGGTTAATTGGCTTGGTATAATTGAACATTGTCTCTAGTGTGTGTTAGATAGTGTACAGGGAACGCTGGTTGGTGCGGACTCAGTGGGCCATGTATCTCTAAACTAAACTAAAAAAAGGCACGTAACAAATCGTTGTTGAATTCCAACAATTACTGTAGTTACCTTATCTTCAGACTTCCAGAAGGTCCATGTCTCACATGCTATGCCCAGTCACAATATGATCTGAATCGCATTATTAACTTGGCATCCATGGTGCACAACCAATTGGTGTTTTGAAACTGAATTTTTACACCTATCATGTTAAGAATTCAGTTGGACGATCTGTGCAGTTTGTTGCAAATTCTGTTTCCAGCAAAGCTGTAAAGAGTTCTTCTGGAATATTTAAAAAAATTTTGCTTGAATTGTGGAAGAGAAAACCTTAATTTCCTATGTGGTCAAAATTCCACAAATAATCTGCCAGACTACTGCATTAACATTGTCGGGAGCTGCCAGAACTGAGTGTAAACTCAGCTGGGTCCCAGATACACTGAGACTCAGCTGTCGGATATGACTTCCTGAGTGCTTTTGTGGGTACACAGCTTTCTGTATTAACATTTCTGAGTTGATAATTCCCATATCACATATGCATGACAATCATCACTGACAATTATGGATAGGATGCGTTCTTGCTTCATTAAAAAAATAACTGAATAATATTTTGGTAAATAGAATTTTGAATTATTTCAAAAGCTATTTTAATCTGTTATGGACAATAATTTATGTTTTTCAATTTCAGTGATATTTTCGAGCTGTTATGATGATTTTCTTTGATCTACAAACTCTGATTAAATTCTAGTATCAACACAGCAAGTAAGGTAAGCTTTAGAGAATATCTATTGTATAACCCTTGGAGTACATAAGCAAACAAAAAATACAGTTTCCTTAACATAGTTAGTTCTAGATTTCCATATATACTTGGCATTAACTACAGCCTGCCCTCCATTGGATGTGCTGAGGGAAATCATTCTTTAATCAGTCATGTATTTACAAATACATCTACTAAATGAAAGACTGAATATGTTGTACGTTAAAAAATCAGGAAATGCTGAACAGGTCAGGTGAGGCCCGTGGAGGAAAGCCCGAGTTAACATTTCAGGTCAATAAGCTGAAGGAAAGTCCAAGTACAGTGGATGCACAAACCCATGTAAAATTCAAACTCACTTGTTCATTTGTCACTTCTGCAAGGTCAGGCAACCTATAATTTATTGGAATAAAAAGGGAAACGGCTGGAAAAGACTCAGCAGATGTGGTAGCATCTGTGGAAGGAGAGACATTTAACAATTCAGGTGTGGGACCCTGCAATCTTAACTGTTTCACCTTCCACAAAACTGAGAAAGCGAGAAACAGGATGGCTGAGGCCGCAATGAAGGTGCCCAAGTATTAGTTGTGATGGGTGGAACAAAGGGAATTTTTCTGAGAGGGAATTGCAGAGGCAGTTCATATAAGATCTGTATAATGTTTAAGAAGGAACTACAGATGCTGGAAAATCAAAGGTACACAAAAATGCTGGAGAAACTCAGCGGGTGCAGCAGCATCTATGGAGCGAAGGAGATAGGCAACGTTTTGGGCCGAAACCCTTCTTCGGCCCAAAACTGGATGGCGAGCAAACATGTCCAGTTCCTATATAACCAGAAATAAAGAGCGAGTTATCCAAAGTTGAAGAATTCAATATTGGGTCTTTCAGGCTGCAATGTGTGCAGACAGAAGATGAGATGTTGTTCCTTGAGCTTGCATCAGGCCTCATTATAATAGTGCAGGCCACAAATGAAGAGGTCAGAGTGGGAGAGGGATGGGGAATTTAGGTGGCAAGCAAACAAACACTCAAGGGTTACTCTTACGGATTAAGCACAGATGCTCCATAATTTACGAAGCAATTTTAGTACATGTAAATGTATGCATTGTGTAGTAAGGGATGGCATAGTGGGTCAGTAATAGAGTTGCTGCCTTACAAGAGACACAGATTTAAACCTGACTACGGGTGCTGGCTCTACGGAGTTTATATGTTCTCCCTGTGACGTGTGGGTTCCCGGTGCTCTGGTGGCATGTGATTACAAGGCAACAAAATAAAGGAGCAGCATGCAAGCCAAGGCATTCAATGAAAATAATACCAAAAAAATAGAAAAAATAGAATTTATCTTCACAGAATATGTTCACAGTGCACAAATCCATATTGTTGAAGCCAGTGAGAAAAAATGAGTTTTGACTTTCATAGCACTCACCCTGCCTGCAGCAATGACAGAAAGCCAACAGGCTGATTCCATTCCTTTTATCTATATTTCTAAATTCAGACTAAGTATTGATGAAATACTTAGCGCATTACAGTTGTCAATAAATAGAATAACCAGTGGTTAGAACTGATTATACTAATTGTGAAGAAATATATACTAGTGAAGAAAGCTAATGGCATATTGGCCTTCATAACAAGAGGAGTTAATTATAGGAGCAAATAGGTCTTTCTGCAGTTGTACAGGGCCCTAGTGAAACCACGCCTGGAGTATTGCATGCAGTTTTGGTCTCCAAATTTGAGGAAGGACATTCTTGCTATTGAGGGAGTTCAGCGTAGGTTCACGAGTTTAATTCCCGGGATGACAGGATGTTGATAGAATGGAGCAGATGAGCTTGTATACTCAGGAATTTAGAAGGATGAGGGGGGTTCTTATTGAAACATATAAGATCATTATGGGATTGGACACGCTAGAGGCAGGAAACATGTTCCCGATGTTGGGAGGGTGAGGGAGGGAGGGGGGGCCGAGAACCAGGGCCGCAGTTTAAGAATAAGGGGTAGACCATTGGAGATGAGGAAAAACTTTTTCACCCAGAGAGTTGTGAATCTGTGGCACTCTCTGCCTCAGAAGGCCGTGGAGGCCAATTCTCTGGATGCTTTCAAGAGAGAGTTAGATAGAGCTCTTAAAGATAGCGGAATCAGAGGATATAGTGAGCATGAATGGGGTACTGAATGTGGATGATCAGCCATAATCACTGTGAATGGCAGCGCTGGCTTGAAGGGCTGGATGGCCTACTCCTGCACCTATTGTGATTGTCTATTGTCTATTGATCAGTGTCAATCAGTAATGATGGACTTGATGGACTTGAAAAGATGGTGCTTTAAGATTGTGCTGAGCCAAACCATTGGAAAAATATTCCAATATATTCTAGGAAATATGTGAATATTAACAATCACAACACCCAATCCTTGACAAGCCATATGCTGTAAGCCTTGACCTGCCTCATATGTCTACAGAAAAAGCTTTGAACTGACATATTAAATTAGGCAAATATCCCAAATGAGATGAAATTATGCTTTTCAGGCATCAATAATAAAACAATGTGTTAAATGGCAATGCAGAACTGTGATACCATGTATGTTGAGATGCCAATTTGTTGAAAAACTTTAATTAAAATTCTAGTATTGTGAGCGTAGAGGCACTGGCCAGAAGTTCTGTGCATTGATCTAGATTAGATAAAGATCTTGGAGGGCAGGTGATGATGATTCTTTATTGTCACATGTACCTAGCTAGGCACAGTCAAATTCTTTGTTTTTGGGCACAAAGTACACAAAAAGAGTTGCCACAAATCTGCCAACAAAGTTACAAAAAGTAACTAATGTTGGTCCCTTCTTTGTCTCCCTTTGTTCTTGGCAGTTCCCCCATGACGGGTCCCCCTTTGTCCTTGGTCAAGTGTACCATGTGTCAACATTGTTAAGCCAAACCAGCAAAGACACCTATAAACATTTGGAAATCGCTAACGTCCTTTCCAAATAATTTATATTGATAGTACTTAAAGAACAGTCGGCAGTGGATCGAGGTGAAATTTTTTGTGCTACTAAAGTTAAAGCTACTCTTGTGAGGACAGTTGCATTCCAACTAGGACCCGGACCTGGTTCAACAACGACAAGCCCTGGTTTACTGCAGAACTCTGACAGTCTAAACAGGAGCGGGGATGCAGACCTCTACAGGCAGGCAATGTACAAGCTGAGAAGAGGAATCAGAGCTGCCAAGGAAAGGTACTCGGAGAAGTTGAGGATCAAGTTCTCAGCTAGTGACTCTTCTTCAGTTTGGAAGGGCTTGCAAGAACTCATCAGCTACAAGAGGAAAGCCTCCCACTCTTTGGACAATCGTCAGCTGACCATCGACCTGAATGGGTTCTACTGTAGGTTTGACAAGCAGAAATGTAACCCCTCCCCAACCAACACAGACAGATCCCAGTCTGCAAAGACTGGACCCTTCTACACCCATTCCTCCTCAATCACCACTTCATAATAACTTAAAGCCTTAAAGCAAGACTTAAGCACTTAAAGCACTCCTCTCCACTCACAGTATAGATGAAATGACTGAACTTAATATTACCTCCACTAACCACTCCCATCTCCAATCACTACTTAATATCGCTCTCTAGCCTGACTGACCACAAAAGAGAGCTGCGCCACAGTATCTTGTCACACTAACACCCCCCCCATGCTGCACAACTGTTCTCACTTCTTCATCATCAACAATGGACCCGTTGGCTGAAAACCGCTTTGATGACGAGCTGGGCAAGCTGCCCTACAACCGCAACGTCGAGCCAGTGGTCAAGACAGAAAAGCTGGAAATCTCCAGGACCGAACAATGTTTCCTCCTCTACTCCCAAGCTCTGTGCCGAACAACTGGCACCGGTCTACACAGACATTTTCAACCAGTCCCTACAAAGTCTCCACTATTGTCCCTGTACCCAAAAAGCCAAGGATTACTGGTCTTTATGACTACAGTAATATGACCTGTCGCACTGACCTCTGTAGTCATGAAGACCCTTGAAAGGCTTGTGCTGGCCAAGCTGAAAAATATCACAATCCCCTTGCTGGACCCTCTGCGGTTTGCATACCGGGCCAATAGATCTGTGGATGACACAGTTAACTTGGGCCTGCACTTCATCCTCCAGCACCTAGACCGCCAGGAGACATATGCAAGGATTTTGTTTGTTGATTTTAGCTCTGCATTCCACACCATTGTGCCAGAGCTACTACACTCCAAACGTTCCAAGTTGACTGTGCCTGAACCCCTCTGTCGGTGGATCACCAGCTTCCTGACAGACAGGAAGCAGCATGTGAGGTTGGGAAAGCACATCTCGGTCTCGCAGACCTTCAGCATAGGAGCACCGCAAGGCTGCGTGCTCAACTCTCTCCTCTACTCTCTCTACAACAATGACTGCACCTGTTAAGATTTCAGATGACACAACCTGGATTGGACTGATCCAGGATGGGGAGGAATCTGCCTACGGGCAGGAAGTGACACCGCTGGCGTCCCTCTGCAGAGTCCCTGTTCTCTCTACATTATCTGCCCCTCCAGCTACCTTTGTATCATCTGTAAAGTTCAGATGCGTTCACATTGATCTTAATTTTTACGAGTTATTGCCATGTCAGGGCAGTTGGGGGGTTATGGGTGAGTGGTGGAATATTGCATTGGGGGACCAGGCCTCCCATGTGACAGGGATCCAACGGGTCCCATGGTCTAGTTATAGATAAAGGACTCCCATAATGCACAGGGAGAGTGAGCAGCATTGTGTCATTGTTGTTACGATATAAGGTAACTTTAAATGAAGCATGAGGAAGATTAACAGCAGTGTATCTCAATGTCTAGCAAATCTTTTTACATTCTTGCCAAGAAATGGAAAGAGAACTGTCGTATAAAATATTCCACCTGTGTTACTTTCTCAGTTTTAAGTCCTTAGACATATTGGATCAGCCCTGGAATTAGTTCACAAATGAATAAGTGACTAGATGAATATCATTAAGGAGAAGTGAAAAGGCATAGAATAGAACTGGAAGGGTAAAATCAAAATGGAATGAAACCAAATTGAAAAGCATGTATTCATAAGGTCACAGACTGGTTCTAAATAAGACTTGGTGATTTATAATGGACAAATGTGAATATCCAGATCTTTTCATGGGATTCTTCACCTTTAGTGCATTGGGTCCCTAATCGTAAAACTGGCATTCGTGTAAGTGAACAATTGCAGAACAAATTGCAAGTACAGAAAACTTTTCATCAAAATGAAGGAATAATAATGAATCAATCGTATCTTCTTGCCTTGTGAGTCTTTTTCGCTGCTCGTAACGTTTCCTGACATAAAGGGAATAGCAATTCATTACCGCACAATGTTGAGGGCAGAATGGGATAAGTTTTCACACTCATCTCCCACCAAATGCGTGTCACAAAACATAAACATCACCAAGATTGCAGTCTTCATCAAGATTACTCACAGCTTTCCGAGATTAACTCTCATACCCATGCCACAAGAATAAATTAAAGACTTAAGATGCATTTTTACAATTGGTTTAACTCCTACATTAATTAACTCCAAATCTTTTGTTTTATTGATACGTTTAATGCATATTTTGCCTTTTAACTAACTAGAAATATAGAGCAGAATTAAAATGATTGGCTAGGTGCGGGAATCAACTTAAATTTGTGTGGCACTTCATAATTATTAATCAAGGCTCACCTTTGTGCTGAATGTGAAGGTTACTAATCACAACAGATGTCTCAGTTTTGCAGTCCATCTGTGTTTCTACTTTTATGTTAAATGTGAAAAACTTGACTGAAGTTAAAACAGTGTTCATTCAATTATTCCAATGGCAATCTTCCAAGGTCAGTTTCACATCTCTGGAATATAAATAAATGGCAATAAGCGTCTTTATTTGGTTGGTCAAACTCTCCAATATATGAAATTGATAATTTATGACATTAATTTCAGGACAGGAAATATAACTGGCTGACTACTCTTGTGATTTTTCATAGATAAAAAAAAACAAAGTAAGAATTGCATTTCTGTATACTTGTGGTCAGTTGCAATAGGGCTTGCAAATCATCTTCAAGATGACTCCCCACTATAACGGAATGATCGCTATGGCAAGGAATGCAATTGCAAAACAGATCTTTTCTGGTGTCAGGCCAAAAGAACATGGGATTCCACAGCTGGAATGCCATTGTGTAATATTCCAAACACACAACATCTCTGTGGAGCTCCGTGTTCGGGACAAATGAATTATGTCTGGTTTCTTGGATTGTGAAAGGACATGCATCAGGTTAATATAACAACAACCAGAAAATGCTGGAAATACTCAATGTTTGTGGAGAGAAACAGAGTTAATATTTCATGTCAACGAGTCAAGTAAGAACATAATCATGATTATTCTCCGCAAATATTCAACAAAAAGATATTTTGAATGGATATTTGAAGAATGGTCTTCTGAAGAAGGGTCTTGACCCGAAACGTTGCCTATTCCTTCTCTCCATAGATGCTGCCTCACCCGCCGAGTTTCTCCAGCATTTTTTGTCTACCAACCAAAAGATAATATCTATTTCAACTAGAATTTAGATTTAACTGTTAAATGGAAGTCACAAACTAATCAAATATTACAAAGTAAATAAGTAAGGAACAAAATGTGTCAATATAAGGCTTAAAAATCATATGGCTCATAAAATTGGTGTAAATGTAAACTATAAAATAGTTCTGAATGTTGTGCAATGTTCCTTCAACATTATTGACGTCAGGGATTTTGTGGGTGACTTTACAAAGGGCAGAAGCTCCATGTATCCTTTACGTGCAACCACACTGATGGACAGCCCAGGGATGTTGTTGGGTGTAAATATTGCTGCATGTTCCTTGGTTCAATCGGAATTTACCAGGAAGTCACACTGCTGAGTGAGAAGATTCATACTGATCTTGATATAGGTATAAAATGATTTCAATAGGCATGGCCGTGAAAAATTGGGAAATGGATACCTAAAAAAAAGTCGATTGAATTGATTGAAAGACAGAGCATGGAAACGGGCCCTCAGCCAACTGAGTCTACGCCGACCAGCGATCAGCGATCAGCTGTTCACACTGTTCACACTGGTTCTATGTTAGCCCACTTTCACATCCACTTCCTTCACACTGGGGACAATTTGCAGAGGCCAACTTATCTACCAAGCCATACACCCTTGGTTTGTGGGAGGAAACAGGAGCACCCGAAGGAAACCGACATAGACTGTACCTGAGGTCAGGATCGAACCAGGGTCCCTGGCACAGTAAAGCAGCATCTCTAACTGTTGCTCCACTGTGCCACTCCATGTTCTTCCCTTTCTTCTTTCTTGTGCTCATTATTGGCGCGAGGTGCATTAATCGTGACAGCAGGACTAAACTGGAGTGCAATGCTGGTTTTGATGCATGAACTTGCTCAGATGTGAATTGGAATGAGATTCTGCTTTTCATTCCAGCCACTGTCAAGTCAGGGTGTGCTTCTGAATTAAGGTGGCATTTGCTCCAAATTCAAAGGCACATGTCCTACTATTTCAAAATTTTCCATCAAAGAAAATGGCATATCCAGTACAAAAGAGAGTGGCAAACATTATTCAGTAATGCAAAATAGATAGAAATCTCACTATCACTTGTAGGTTTCCATGCAACGTCAATGGCCCTTTTATAGAGTGCTTTAATAATTGGAATTAAATGAATAGAACCAAATCTAATGCATATTTCAAAACATTACTTTCAGTGAGTTAAATTGATGAAGCTTGTGATTAACGGCAGATGATCATTCCATCCTTTCCTCCTTTGTCCAGGCTCAGCATATCTAGTCCTTATAAATCCTTAGTACTGGTAATTGTATGACTTGTTTGCAAGCAGCAGTTAAAAACGATGTATGGAGAAGATGTATAACTTTTCATTTTCACCTCGACATACACTGTGATAAAGTTGCTTGCAAGCAGATGACCTAGGGCTGTTGAGCGTGACTGCTATCTGACCTATTTGCCTTTGTGCTTTACACTTAATGTTATTACATTTAGTAAATCAATAAAATCAATAGCTCCGAATTTAATTTGGCTGGAAGAGGTTCAGCTCTTAGCTACATTTACATTGCTGCTTCTGTACGTATTACACAGTGGTCACTAGCTCTGGCTTACAACAGAAAAAGCAATGATTTGCCCTTTGATTTGCTGGTGCTTTGACTTTCTACTGCAATAGGTTGTTTAATAATAAAATACTGTTTTTTTTTTACACAATGCCTCTTTTATTCTGCCAATTACTTACCATAGAGAGAATTTCAGATTTCAGTTCATTTGTCTTAGGAACGTTGTAAGCAGTAAATAGGGCGAACTTAGGAAAGGTGAAGCGGAGCCTATACTTACAGTGTGTATCCAGCTGATAACATTGTTGGCCTGCACAGCCGTTTGCCCAGGGGTGGGCCATCATGGGATGGACGCAGGAGAGAGAAAAATCAATTGAACAGCTTGCTTAAATAGTTGGGGGCTGGGTGGTGCGAACTCATTCAACCTTTACATCAGAAAAATACTTTTTACATTGATTTGGAGAATGAATAATTAATTAGCCTATGAGACAACGATCAGAAGTTGACTATTTTTAGTCAAAGTTTTTAGAAAACCCTGTTGTAAGCATAATCCTGATTTAGTGATATGAGTGCATTAGACATTTGGTTGTTGGGATTCAAAACTAGATCCAGTTAAGATTTATTGCTTGCATTACCACTTAATAAGGTATTGATGGAAATTCAACCACTCTTGCCTTGTTTGAAGAAGCATAAAGTTAATGCTTTTTCAAACAAGGCAATCTCTGGAAATTACAGTGAACAATGTCATTATATATCAAATTTCTCTGTTACTTTAATAAACCTATTTCAAAATGATGCTGGCTTCTATTAACCTCAACATAGAAATAAAATACAGTTGCTATTAATGTTCTGTGTATTTATATGAAAACATATCCGTTTTTATTTCTGCTATTAACATCCAGATATTAAATCCAATTTACATCCATTACATCACTTAAAGGTATTGCATGACCATTAATTGAGGAGTGTTTACTAGTTTTCGTGGTGTAATGACTTTCATCTGGGATGGGGAACTGATCCTTCCAATTAATATTTAGCTGTGACACAGTGCATAATGCAATCAGTAAATTTAACACCATTTTCAAGATTGTGTCGTGAAAGAAAATCCCTAAAGATTTTATGTACATAAAGAGGAAAAACCAGAGAGAGGGTGGGACCTCTCAGGAATCAAAGCGGCCAAGTCCGCATTGAGCCACAAGAGATGGGCAAGTCCTCAATGAGTATTTCTCCTCTGTATTTACCTTGGCGAAATACAGGAGGACCAAGAAACTTTGGGCAGTCAATGGAAGTGTCTTGAGAGAAGTCAGTATTATGGTTGAAGAGGTGCTGAAGGTCTTGATGCATATGAAGGTAGACAAATCTCCTGGTCCGAATCAGATATATCTGAGGACACTGTGGGAAACTAGGGAGGAAAGTGTGCGAGCCCAGAATGAAATTAAATCGGCATTAAATGCCTGGGTCGGCATTAAACACAGGTGAGGTATCGGAAGACTGGAGGGTGGCAAATGTTGTACCTCTATTTAGGAAGGGCTGCAGGAAAAGAGCTGGAAACTACAGGCCAGTGAACTTAACATCTGTAGTTGGAAAGGTAGGTGAATTGCAGTGGGTCTAGGTCATTACTAAAGGGGCTGTCCCACTGTACGAGCTAATCCAAGAGTTCTCCCGAGTTTCCTCTGATTTGAACTTGGAGAATTACGGTAATAACCGCTCATAGGTACTCGGGGCTCTCGTGGGCATTTATCAACGTTGAAAAATCTTCACGAGCTTACCGCCTTTCCCGAGTACCATCCGTAAACGTTACGAGCCGCTAAGAGACGTCCCGAGCTCTGACGTACCCGCTACATACATTCTACATGCTTACCACGAGTTTGATTTTTTTTTAAAACTCGGGAGAACTCTTGAATTAGCTCGTACTGTGGGAGGCTTTGACTAATATGTGTCCTAACCAACCACACAAAGCACTTCATCACCATGGGCATTAATGCCACCGGTTGCTAGTCATTGAGGCATGTAATCTCATACTTCTTGGGCACCAGCAACCAGATGTCTATTATGAACCATGCTCATAATCGATTACCATCTAATACTCATCTGAGAATGACACATAGTGATGAAGTAACTGAGCAGTTCAGGCAGCACCTCTGGAGAACATGGATAGGTGACGTTTTGGGTCAAGACCCTTCTTCAGGCTCATTTCTGAAGAACATGGATAGGTGACATTTCGAGTCAAGATCCTTCTTCAGACTCATTTCTGAAGAAGGGTTTCGACCCAAAGCATCACCTATCCATGTTCTCCAGAGACGCTACCTGACATGCTGGGCTACTCCAGCACTTTGTGTCCTTTTGCGTATTAAGCAGCTTCTTCATGTTTCTACAATACTCATCAGAGTCTATACCTAGTAAACTACAAGATATAAGTAGTGATGATGGATGTAAGTAGTGATCTCCACTATAGTAAATTCTTGGGTAATACACAGAGATGGAGAACCAAAACAGAGATCTCTAACTTGCTTTCCTAGTCTCTTGAAGTAACAGAAGGAAGAAAAGAATATCCCCAAAGCTCTCAGAAGCAACCACATGATAATGGTCGTGTGCCTGGGATTTAATAGAGAATTTGTGTTTGTAAAACATACGGTCATAAGTGATAGGAGAAGAATTAGGCCATTCGGCCCATCAAGTCTATTCTGCCATTCAATCATGGCTGATCTACCTATCCCTTCTAACTCCATACTCGTGCCTTCTCCCCATAACCCCTGACACCCATATTATCTCTGCCTTAAAATTATCCATTGATGCCCTCCTGTGGATGGCCTTCTGTGGCAAAGAATTCCACAGGTTCACCACCCTCAACTTAATAAATGCATTCTCATCGCCCTCCTAAAGGAATGTCTTTTAATTCTGAGGCTATGACCTCTAGTCCCAGACTCTCACCCTAGTGGAAACATCCACTTCCTTATCTATACACCGCCCACTCCCCTGACATCAGTCTGAAGAAGGGTCTTGACCTGAAACGTCATCCATTCCTTATCTCCAGATGTGTTGCCAGACCCGCTGAGTTACTCCAGCATTTTGTGTCTCTCCACATCCACATTTAGCCTTTCACTAATCTGTAAGTTTCAATGAGGCACCCCCTCATCCTTGTAAATTCCAGCGAGTACAAGCCCAGTGCCATCAAATGCTCATCATATGTTAATCCACTCATTCCTGGGATCGTTCTTGTAAACAACCTCTGGCCCTCTCCACAACCAGCACATCCATCCTCAGATATGGTGCCCAAAATTGCTCACAATATTGCAAATGCAGCCTGACTAGTGCCTTATGGAACCATCAGACACAGAATGAAAGGGAAAGTTACAGTCTTCAAGTGCTGTGGGTACCTGTCATAACTTCAGGTACTATATTGCACTGACTGTGCAAATACATGTCAAAATTTCATGTGACTTACTCAAATTCTTTTATTATTTATGCAGCTGTAAATGATATTTCTGAAAGAATGATTAGCGAGCAAAGTCTATGAATAAAAAAAGCAGTAGCTAAGTTACTCAATACCTCAAAAACTTTCAAATCATTTAAGCATCTTTTCTGTAATGATGGAAAGTGATGAATCACTATCATAATAAAGCAGAAACTAAAGCAATCAAATCATTCAAAATGGTTTTCCTAAAGCCTAGGCCACCTTTTAGATTTTCATATATTCAAATATTCATGGTATGTCCATTCCTCAAATTAAGTAAGATTGTCAAAGTAAGAAAATTTGAGAAAATTATGGCATATAAATTTAATGGTGCATAAGAGTGTGAGATAGAATGGTGTTGTGCAGGAACCTGGATCATCTCGTTATGGAGCCATTAATATGTGATTGTTGTGCATATCGCTCATGTGAGGACCTGGACACTTAGAAGATGGCGATTGCAATGATTAGTGTCTGCATGTAATTGTAATTGTAATTGTAATTGATTTTTATTAGCCAAGTGTGAAAACAAAACAAGTATGTACAGTAAATCATACGAGGAATTTGATTTGCCATACATTCATACCAAAAAAGCAAGAAAACACGCAACCACATAAAAATTTAACATAAACGTCCATCACAGCAGCTCCTCACATTCCTCACTGTGATGGAAGGCAATAAAGTCTTAGCTTCTCTCCACCTTTTTCTCCCGCGGTTGGGGGAGTCGAACTATCCCCCATCGGGGAGATCGAAACTCCCGCAGCCGACGATCGATGGTCCCGTGATCGCGGCGGTCGAAACTGCAACTTTTATTTTATATTTGTGTACCAATTCTTATTTAGAAATTACATAGAGATGGGGAAAAATAAAAAGAATAAAATAAAAACATTTTTTTGTATCCATTTTTTCCTTCAACGGGAAAACTGAAATATAGTCCTATTTCATATAAACAGGATATGCAACAGCCTACCAGTTCTCTAATTTCACTGTACCTTAATTGGTACATGTGACAATTAAATTGAATCTTGAATCTTCTAAACAATTAACATGTGCAAAAACTAAGATATTAATGTAAGTTCTTATGGGCCTGTCCCACTTAGGCGATTTTTCAGGCGACTGTCGGCAACTGTGAAGTTGCCAGCAGACGTCTGAAAAACAGGCAACTGGAACGGCGACTGTCAGTGATACACACACACATCGCTTCCTTCACCAGTCCGTTTTGCAGGCGGAGGACAGGGCAAGCAGGAGGAGCGCTGTCTGAGTGAAATTCACACGGTGCAAAGCCAAGGTGATACAGACACACCGCGATGAACAGGAAGGTTGGCGCTGTAATTAAAACGGCTAAATCACAGTGTATGGTAAGTCCTTTAAAGGAGGGAGAAGGAGGGAGAAGGAGGGAAAAGTAGTGGAGACAACTTTTAAGAAGCCAAGCAACTTTTAAGAAGCCAGAGGTACACAGCTGTGAAGCTCGGCGGACATTAACATTAACATCGGTTATCCTTCGTTCTGAAAACTACTGCTTATGTTTTTTTTTCCCAATGAGACAATGAAATTCACCGATCAACACCGGCTACAACCCACCAGAACCTATGAGAACCTTCGACCTCCTGGCGACCCAACTACGGCACGAGAATTCTTGTTACTCTCCATGGCGGCTTCATTCTAGTCGCCGTTAATTTTTCAACATCACGACCATGAAGGCGACTCCCTGGCAACCACCCGCGAACATGTGGCAACCATGTGGCGACTGCACAGTCTCTTGCAGTTGCCTAAAAAGTCGCCTAAGTGGGACAGGCCCATTACTCATTTTGGGTAAATGACCTTTAGTTTAGTTTTGTTTCGTTTAGGCTAGGTACGGGGCGGGAACAGGCCCTTCGGCCCACCGGGTCGGCATCAACCAGCGATCACCGCACACTAACACTATCCTACACACACTAGTGACAATTTACATTTATACCAAGCCAATTAACCTACAAACCTGGATGTCTCTGGAGTGTGGGAGCAAACCGAAGATCTCGGTGAAAACCCATGCAGGTCACTCCGTACAGACAAGTACTCGTAGTCTGGATCAAACCTGGGTCTCCCGCTCTGTAAGGCAGCAACTCTACCGCTACCCTACCGCTGCGCCCTTCTGTGCACCAAGTTCATTGTATTGTATTTATTGGGGAAAACCCGGCCATAAAAAATCCTATTAATTTCCAAACCCTCGTGTTTCCTTCATCCAGAGTTGATCTAATCTTTACCTTGTGTTTATTTCTCTTCCCCAGGAGATTAAATGAGTTAGATAGGGTATAAATCTTGAATGTAACCAAGATTTAAAACATATCAGCACATTACTTCTTCTACCAGGCAGAGCATTAAATTCTATATTCTGTCTTCAAAATCCATACAATCCATAATTCATTTCAACTTTCACCTTGGAGGTTTATTTAAAACAAAACTTTGGCTTGCACATTGACAGGTCAAGACTTCTTTATATATTGTATTCATAGATTGCCCCAGCCCTAAATACATCTATTACAGTATACACTTTATATTTTGGTGTCAAAAAATGAATTATAATTCCATGCTGTGTCTATCCAGATTATTTTTTTACACCTGTGTCCCAGTGGGAATACAAACAGAAACCTTCGCAGTGATGGAAATAAATAATGATAACTTCAGAGTGAATGAATTAGCAGAACCTGCGAAAGCAAGTAGCAAATAAATCCATCTGCAGTTTGTTTCTCACAGTGCGGAGAAGGCCATAATAAGAATGCAATGCGTTAAATTGGAAGAAATACATGTAAGTCACAGCTTCACCTGGATGGGATGTTCGGGTACCTGGACAACAGGAATGGTGAAGATAAGAGGGTAGGGTTTGTATTCCCTGTCAGTGTATGGGGAGGACTAGTAAGAAGGGAACTTTGGACGGTGAAGATGGTGGAGATGATTAGAGAAATCAATATTCATATCGCTGGGTTGTAAGCTGCCCAAGCGAAATATGAGATACTGTTCCTCCAATATGCGTGTCACTCTGACAGTGGAGGAGGCCTCACTCTGACAGTGGAGGAGGCCTCACTCTGAGAGAGGGGGTGCCATCGAGTATAGCTTCCTTGCCTGCAGCTGTTCGTCCTTTCACCCTTTTAAAACATTTTTTGTGTGGTAACAGTTTTGTCTTGGAGGTCTTCTGGTCTTTTTATTTGGGGGATGGGGGGGAGGGGGGGAACTTTTTCTCAGTCCCTACCTGTTGGAGATGCGTCTTTCCTCCGAGCCGCATCTTCGCTCTCTCCTCGTGGCCTACCAACTGGATTGGAGTGGCGTTTCCTGCCGGGACCGGCCAGAACTTCAGCTTCGGCAGCGGCGTAGAGCTGAAGCACCATCGCGGAGCGGGCAATGCCTTACTCGGGTCGCCGTGTGGCAAGCTCTGGAATGCTGAAACCGCCGACTCCAATATCGCGGAGCTGTGGTCGCGGAGCGTCCATCTGTGGGCGGCGCTGACTTTAAACACCACGTGGCCTGGGATCTTTCGCTGAGATCACCAGCATTGGAGCTCGACCAGCGCAGCCTGTGGACTTCGGGAGCCGCGGTCTCTGGCAGCAAGCGGCCGATCCAGACACTCCAGGCCGTTGAGAGTGTTCTTCCGACGCCGGAGCTCCATCAACCGGCGAGAGGGCCTGAAACATCGGGCCACCGTCTCGGTGACTGCGGAGGCCTCAAATAGGCCCCTACCATGGGTGAACATAGAGGAAGAGGACTGGACTTTGCTGCCTTCCCTCACAGTGGGAACCATTGTGGGGGGATGATTTTATGCCTAATGTTAAATTCTCTAATGTTGTGTTTTATTTTTATTGGTGTGCCGCAATGGCAACTCAAATTTCACTACACCAATTGGTGTATGTGGCAATAAATGTCCTTTGTCCTTTGTCCTTTGCCAAGGACAGAACGGAAAACAATATGATACAATACAATAGAACTTTATTTATCCCAGGAAGGAAATAGATCTGCCAACAATCATAAAACAAAATACATGAAACATGAAATTAAAGTGACGAGTGGAAATGATTGGGGATGTGCAAAGATTGGGGAGGGGGGAGGAGAGTCAGTCTACCCAACAACAGAAGGGGGAGGAGTTGTACAGTTTGGGAGTCAAACTATTCGGCAAAAGAGAATGAAAACAATATGCAGAATTGACTGTTACAGCTGCAGTGGAAGTCATGTAGCGTGGAAGCACGTCCTTTGGCCCAACTTTCCCATCTAGCCCAACATTGCCCCATCTAAACTAGTCCCACCTGCCTGCTTTTGGCCATTATCCCTCTAAATCAACCCTATTAATGTACCTGTCAAAATGTTTCTTAAATATTGTCTTAGTACCAGCCTCAACTACCTCCTCCAGCAGCTTGTTCCATACACCCACCACCCTTTGTGTGAAAAAGTTACCTCTCTGTTTCCCATTAAATCTTTGCCCCCTCACTTTAAACCTAAGTCCTCAGGTTCTCGATTCCCCTACTCTGGGCAAAAGACTGTGCGTTTACCCGATCTATTCATCTCATGTGAAAGTGTGTATAGAAAAAATGCAAGGCTGTAACAAAGTAAATTGGAACCCCGGGTATCCATTCTTAGCAAATGAAAGATCCATTCTAAAGTCTGATAATATCAAGGAAGAACCTTAAATCTGTTTGTAGAAGATACAAAATTAAGCTTTTGCATCTTCTGTCCAATGGGAGAAGTGAGAAGAGAGAATGCTCTCATGTTGAGTGGACCTTGATCATGTTGGCTTCTTCTCCGAGGTAGCGTGAGGTGTAGATGGAGTCGATGGGGGGGGGGGGGGGGGGGGGGGGGGGGGGGGGGGGGGGGGTGGGGGCAGGGGAAACTGTTTTTTGTGATGGTCTGTGCTGCAGCCACAACACTCTGCAGTCTCTTATGATCTACCGATGAGCAATTGGCAAACCATGCTGTGATGCTTCCCAGTAGGATGGTTTCTATGGAGCATCTGTAGAAATTGGTAAGAATCATTGGGGACATACCCAATTTCCTTAGTCTTCTGGGGACATAGAGGTGTTGGCGTGCTTTCTTGGCTATACCTGGTTGGACCAGGTCAAATTGTTGGTGATACTTACACTTAAGAGCTTGAAGCTCCTGACCTGCTCCACTTCAGCACCATTGCTGCAGAATGGAGTAAGTAAACCGCCAAGCTTCCTGAAGTTGATGAGCAGCTTATTTATTTTGCTGACACTGATGGAAACGTTGTAGTCTTGACGTCATGCTACTAAGCTCGCTATCTCCTTCCTGTATTCCGTCTTGTCATTGTTTGAGATCTGGGTCATTATGGTGGTATCACTTGCAAACTTATAAACGGTGTAAGTTCATAATTTGGCCACATGGTCGTGAGTATAAAGGGACTATAGGAAGGGGGTGGGAATGCAGCTAGGTGAAGCACTGAAGTTGAGAATTATCTTGGAGCATGTTTTTGTCCCCTATCCTTACTGATTACTGACTTTGGTCAGGAAATGACAGATCCAATTGTAGAGGGGAATGGTGAATCCTAGGTCGAGGAGTTTGGAGATGAGTTCAGTTGTAATTATGCTGTTAACGGCAGAGCAATAGTCGATAAATAATAGACTCATTAAGCACAAATTGCATTCCTAGAAAAGATGCCATGTATAAGATTCAAGATTCAAGATTCAATTTAATTGTCACGTGTACCAATTAAGGTACAGTGAAATTTGAGTAACCATACAGCCATACTAAGTAAAAAGCAAGTAAAATAAACACACTGTGGGGCGTAGGTCCCGAAATGAAAGCGAGAAGCCAGGAATTTCGGGAGGTACCTTTTAATATGTCCTTCCAGGTAGCAGGAAAGTCCACGAGAGAGAGATGGCACCCAAACCCTTGCCTTTAATCCCTCTGGTTAAGGGCCGCCTCTGGACTGAACCATTCCCATGCCGAGGGGTTTGACAATTGGGATGGCCCGACCCCTGGGAGCAGCCACAACTGGTGTCAGAAACAGGCCCTTTGGCCCACTGAGTCCACACTGACCCTAGTGACACCTGTGCTATCTTATGCACGAGGGACAATTTACAATTTTACCAAAGCTAATTAACCTACAAACCTGTACATTTTTGGAGTCTGGGAGGAAGCTGGAGCACCCGGAGAAAACCCACGCAGTCACAGAAAGAGCATACAAACTTTGTACAGACAGCACCCGTAGTCAAGATCAAACCCGGGTTTCTGGCGCTGCAAGGCAGCAACTCTACCACTGTGCCACTGTGCCGCTCCAGTGCTGATGCAGGCTTCAATGCTTCAATGAGGTCATACTTCAGTGTGGGAGTAAGGTGTCGTTTGAAGGTCGTGAATGAGCAGTAGAATTTAGCTCAAGAGGTACCAAAGTGCCTGTTGCACGCAGTTTCATGGCACTGTGCACTCCAGCATATTCCATACATGTGCTTCTCGTGCATTTGGAGAACCCAGAAGAAATTTCTGAGAGTGTGTGGCAAACATACAAAATGTTCCATTAAATTTTGTAGTTTGCATTTTCATGAAGTTAAGTTTCACGGCACATACATACATCATGCGAAGTGACAAAAATGCTTTTCGACAGGAGATTTAACATGATGAGAAGACACATCTAAATAAATCGATTGTGACCTGCAACAGACATGGATCATGATGAAACTTTGTAATTCCCCAGCTCATCTTCAATGATTAGTAAAGTTAAGCAATATTATTTGGGCTTGTTACATGGCAAATGATCCTGATTAGAACCTGAGGTTACCCACTCAGGGGATGGTGGAACATTATGCTTGGCTGGAGTAGATAATCAAACTGAATGCTGTTTCCAATCAGTTCCAGGATTTTAAAAGATTTGACTTGTAAAATTATAAACACAAGTATCTGCAAATGCTGGCTTACAAAAAACACACAAAACATTGGAGAAACTCGACAGGTTAGGGAGGATATGGACAGGCGATGCTTCTGGATGCAAAAAATATGAAATCTGCAGTGTCTCGACCCGAAACGTCACCCATTCCTTCGTTCCAGAGATGCTGCCTATCCTGCTGAGTTCCTCCAGCATTTTGTGTCTATCTTTGATTTAAACCAGTGTTTGCAGTTCAAGAGTCGAGAGTGTTTTATTGTCATATGTCCCAGATAGAACAATGAAATTCTTACTTGCTGCAGCACAACAGAGTATGTCATCATAATAAATAATATGATTTTGATGATTTTTTTGTCGCCGCAGGCAGGCGCCTTATGTTCTTTCCTACATTTGAAGTCTTGAAGCTGGTCGCTCTTCAAACATTTCTTCATATCAGACTAGCATATACTAGGTCAAAAGCAGAAGCTACAAAACGAAGTCTGTCATCTCATTCCACATTAGCCACTTGTTCAAAACAAGATTTCAGATCTCTTGCATACCATGCTGCAGCAGAGTACAATGAAAGACTTGTCACACATCATTTTCTCCATGAAATGTTTCCCAATGCGGATTCATCTGTTAATGTTGAAAGATTAAAAAACGCTATGTGATTGAGTGTGAGGGTGTGTCTGCTCTTTTAAACTGAATTCTTCTCATGCTGATTGTGTGGAGTAATGGCAGGGGAAAGGGTCATATCCTCCAGGAGCAGACAAGATTAGATACAAAATCTTTCTCATCTCAAGAGAATGCTGATGCAATATTTCTCATGGAGTGGCTCCTTGATGTTTTTCTAGCTATCACTAATTGACCAGGTCCAAATGAAAACATGTATTTGAAATAGTAGATGAAGCTGGCCTCTCTCTGCACTGCAAAATAAGCTTATTACAAATCAGTCAGCCCTACGCACTGTATCCAATTTTCTTTTCAATTGATCTCAATGGCATCAAATGACTTTAAATCCCGAATAAAGAACGACCTTTCTGAAAAATATTTTTTCTTTAATGAGGATTACACTGTAATATTATTACATTTGCTCTCGTGTCTGCAGCCCGTTCTGCAATGATGTTTCTGCCATGTTAATCATCCTGAATTTCATTATGCATCTTTAAGCATTTTCCCAATGTAACCATCTAACATTGAAAAATACAGAAATCAAGAGAAACAGAGAAGTATAAAATGTTGGCATGAATCCTGTCAAATCCCCCTTCCCTCTTCTTGTTTTTGTGTGATGCAGATGACATATCAATAATTGTGTAATTGTAGAATAATCCAGATAAAGGTCTCATTGCCAAAGGCAATTTATTTTTAATCCCAGTATACAGCAGATTTATTACAGACGTGTATGCTTTTTTCCTTTAAGGCTTGCAATGCCAACTTTATTTACTGAGCCACATTTCACACAGTAGTTAATCTAATAGGCCTCCAAGGGCCGATTTTTTTGTTGTTGCTCATCTATGGCTAAGCCAGAATCACAATGCAAGTATCCAGTTTATTAACCGTATCGGCCTGCCTTGGTTCTCTTGTCTCTGCTGATTCTGTCTAAAGCTTGGGTGAGGGTTATTCTTTTTGATATCCCTTGAAACTGGCATCTAAGGAAAACAAACAGCCTTGATCTAAAGTTATGTAGAGATTTCTGGTTCAAAGAATTTGATGGGCTGTTTTAAAATGTACATCCAATAGCATCTCCCAAGGAAGCAAACATTAATCTGTGTAAAATGAAGCTCGATGCAGCCTGATTCCCACAGCAGAAACATTTTTAACAGTGCAAAAAGGTTCATCAGTCCATGTGAGTGTAAAGGACACGGAGGCTTCACCTGGTGAGCTTTTTAGAGTGCTTCTCTAGAGGAAGTGAATGTCTTGTAGTGTTTAGCACCATTCATAGATTTCTTTCTAAGTACTCTCGGGGCAAGGCTCTTTAGTTAAAAATAAATAGAAGTTCCTCTGTGGGTTTTTTTTTGCAAATGTCTGGCATTCAATTTGAATGCAGGTGCACCAGATTCCCAGTGCTCTGTCTTTTTCCAAGAAAGAAAATTTCCAATGGGACTGTCATTGATCCACCCTTGCCTTGGCAGAGAGAGAGATATGGACTTGGCTGGTTGTGATTAAATACCCAACTATTATAGCCAGGTGACTAAAAATCAAGAATTGATCAAATCAAGAAATCAAGATTTGTTCAACCTAAGAATGCAAAACACAATCAATTGGAAATATAATGTATTTACTGCACAATAAGTACTTCAAGGTATTTTCTACTTTCCTTAGAGCGTAACAATTTATGGTTTAATAAAATTGAGATGGAAATGACAGAAATCGGTGCTCCAAATTGGTGCTCCATGAAACCTACAATTTAGTACCACATCAAGTAGAGAATCAGTGCTTCAGCAATCCACCTCATTATTTTCTGAATACCACAAATTGGGCGATGGCCAAGGTGAAATTCTGTGGGAAGCATAGGTTTGTAGAAGATTTTTTGATATTTGTGGTTTCATATAATATTCTGCTTTATGTTGCAATTCATGCATGAGTACTTGAAATGCGGATGATGAAGTATGACTATAGCAAGCTATTTGTCCGCAGTAATTAAATTGAATTGAAAGATAGGGATTATAAATAGGCCCTTCAGCCCACTGAGTCCATGCCAACCATCGATCATCCGTTCACATTAGTTATTAGTTCCCACTTTTTCATCCCCCCCCTACACCCTGGGGCAAATTAACCTACAAACCCGCACATCTTCAGGATGTGCAATGAAACCGGAGCACCCGGAGGAACACCAGGGAGAACGTGCATACTTTACACAGACAGCACTCAAGGTTCAGGATCGAACCAGGTCTTTGGTGCTGTGAGGCATCAGCTCCACCAACTGGGCCTCTGCGTCACCCCTTATATGGAAAGTTATAGCTGATTGCCCAACTCGTTGAGGATGGCACAGTGGTGCAGCGATAGAGTTGCAGCCTTACAGCACCAGACACCCAGGTTTGATTCTGACTATGGGTACTGTTTGTACAGCGTTTGTACGTTCTCCCTGTGACTGCGTGGGTTTCTCCTGGGTGCTCTGGTTTTCCCCCACACTCCAAAGACGAACAGGTTTGTAGGTTAATTGGCTTCTGTAAAATTGTAAAGTGTCCCTAGTGTGTGTAGGATGGTGGTAGTGTAGGCGGTGATCGCTGGACGGCGCAGACTCGGTGGACCGAAGGACTTGTTTCCTTCCATGCTGTATCTCTAAAGGCTAAACTACTGGGACCAGAAATGGCAGTGTCCGCATGTGTAAAATATGCAAAACAAAATTCACTGTGAAGTCGCATGAGAGAAGAGAGAGAGAGAGAGAGAGAGAGAGAGAGAGAGAGATAATACTTTTTCTCACAGAGAGTCGTGAGTCTGTAAAATTCTCTGCCTCAGAGGGCGGTGGAGGCAGGTTCTCTAGATGCTTTCAAGAGAGAACTAGATAGGGCTCTTAAAAATAGCGGAGTCAGGGGATATGGGGAGAAGGCAGGAACGGGGTGCTGATTGGGGATGATCAGCCATGATCACATTGAATGGTGGTGCTGGCTCGAAGGGCCAAATGGCCTGCTCCTGCACCTATTGTCTATTGTCTATTGTCTATTGTCTATTGAATGTGTGACAAATAAAGCATTATTGACTATTGACTACAGTGAAAAAAATGTATGAAGATAAAAAAAGATTGTCCTTTAAATAGCATAACATCCTGTCCTATTTCATTTTTTATTGCATGGAGTAGGGGTGATATATTGAAAACCATGTACTGTCAACATCTTAGGACTGGCAGTATTGTTGTCCTGTGATGCTTGGTCATGAGATAACCAGCAGAGCGAGATGTTCGTTGGCCCGCTGCAGACTGGCCCGCTGCAGACTGGCCCACTGCAGACTGGCCCGCTGCAGACTGGCCCACTGCAGACTGGCCCCACTGCAGACTGGCCCCACTGCAGACTGGCCCCACTGCAGACTGGCCCCACTGCAGACTGGCCCGCTGCAGACTGGCCCGCTGCAGACTGGCCCGCTGCAGACTGGCCCGCTGCAGATTGGCCCGCTGCAGACTGGACAGGTGCAGACTGGCCCCGCTGCAGAGTGGCCCGCTGCAGACTGGCCCAGTGCAGACTGGCCCGCTGCAGAATGGCCCACTGCAGACTGGCCCGCTGCAGACTGGCCCGCTGCAGACTGGCCCGCTGCAGACTGGCCCACTGCAGACTGGCCCCGCTGCAGACTGGCCCACTGCAGACTGGCCCCACTGCAGACTGGCCTGCTGCAGACTGGCCCACTGCAGACTGGCCCGCTGCAGACTGGCCCCACTGCAGACTGGCCCGCTGCAGACTGGCCCCGCTGCAGACTGGCCCCGCTGCAGACTGGCCCACTGCAGACTGGCCCCACTGCAGACTGGCCCACTGCAGACTGGCCCCACTGCAGACTGGCCCCACTGCAGACTGGCCCGCTGCAGACTGGCCCGCTGCAGATTGGCCCGCTGCAGACTGGACAGGTGCAGACTGGCCCGCTGCAGATTGGCCCCGCTGCAGACTGGACAGGTGCAGAGTGGCCCGCTGCAGACTGGCCCAGTGCAGACTGGCCCACTGCAGACTGGCCCGCTGCAGACTGGCCCCACTGCAGCCCACTGCAGACCCCACTGCAGACTGGCCCACTGCAGACTGCAGGAGTACGTGCTGAGGGACGCGCTAAAGCTTCTTCTTTTTTAAATCAAAAATATTTATTCAAATATTAAAATAATATATACAGTGCAGTAAAAAACAAAACAGAACCCACCTCCATAATACACAACAAACGATAAATTATTGTACAACTATCTTTCACTCCTTGTCAAGGAAGCATTTAACCCCCCGCGGTGCCCAGTGGTCCCGGAAATCCCCCAGGGCACCCGTGGACAGCGTGTAGTCCCTCTCTAACACCACTCGGGCACGGATGTGACACCAGAAAAGGGACAGGCAACGGCTTGGATGCAGCCTTCTTCCGCCTGGCGCCGTGACACGGAGATGGCCAGCTTGGCCAGGACCAGGAGCAACCCAACCAGGATATCCTCGGCCCTACCCTCTCCCCTACACACAGGGTGTCCGAAGATGAGGATGGTCGATGAAGATGAGAAGTGCAGCCAGAAGGCAAGGAGTAGCCCCTTTAGATAATGGAACAGGGGCTGCAACCTCACACACTCCATATACACGTTGTACACAGATTCTTCCAGCCCGCAGAAGTGGCAGGCGGCTGGCGAGTCTGTGAACTGCGAGAGAAACAGGTTGCAAGGGACTCCTCGGTGCAGTACCCTCCACCCCTGGTCCCCAATGTAGAGGGGGAGAACCCCTGCACAGAGGTACCCCACCGGGGGGCCCCCTCACGACCGGAAGGCAACACCGACTGCGTCCGGACGTGGACCAGGGCGAGGAAGTGCAGGGTGTGGAGGAGGAGCCTGTACAGGACACGCCTCACTGCGTCTTGGAGCGAGATGAAGGGTGTTGAGGGAAGGTGGCTCAAGTTGTGTGGCACCGGCTCCCGGGAAGGATTACGGCACCTGGGTCCGACGAATACTTCCAGCTGAGCGGAGGTTTGCTCAACCGCAAGTACTCCATACGTTTGAGAACCCCCCGACACCCGGTGGGGAGGGACAAAGGCCGGCTGCTCTCACGCCCGGTCCGTCACCCTCCACTGGCGGGGGAGGGGGGGGAGGGGGGGCGGTCGACAGCAACCAGGTTCCAGTCTCTCAACCAGACCCGGTAGAAGCCGGGCATCATTAGCAGGATGGCACAGCTGACGCCCACCATTGGGATGCACGTACTGCCTTGAAGGCCGCGGCCCCGTTGTAAAAAGTGCGTCGCCAGCACGTGCCATCTGGGAAGACGCCCTGAGTACAGGTATCTCTGCAGGATCCTGAGGCGGAGAGCCGCCAACTGGATGTGAATCCACACCAGCGACTGACCGCCCTCCTCGATCGGGAGACTCAGGACCGCTGCAGAGACCCAGTGCTTTCCATTGCCCCACAAGAAGTCCACCATCTTCTTTTGGATGACCCCAACAAAGGTTGCTGATGGGACCAATGTGAACAATCTCTACTAGAGCAGGGAGACCAGGAGTTGGTTAATGACCAACACCCTGCCCCGGTAGGAAAGCACTCTGCGCATCCTCTGCTGGTCGACGGGCTCGGTGACCTTGGGGATCACGTCATCGGCACGTGTCCGAGAGGACCACCATGCACAGTCTAGGGTCCTTCCGCTGCTGGACATGGGGGGCAGGGTGTGGTGGAGACCCCCTCAAAATAAGGGAACGATTTCACGCCAGTTCGGGTAAAATGTATTGAATGTACGTACAACCTCCGAGAATGTCGGATGGAGTTTTTTATACGATACATGTATTTTTTTTATTTATTACCTGAATAAAGTCTATTTTGAATTTTTTTTAAAGCTGTAGACTTTCTATGTCCTGATAACAACATGAAAGGGCCCAGACATTGGATATTATAAAATAATCTACTCTCATCTTGGTGCCATCCTGTTGTGAAGCTAAAGGTGATGAATTGTCTCTCTCTCTCTCCCCTTGGGCTGTCAGAGTTCTGTCAAGTCTATGTCTGAATTAGTCTGTGACTGATGCTGTAGAAATTTCCTGTGGTCGCTGAAATTATCCTTGTTTATTTAAGCTGAATATGGTTGTCACTGGGAGAGATATGTAGCCTGATGAAAATGACTTGAGGTCCTTGTGCAGAAAGTTACACGACTGTACAAGTGTGTATTTGCTGGCATGCAATTTATAACTGCATAGCTCCTAAGATAAATCCACCTGGGCCTGTATTTCCTGTGTATGCCCTGAGACAAACACATCCTCCCTGATTGATATTTGCCTCCCTTATTCCTTCCTGTGTTACATTTCCTCTGTGATAACGGCACTCCGTTTGTACGGCTATTGGAAATAGCAGTGCCATTCCCGAGAAGCTGTGACTGTGGGGGAGAAGGTTTTAAAGACCGCTGATGTTCTGATAATCTCAGCAGAAAATATAAGCATTCATGGTCAGAAACCGAGCAGAAAGCTTCCAAACGTGGTGCTGGGATGTAGAATTAATTCTTTAAATTTTCCAGATGCTGTTAGCTCTCCAGCCTCTGCATTGATCCTCTGATCCTGACAGCTGTTGTACCTCTTCTAACCCTGACTAATGTAGCCGGGGTGCTTCAGTGGTGTGAACTTAGGAAAGTCGCAGCTGCCGTGCCACTGTCTCCCACGCTGACATATGGAAATACGGCCAGTGGGGACGTGGCAGGCAGATTGCGGGGTGAGAAGAAGACCGTATGCAACTCAGAGGAAGTCGTAATTCCACAAAACACCCAGAAGTGATTTATTTTAGACTAAATATGTACCAGTGTTCCTTGGTAACTCCCAGTGGGCTGAAATCAATAAGCCCTTTACCCCAATTCGCCACACTCCTTAATGTTGTAAACAGTCGGGACTAAGAACAATTAGGTTATACATCATAATACTGCAACTAGAAATCTAGCTGCTGGCAGCAGAATATACCATACTGCCACTTTGCATCATCTTTCTTCTATTTTTAAGCATTGGCTCATTAGAGGTATTCAGGCATAAATAGATCTTTTTTTTTCCACATTCAAAAGTCCAGACTTCAATATGCCAAAGAGATAGCTTGTTATTAGCAGATATCCTGATCTTCCACGATGTTACCAATGAAGAGTCAATAATGAGTATAGTTTTACAATGCAATGGGGTCGGAGGGCAGGGAACATTTGGATCACAACATACAGATGTGGTTTAGTTCTGCTTTGGAGACTGTATGATCTGCCCATGTTGTGTCATTTCTTCTCCCACATATAAGGACCATCAATGCTAGTTTGAACTTCTATCTTTGGATAAATGGCAAATGGCATCCCACTAAACTCCCAATTCAATGAATTTGTTTCCATCCCATCTCTATACCATGGCTCTTATATTCTGTAGCTCTACGTCGGCCATTCCATCCCACATTCCATATAGGCTGCTGCCTCAGGCCCAATGGTGTCAGTGCCTCATTCCCCCATGGAATTCTATCACTTTTTTATCCATTAAGACCATTGAAGAGTTTCATAAAACTTATTCAGCTAAACATAGGGGTGGGAGATTGCAACCTTCACGTGGTCCATCCTGCTTCGATGAATGCAATCAACCTAGCGTGCACAAACAGAAGATCAAACAGAACAAGCTGTCTTACAACTTTAGGCTGTGCGCTGCTGACGCCTACGATGGCGGCCATGGTGTACTGCTCCTTAGCACCAAGGCAAATTCCTTGTATGTGAATACTTGGCCAATAAACTTAAACTTACTTAACTTAAATGTACTTACTTAATTGTGGAGTAAGCACAAAAGTAGGAATTATGAACTAATAGGTGCCAAGTTCATGCTGGCATTACAGGGCACTTACCGTACTGATTATTTACTGTACTCATGTTGAGCCACATATATTTTATCATTGGCGATGGACACAGCTGACTGGTAAAATAGCAGCATTGATTTTTTCTGGAGGCTACTGGACTAAAAATGAATTCTTCCAATGAAGGCAGGAGACAAGTATCCCAGCATGACAATCTCATGCTTCAAATATGCTTAATGCAGACAATTATTGCAAGTCACCATGGCCTGATAAAAATAAAACCAGAAAAATCTTTTGCACATTTTTGCATGTATAATATGCATATTCTGCAATGCCCATTATGTAATGAACTAAGTGCTACATTGTCCATCTCGTGCCCCCACCACAAATTCCTGAACAGGCATTTCTAATAATCTTGCAAAACTCCAATAAATGATGGGCTCAACAGTCATGTAAGGTGCAGGGAGACTGCTACTTTTAATTTGTCATCTCAATGTTTATTTTAACGTGCATTGTCCTGAGACAGACCTCCCTTTACACAGCTGAGAGAACATGTTGCATATTTACAAGGAATCAATACAGACAGAAGATAGGGCTCCAAATATGTTTTGTGATTATTTGATTCACCATTTTAAAGCATTCACATCGATTTTCCTTTGCCAGAAACATAGTGTTTTGCATTGATTCCAGCACGTCATGGAAATTGGTTTTACTAAACATGATCTTAGAAAACAAAATCAGCATTCAGTTAGGCTTACAAACAAACTGTCGGAGGAACTCTGTGTGTCTGGCAGCATCTATGGAAGGCTTCAGGTTGGAAACCTACATCCAGTCTGAAGAAGAGTCCAGACCAACCTATCAGACTGAAGAAGAGTCTCGACACAAAACGTCACCCATTCCTTTTCTCCAGAGATGCTCCCTGTCCTGCTGAGTTACTCCAGCATTTTGTGTCTATCTTCTGAAATGTCTTTTGTTCATTTACCTCTACAGATGCTGCCTGACCCATTAAATTCCACCAGCATTTGGGTTTGTGCTCAAGATTCCAACATCTGCAGTCTCTTGTGTCTTTATGCTTTAGTTTAGTTTAGTTTATTGTCATTTGCACATTAAAAGCTTTTGTTGCGTGCTAACCACAGTGGAAAGACTGTACATGATTATGATGGACACAACCACAGTGTACAGATACATGATCAAGGAATAACATTTAGGGCAAGATTAAGTCCAGTAAAAACCAATTAAATATAGTCCAAGCATCTCCAATCAGGTAGATAGTAGTTCAGGACTCTCAGGTTGTTGATTCTTCTTCCCACCTGATGACAATTGTGAAGAAACTATCCCTGGATCTGCTGTATGCATTGTCACACTTCTGCACCTCTTGCCTTATGGGAAAGAAGTGAAGAGGATGTGTGCAGGGTGAGGCTCATCCTTGAACATGTTAGTGACCTTGCCAAGGCAGCATGAAGTGTAAATAGAGTCAATGGAATGGAGGTTGGTTTATGTGATGGTCTGGGCTGCGTCCACAATTCACTGCAATTTCTTGCGGTCTTGGATGGAGCTGTTTCCAAACCAATCATGTTTTCGATTCCTCTTAAATCTCCATTTATTGTTTGGACTATCCTCAGCGAATTTACTCACCCTCAATGCCACTGGCATTCTGCCAATTATTGTGTAGTGGTCAAGCACTGAAAAAATACGTTATTCTACAAATGCTGTACTCATCAGCTTTCAGCCTGCATGGTCCATGAATCATTTTGTTCACTATTCCTGTGGGCATTCCCTTCCTTGAATGCTAAACATGTCTTGTGTTGGCATTAATGCCAAGAATTCCCAGCAAGATTTTGTGAAATTGCACAAAAGTATGTTTAAAGGCAGAACATTGGTGATGTAAACACAGAATCGTATGCTTAAATAGAACCTCTATGGTTCTATGGGAGGCTGAAAGAAATGCTCCCCACTGTCTCCATCAATACCTTGCTGTTTGATGGGAAGCAGGCAGATAATGAAGTACTTATTCCACGGCAGCCACAGAATTACTACGTTAAAACTGCCATGGAGGTAAGAATGGGATTCGGTTATCTCCTGACTGTAGAGGGAGTACAGAGAAAGTTCACCAGACTGATTCCTGGGATGTCAGCACATTCATATGAAGAAAGACTGGATAGACTTGGCTTGTACTCGCTAGAATTTAGGAGATTGAGGGGGGATCTTATAGAAACTTACAAAATTCTTAAGGGGTTGGACAGGCTAGATGCAGGAAGATTGTTCCCGATGTTGGGGAAGTCCAGAACAAGGGGTCACAGTTTGAAGATAGAGGGGAAATCCTTTAGGACCGAGATGAGAAAAACATTTTTCACACAGAGAGTGGTGAATCTCTGGAACTCTCTGCCACAGAAGGTAGTTGAGGCCAGTTCATTGGCTATATTTAAGAGGGAGTTAGATGTGGCCCTTGTGGCTAAAGGGATCAGGGGGTATGGAGAGAAGGCAGGTACAGGATACAGAGTTGGATGATCAGCCATGATCATATTGAATGGCGGTGCAGGCTCGAAGGGCTGAATGGCCAACTCCTGCACCTATTTTTCTATGTTTCTATGACTGACTGGGCACATACCTCTCACTATGGTCTACTTCGATCCACTCATATAGAACATTCTGTCCCATGTCTCAGTCTGCGCCTGGATTCAAGGAACCAATGGCTCCGCCAATGGATCAGTGTGATATGGAGGCAAAAAGGCTGTGAGTCTTGAATGAGCAACCATCGCTTATCTTCATTATCCTGATCATTAGGAACTGAGGCTGGCAGAAATATCTAAGCAAGGCATTGGCACTGCATTGCAAATCCCTTGCCATCTCAATGCAGACCCGTGAGCAACCATCCGCAAAGTTTTATGTGAGTATTGAGCAAAGATCTTAGGTTGCACCTCAAGGATTCAATCTAAGTAGTGGGGAAAACATCGGTGGGGTGGTGGTGAAAGGCCACCGAGAATGATGGTGGGAACTGGCAGCTGAGAAGGAAGGGGGACCCGGCAGGGGGCCGCCGACAACGTAGTGGGCCACACCGGCCACATGCGGCAGCGGGCCAGAAATGTGACAACTTGTGTACTGCCTTGGTGAGGTTCTGCTGTATGAATTTACTGGGTTGTATGCAAAACAAAGCGTTTTACTGTACCTAGGTACATCTGACAATACTGTATCATTGAAACATTGAATAAAGTATCATTGAATCATTGAATTATTGATGCCAAGGAAATGTCAGACATGCATAAGAGGATCATGCACAGAGTGACCAGGTCAACTCCCAACGGCTTTGAGATCATCTGGAACTGATCTCTCACTGAATGTACCTCATGTAAAACTACTTTTGTGCGTGATCCATGGAATAAAGTGCAAATGGATGCAATTTTCTGGTGATTGCGTCAATTTTATAGGATGGAGCCAGCAGATGGTAACATTACAAAAGGTAAATAAAAAATCAGAAAACCTTTAACAAATGCACAGCAACTGAACTCATGAATATTTTTTGGCAAAGCTGAATGAACACAGGGCTAAGAAATGTCAGATTAAATTGAAGGGAAAGGGAATCTTGCCTGCAAGGACACGCAAAGGAACAGCCCAGCACCTAGCTCCTGGTTCCGTTTAGTTTATTGTCATGTGTACTGATGGTTTGATGGTTGCTGAGATCATGATGGTCTGCGTGAGATGTCTGTGAGGAAAGTTGACTTCATGCCACAATATGGTCCAATGGAATAGCAATGCAGTGCATCTGCCATAAATAACAGTTCTGTTTCATGCCAAGCAGGCAATTACTCACTTGAATGCACCATCCCACTGTTACACAGGTACCTGTAGGTTTCTTCCAAGCACATGTGATGGCTATTTATCTCACTCTTGGTCCAAAGATGAAAAAACCTACAGGACATTCCTCCGTGGTTTTATCCCATTCTGGAATATTTTAGATTTTGTTTACCCTCTCAAGATTAAATTATATTCGAGCTATATAATACCCTCTCTCTCTCTCTGTCTCTCTTTCTATATTTCTTGCTTTGCTTACCTTTTTTTCTCCTATTAAATTAAAAATAAGAAGTTGTACATGAAATGTAATATCTTATTTACATAGAAACATAGAAACATAGAAATTAGGTGCAGGAGTAGGCCATTCGGCCCTTCGAGCCTGCACCGCCATTCAATATGATCATGGTTGATCATCCAACTCAGTATCCCGTACCTGCCCTCTCTATACCCCCTGATCCCCTTAGCCACAAGGGCCACATCTAACTCCCTCTTAAATATAGCCAATGAACTGGCCTCAACTACCCTCTGTGGCAGAGAGTTCCAGAGACTCACCACTCTCTGTGTGAAAAAAGTTCTTCTAATCTCGGTTTTAAAGGATTTCCCCCTTATCCTTAAGCTGTGACCCCTTGTCCTGGACTTCTCCAACATTGGGAACAATCTTCCTGCATCTAGCCTGTCCAACCCCTTAAGAATTTTGTAAGTTTCTATAAGATCCCCTCTCAATCTCCTAAATAATTTTCTATAAGAAAAGTTTCTATAAGATCCCCTCTCAATCTCCTAATAATTACGTCATATATTATTGTACATCACTTCTAATAAAAATATATATTTTAAAAAAGATTAAATTATATTTAAGTGTGCGCCACGGTGGCACAGAGGTAGAGTTGCTGCCTTTCCACGGCAGACCCGATTCAATCCTGACTTTGGGTGGCGTCTGTACCAACTTTGTAAGTTCTGCCTGTGACCTGCGCAGGTTTTCTCCAGGAGCTCCGGTTTCCTCACACACTCTAAAGACATACTGGTTTGTGGGCCAATTGGCTTGGTAAAATACTAAAGAATTGCCTCTGGTGTGTGTGGGATAGTGTTAATGTGCGGAGATTGCTGGTCGGTGTAGACTCGGTAGGCCAAAGGGCCTGTTTCCGCACTGTATCCCTAAAGTAAACTATACTAAAAAACCTAAAAAAATGTAATATACTGCTACAAAAATGTTAAATTTGTCCTGCAACCAGATGGGCCAATTAATGAGATAACAAAACATAAAGTCAACACAAAACTGGACAGATTGCTTTATATTTCTCTTGACAGCAGCAGGAGATGATTTCTTTAAACCCATCCCACAGGGACGTGGGAAGGGTGCGAACATAACAGGTGCAATTTGCCAATTAGAAATCTTATAGGTGCTAAAACTGCACCGTGGGTCACCCTAATGCTATTTGTGAGAGTTGGGTAAAGTTTAAAATCTTCATTTGTAAAGATTACAGAACAAGCTGGCCAGGATTCAATGGCCTGTGTGATGCGTAGGAAGGAGTGTCTCGACCCGAAACGTCACCCATTCCTTCTCTCCGGAGATGCTTCCTGTCCCGCTGAGTTACTCCAGCTTTTTGTGTCTATCTTCCATGTGTGATGCCTGTGTTGAAATTTAAAGCATCAGTTTCACTGTTACATTCTCTCTTGATTTGTTGCAAGTTCTTGAGCAGCTGGCATTCAACCTTGCATTTGCGGTGTCCATAGCTAAATTCTAAATAGACCATAGACAATATGTGCAGGAGTAGGCCATTCGGCCCTTCGAGCCAGCACCGCCATTCAATGTGATCATGGCTGATTATCCACAATCAGTACATCGTTCACAAATGGAACATATCATTAAAAAAACTATACTTTGCTATCTACAGGGGAGTGTTGCTTTGGAATGAAATTAAAGAGAAGTGGGTGCTCACAAAGAGGATAGAAAGACTTAGACAAACTGGTAAAGAACAAGTAAGTGAAATAAGAAAAGGAGTGTTGTCTATGAGTGCTTCATTCAGAAATAGTTGGGGAAAGCTACAAAATAGGTAAGTGCCTACTATGTTCTGTGTGCTGAAACAAAGCAAGAATTTGATTGTCCTATCAGAGACACATGACAATAAACTGACTTGAACTTGAACTTGAACTTGAAATGCCCATGTGTAGAAAGGAACTGCAGATGCTGGTTTACACCAAAGATAGATACTAAATGCTGGAGTAACTCAGCGGGTCAGGCAGCATCTCTGGAGAAAAGGAATAGGTGACGTTTCAGGTCGAGACCCTTCTTCAGACTGACAGTCAAGGGAGAGGGAAACTAGAGGTATGAAAAGCTTCAGAACAAAGCAGAACAAATCAGTGCCAGTTCTGATTTGTTCTCAACCTTTTCATACCTCTGGTTTCCCTCTCCTCTGACTTAGTCTGAAGAAAGGTCTTGACTTGAAACGTCACCAGATCCTTTTCTCCAAGTACGTGCCCATGGCTGGTCTCCTTGCTCTAGTGAGCTGAAGGAAAAGCAGATGAAGTCCTCTCACTCAACTTAAGGTCTGGAATTGATGACCTCCTAATCAGAAGTGAGCAGCAGGCTGTATGATGACGCAGAGCTTAGCAGCAGCAGCTTGGAATGATTCTGAAGCTCAGAAACGTAAGTGTAATTGTGACCCAGACTTCTGGTTGCTAAGTGATTCATGCACTCAGCTGAGGATATATTGGAGGTAACAGAGAGTCTTAGCTCAGAGTGTGGACTTTAGAAAGAATCTAATTTGAATTTTGTCCATTAAGTGCCATAGTTTCAGTGGGAACTGAGGGAGTGACATTGGTTGTTCCCTGAAGAAATAAGAACTGTTCTTTTTCAGAATAGTGACATTGTAATCTGACGAGAAATGAATTTGGCATGTTGCCCTGCTGTTGACATCATTTGGGAGAGTATAATGCTGGAAGTAAGAAGCTAGGGCAAGTAAAACTCCTGCCAATAAGTCATTAATTAAATTTCCTGATGGTTGCTGAAACAGAAATGTGTGCAAAATCGGTATTAAGGGATTGGTTAAGCCAATTTTCAACTGCACAGCAATAGTTGTGGGAAGTAATTTCTGAGCCTGAGTTATTCAGTTTCAGAGTCACTCGGATTGCACGTTTTTTTTTCAGCATTTTATGAGTAGTTAAAAGATTCAAACTACTTGCTGTAAACTGTCCACTGCTTAAAAGAATACACCTGTTCTGCACTGGTGTTGGAGTGTAACAAGGGGGAAAAAAGTGATGAAACGTATAGAATAAGAGATGGTCAATGGGGTGGGTGGTGGGGAAGTGAACTGAAACCAGAAGCAAAACTATTGAGGAGTTATGATAAACCGCAGTCTCAATTATATTGTTGTCTATTACTTTCGGTTCTTTAATATAGATAGACGCAGATTGAAAATATTGAAAACTGTTAAAATATTAATTTTGCTCTGTGAAAGTGTGAACACCATATCAACAAAGGTGCAAGAATTCACTAGTGTTCCAACGTTCAATCCGTGATAACTGAATTTTGCTGTTCCATTCAAATGTAAATTAGATGCAATTACTGAAGCAAAGATGTACAATGCAATGCATTACATTCACCAACGAACAATTGAATGAAGTGCATGTTTCATTTCAGTGGAAAGGAAAATCAATGTGACGGTTACTCTGCAACACAATGCCAAAACCTTCTGAAAGTTTTTGACCTTGGATACTACTTGCCAAACAGATAAACTTAAGCAGGAATTCTAAAGGAGCTTTGTCTAATCTGAAAAAAAATGTAATAAAATTATTTTAAGAATTAAAGGCGTTTTTTGGCGAGACAGGCAGGTTGAGTAAAACGGTCTTTATCTGCAAACAACAAACAAATGGAATGCTCGAAAACCTTGTGCTGGGTCAGCCAAATATATAATAGCTCCTGCTACTCTGGAGGAGCACTGTCGACTGAGAAGAAAAGCCCACGAAAACCAAAGATCCTAGAGGAGCAAGATAGATCACTCCTCCGAAATCCAATAGGCTGACGTGTAGTACGTGATGGAATGTCACGGCCACCATTTGTTTATGCCTCCCGCTGTGCACTACGCTCTATCGTCTGGTGTCATCAGTGTTGTAGGTAACAGTGCTTCTCTATAATCTTTGACGAAAACTCACCTGCGATCACGTGATGGCGCCAGCCAATAATGATGGTTCGCACTTCCACAAGCCACCACTAGGTGCCGCTACAGGACCCCCCCCCCCCCCCCCCCCCTAGAACCCGAGGTAAGGAACTAAGTGGGAGGCCGAATGAGGCGCCCGGACTGAGTGGAAACGAAAGGAACAGGCACAACCGACGGTACAGGTGAAACTAGTGGAACAGAGCTAGCAGTCGGCAAAGTCACAGGGAAAACGGGCACAACGGGTGCAACCAGAACAGCCAGCGGCAGACCTCTATGCCGGGGTTGAGCCACCACCACCAGGCTATCGATATCCAGGTGGGCGGGCTTGAGGCGAGCCACCAAAATGATTTCCTCCCAACCACCGACATCCAAGAGAAAAGTCGCGAGGCCGGGGCGCAACACCCGGAAAGGACCTTCATAAATCCGCTGCAGCGGAGTCCGGTGCAAGTCCCTGCGGATAAACACAAACAAACAGTCCTTAAGCTCTGGCAGCACATATAAAGGAGCAACCCCATGCCGAGAGGTTGGAATGGGAGCCAGGCCACCCACTTTCTCCCGGAGGTTCGCCAACACAGATGAAGTGGGCTCCTGTAACCCCTGAGCCGCAGGAAGGAAATCCCCAGGCACCTGCAGCGGGGAGCAGTACACGAGCTCAGTGGACGATGTGTCCGTGCCGATCCTCAGCAACATCCAAGGCAACTGGTCCACCCAGTCTGTGCCTTCAGCGCCAATTAAAATGTCGATGGAAGCGCTCCACAAACCCATGGGCCTGAGGGTGATAGACGGTGGTGTGATGCAGCTGCGCCACAAACAGCTGTGCCAAAGCCGACCACAAAGCCGAGGTTTTCTGAGCCCCCCGGTCAGTGGAGATGTCCGCAAGCACACCAAAACGAGCAATCCAGCGTGCCACGGGAGCCTGAAAACAAGACGCGGTGGAGGTGTCAGCGAGTGGAACTGCCTCTGGCCACCTTGTGAAGCGATCCACGATGGTAAGCAGGTGGGTGGCACCGCGAGACGTCGGCAGCGGACCCACCAAATCGACATGGATATGCTGGAAATGGCAGGGGGAACCACGAAATCCTGAAGTGGCGCGCGCACATGCCGCTGGACTTTTGACGTCTGACAGGGAATACAGGCCTTGGCCCAGGACACAACCTGTTTACGGAGGCCCAGCCAGGCAAACTTGTCCGCCACCAACGCAGAAGTCGCCCGGATGAAAGGATGGGCCAGACCGTGGACAGCGTCGGAAACACGCAGCTGCTAACACACGGGGACGATAGGGTGGGTCTTCCGGTGGACACGTCGGAGTGGAACCGACACACCTGCCGGACCGAACGGGACATTAGCCAATATTAACCCCGAGGTGTAAATAAGCTCTTTCTCTGCTTCCTCCCAGTCTAGTTTGGTCAATAAACCACTGATTCAAGCACTGGAACAATTAAACCTTATTTTTAGAAAGCACAACAAATCACCCTCTACAATACCTAAACCATTGCAGGTTCGATCCTTGTATCTGACTGGCCAAGCCCATTAGCCTCACGCAAGCAGAAACACTCCAAAAGGTCACGCAGTCCAAAGGGCTCTTCCAGAAGATCGACCACGGACCACGTGGTGGCTGCCGTTTATAGGACCCCGAACCTTGAGGGGCCGGACTACAGAGCGGTGTTATATTTACAATCCAATCAAGTATAACAAATTACAATAATACATTACTGACAGGTACACAGGTCAATTACAGAATCTTCTTATATTGTTGCAGGTGAAGCTTCTGGAAGGGGCTAACAGAACCTTGAATATGCAACATTTACCCTGGGATTCAGACAAACCCGACAGGGTTTAACATTTCAACCAATCAACACTTAACAGGGTAACTGTCTCGCAACATTATTTACAATATATACAAGGCTTTTGCAGAGAACCAATTAACCTCATGCATTTTACATTTCCTATGATGTTCTTTGCAGAAATCCCATCCAAGTGTCAACTGACAATGCGACATTGATCTGGGCCACAGACTTGCTGGCACCATCAGAAGCTTGTCTCATTTCTACAGAGAACACCAGACTTGACCAAAATGGTCTAGCAATACATAAGACCTTATTAAAGTGTGAGTACTATGGCTGCTTGATTTCAGCCAGGATTAACATTCCTCTGTTTTATCAAAGATGATAACCATCATTTATGATAACCAAAGATACATTGGTTACTGGTACATTTTCAAACAACTCAACAACAAAATGATGGTGTTTCTTCTCAGAATCTCATCAAACTTCCTGAGTTTTTGTGGGTGTGGCTTCTTGATTCCTGTCTGATGAATCTTCACCTCCCGAGTTTTCATGGGCGCGAAACTCTTCCCTCTGTATTGTCATTCCCTCTGTACTTGATCCATGGTTGAACCTATAATTCCTAAGAGAACTTGGGATGAAGTAAGTTACACTCCATACTTTCACTGATGCTTTCCCATCCATTCCTATCATTCACTATTAACCAAAAGCTATTTTCTTTATACTATTCCTACACTATGATATAATCTTTCCCATACTATGATCAACACTAACAAGTAATCGGTTATCTCGGCAGTCACATGGTGGTTTCCAATGTACCTCTAATGAAGGTTTCTCATATGAATTTCAGCTGGGTTCAGTCCAGATTTCCCTACAAGCATGACTTATTCAAACCAACCATGGGGAATGTTTCAATTCAGCCATATTCACTCAGCCTTTAATTTACTGGTTTGAATTTCAGAGTCTTCCTTACCCTTTTTCTAATCCACAGCATGCGGTCGATAACACAATTCAATCCAATTTCTGTGGAATTCCCAACTGTTTAATTTCATCAATTAATTTCCAGATCCACCGATCAAATACATCGGCTCTGACAACAAGTACCCACTCCCCTGGTACTTCTAATTCAATGCCACTGCTATCTTCTCCAGTAACTCTTCTCTAGGCGGTTAGCCTTGACTCCTTGAAGGGAAGCTTTGTCCTTGCACTTCCTCATTCCCTATTATTTTTACATCATCTCTTACGTTCTCTGAAATGTCATCTAATTCATATTCTATAATACCGGATCTTTGCCAATATCTGTTCTTTCCTCCATACTGTTATCAATCCTTCCCATCTGTGGCTGTCTGTCTGAGGGTGAGATGATCAAAAGTTAATTTCAAAATTTCAAAATACTCCTAAGCCATATCCCATAACCCATTTCCAAATCTCAAACTTCAAAGTCCTTCCAATACATCACCACACAATTTAGAGATCTAATTCAGAATTTTGTCAATTCACTCCTAACAGCTAAATTTAGGTGCAAAGTAGGTGGCCCCAAACCACAGAGGAATATTCATTCCCAGGTTTTCTTCTTTTAATTTTTGAGTTGGAGCTTGCCTCAATGATCTTTAGAGGCTGTATAATTCTTGAATTCTCGAGACTTGTTCTTCCTTTTCACTGGTGTCAATTATTATGTTATGTTAGTACAGTTTGGCACTAGGGTATGTGTGAGATCATCATCTAAATTTGTAGGGATAGGAATACCGAGGAGCAGCCTTCTTTATCTGTTGGCCTTTCTAGATGGTAGATGTTAAAGGGACGGGGCAGGATCACTTCTTTCTTTCTGTTTGTTTCTGTCTCCGGGGAGCTGCCTGGATAGAATGATGATTACACATCCTACCTGAGCTGTGCCTTCTACCCGTTCTAATGCCCCTGTCCCACTTAGGAAACCTGAACAGAAACCTCTGGAGACTTTGCGCCCCACCCAAGGTTTCTGTGCGGTTCCCGGAGGTTCCCGGAGGCTTTTGCCAGTCTCCCTACCTGCTTCCACTACCTGCAACCTCCAGCAACCACCTGCAACCTCTGGGAACCGCACGGAAACCTTGGGTGGGGCGCAAAGTCTCCAGAGGTTTCCGTTCAGGTTTCCTAAGTGGGACAGGGGCATTAAGGGTCCACATACTCTTTTTACCTCACTCCCCAGATAACGGCATTTTGTAGGTAATACTGTCCTGTAGACATAACAACTTGACAAAAATTATTAAATGATTTCACAATTAATCCTACTCCTTACTCCTACACTTCCTGTGCAATATATTCTTTTTTTCCCTTCACTAGCGCCAATTTATGTTTCTTTGCGTTATCTTCTGACACCTGCTACTTTGACTCCTCTTTTCGTTTCCTTATTAATTTTGCTCCTTTTTATCAATTGGCTGTTCTCGATCCTGATTCAATACAGAATTGCTACCTTCTCTGTTCAAGAAGGAACTGCAGATGCTGGAAAATCGAAGGTACACAAAAATGCTGGAGAAACTCAGCGGATGCAGCAGCATCTATGAAGGGAAGGAAATAGGTAACGTTTCTGGCCAAAACCCTTCTACAGACTTCAGGGTCTGAAGAAGGGTTTCGGCCCGAAATGTTACCTATTTCCTTCGCTCCATAGATGCTGCTGCACCCGCTGAGTTTCTCCAGCATTTTTGTGTACCTTTGCTACCTTCTCTCCTTTTTTTACGCCCCTCCAGGTATTGGCAAAGGTTTCTTTTCATTCCAATTCTGATTCTTACTATTTTCTCTTGGACCATCCCAGTGTTATGAGGAGGGTATTTTATCTTCTCAGAATCATTTCTGTTTTTCTGAGGCAGGGGTCAGGTTACTCCATTTGCACTCTGGACTACTGGCAGATCAGGATTATAAAAATGGATTCGGGTGCGAGAAGGGTGCATGACCTCCCACCACATGATCCTCTGGCCAGCGTCCTCTCCTTCAATCTTCAAGGTCCCAGGTATCCCTATATCCCCTAGGTATCCACCGACTTCTGGGACCTTGTGTCCCTTTTTTTTTACCCCTTCCTCCTCTCTGATCTCTTATGGGGCAAGCTCTGCTCCAATGCCCCCTCTCTCCGCAGACATAACACTGGTCTGGCCCAACAGTCCTGCAACCTTTCCCGTAAAATTGGGGATGATTTGGCTCTCGAATAGGCATGTCCCTAGGGAAGTCTGGAGGGATCCAAGCCTCATCTTTTTTGGATCTGATTTCAAGTCTTTGTATTAAGTTTATGGGTTCCTGGAAGGATCTAATAAGTGTGGCAAAGATGTTTTTTTCCCTATCCCATTCTTTCGTTACCCCCTCCATTAAGGCTTTAGGAGTAGGGTATCCCAATATTGACAGAAATGTACTATATTCCTGTGGGGTAATAAGTCTCTGCACTGCCTCCCATAAACCTCACTTCCTAGCTCTTTTTCATCCTTAACATCTCAAGTCTCAGAGGAAATTTGTCACACATTAATTTAATCGGGCTTTCAGAAGATATTGTTTGGTCCGTCTTGAGATTATTTCCCATGATCCCCTTTACAATAAAACAATACAGCTACAGAGAATTCTCTAACTCACCAACACAATATAGTTCCTGACTCACTCCTAACAATTCACACCTATTCAATAGTTTGCTCCTCCCTTTCCGTCTCCAAGGCTATCTCGATCTCTCTTAGACAATAGCTAACATCTCCCAAATGGCAGTTGGATATCCTTGCGAGACTGCTGGTGCGAGGGCGCAACCCACAGTTCGTCGGCCCGTTCAGCGAGCTTCAGGGGGTCGGTGAAATCTGACCCAGCGAGGAGCAGGCGGATGTCGTTGGGCATCTGCTCGAGGAAGGCCTGTGCAAACAGCAGACAGGGCTGATGACCATCCATCAGTGCGAGCATCTCGCTCACCAACGCAGATGGTTTACGACTGCCGAGGCCTTCCATATGCAAAAGGCGGGCCGTGCGATCACTGCGACTGAGCCCGAAAGTGCGGAACAGCAGCGCCTTGAGGCCCTCGTACTTGCCGAACGTGGGTGGATTCTGCAGGGAAGGCAGAATCAAGTGGCAGTCTCTTGACTGAGCGCCCCGACCATGTAAAAGTATCATGTGGCGTCCACGACGATATTGCAGAGCTTGAATTGGGCCTCAATGTGGGTGAACCACACGTGAGGCTGTACCTCCCAAAAAACGGGCAGTTTCAGCTGGGCGGGCTGGCGTCGTGGTTTTCGGCGGCGTTCATGATGCGGATCCGAAATACGATTGGAGCGGCGCAGTCACCACTTTGGCGAGACAGGCAGGTTGAGTAAAACGATTTAAATTTGGAAACAACAAACAAATAGAATACTCGAAAACCGCGTGCTGGGTCAACCATATATATAATAGTTCCTGCTACTCGGGAGGAGCTCTGTCGACTGAGGAGAAAAGCCCTCGAAAACACACCCGTGATCACGTGATGGCGCCAGCCAATAACGAGGGTTCACACTTCCCCAAGCCACCACTAGGTGCCGCTACAGGTTCATGAAAATCAAATATGTGGCGTCACAGTGTGTGGAGGATTGGTTTGAAAGGACGATGTCCATTTTCCTACTATGCATTCTGACTCCTACTCATTCATTCAGGTTTCTAAACAGTTGTGACTGCTGTCATTTACTTTCTTTCAGGCCACCCCTGAGCCACTCTCATTGTGTTCAACAGCTCTGAGGAATCCACTAGCCTCGTCTACCATGCACCTGCCCACTCATCCAACTTATCTAAATCATATTGGTATCCTCCTCACTGGTCACATTCCCTCAGCTATGTGTCATCTGCATGGTGGGGCATAGATGGAGGGAGGGACTGCGATGGATGAGTTTTTCTAGGCAACAGCTTTGAGGTTATAACTGAGACCAGGGAGCTGCAAGTTCAATGTTCCAGTCCCATTGACAGCTCAGCTCTCATCCAGCACCTCAACACGAATTTAATGGCCCAGCAAATAATCCTTTCTTTTTTTCCATAATTAAAACAAAACCATGAGCAAAAGGAAATATATTAACATGACCAATTATTAATAAGGAAGGAACCGGCCAAGGAATTCAGGAAGTGGGGTGTTGTACATACCCTAGTTTACATCATCGGTGCTGAAGTAATGATCAAGAGCTTCATGTAGCAATGTTACAAAATTTTGAGATTTAAAAAATCAAGTCTGCAATTTATCCCATCAGATAAAGCATAACAATAAGTTTAATTTGACACCTAATTCACTTTCATATCTCAAGTAATAAAAAAGTTATGGCCATTTTCATACTCGGAAATTAGCATTTTGTTCCCTATTGATTTTCTATGTACATAACAAAAAAGCTGTGATCGAGGACAGTCAAAAGCCCATAACCTTCTTAAAAATTAAGAGAACTGAATGAAATTTTCAGTTATCATAGATTGAACCATTCTGAAACAAATGTAAAATAATCTTACTTGGATGACCTGAAATTAAAGCATATAATTAGTTAGTTACCCAATTGTAGCTAATTTCAAACTTCAATTACTAGATCTAAACATCTATCAATTTCTTAAAAAATGATTAACATTTTTAAATAGCCTAAGTGTCCAAATAATATTCACAAATAATTCACAATAAAACATGATTTTTAAATCTCATTTACATCAATTTATAGGCCAAATGGAAGGAATTTAGTGTTCAATTGCTGTAAATTAAAGTCAATTTAAATCGGCTTTCTAGTGGGTTCCTGGGAACGTGCTGCTTTAGAACATTCACATTGTGCTGGATTTGTGCCCCCAAATGCCCAGAAAAATACTGCGGGATATAAAGAGCCCAAAATGAACTATTCGCTATAGAAAACTTTATATACAGGGTTCTTAAGAAGCCCCTTTTAATGTAAAAATAAGGTACATACCTTTAATTGTTTGCTTTATAAAACCCGGGGGCTGCGAGAGGTTGCGGGCTGAGAGAGTGATTTTTAAACTACTATAACTATTATACAAGGCCATAAAAACTAATAATACCATTTGCGACGGGGTCTTCCAGCGATTTTCCGTTAATGATTTACTAGGCTGAACATTTTCGATTGCAACAGCCTAGTAAAAATCGTGTTTTAAACCCGCCCCCTCTAAACAGCGCCAGAATCGCGCACACGGGGTGGGGCAGATACTCAGACACGATTCAGGTAGGTTTTGTAACATACCTACTTCATGTTCCTTGGTGTAAATATCACCACTAATTTGTCCTTGTCCAGCTACATTGCTGCTACATCCTGGCGAGCACACCAACGTCTCTGTTTTCTCAGAAGACAAAGAATTGTTGGCATATCTCCAATGACATAATAATTTGTAGAAATATATTATAAAAGCCTCGTGTTGGGATGCATCACTGCTTGGTTCGGCAACTGCTCTGCCCAAGACCGCAAGAAATTTGAGTTGTGGACGCAGCCCAGTCCACCTTGCAAACCAGCCTTCTGCCTGCTCTCCCCACCCATCAGTTCCATCTACACTCCACGCTGCCATGTGAAAGCAGCCTAGATAATCAAGGACAATTCATTCCCCCTTCACCCCTCTCCCTGTGGGCAGTAGATACAAAATCATGAATCCGTGTACCACCAGATTCACGACCAGCTTCTTCCCCGCGGTTATCAGACTCTTGAGTGGACCTTTGATATGCTTGGTATGTATTCCTGATCTTACAATCTGCCCCATTGTGGCCCTTGGACATTGTAAAATCTGCACTCTCTCTGTATTCTGCATTATATTTCCTAAAGGGCCTGTCCCACATGGCCGTTATTTGCGCCTCATTTACCCATCATATGTACGTGGGGTATGCTTGGGTGACGCATGCATTGCACATTGTGAGGCGTGGAATCGCATGCGGTGGCGTGCGGTATCGCGCGCCGTCCAGGATTTCGTAGTGTAACAAAATCCTCGCTCGCCACCTGCGTGATGTATCATGTACGCACGCTGACCCATTGGCTACGCACGATGACGCATTGGCGTCGCGCACTTGCGCCCCGACATCTCACGTGTATCGCGCGCCGCAGGTATTCTAATGACGTCACGAGCACCAGACGGCTCTGCTGACGCGTGATTTGCGAGCGATGTCGCGCTCCACGACGTGTCGACCTATTTTACATATGACACGTAAATGAGGCGCAAATTATGGCCAAGTGGGATTATGGCCCTTCACTCTTTTTGCACCACCTTGTTGTTCTCATTATGCAAAACAAAGCTTCTCGCTCTCTCAGCACACATGACAATGAAAAGCAAATCTCAATACCAATACCAATATTAGAAATGTTCGCTAATATCCCTCTTTTGAGAATTACAGGTTGGTTAGTAAAAAGGCAGGCCTAATCTTTAAGGGTGGTTAACATTGCAAAGACAACACTAATGTAGTCCACAAAAAATATTTTTGCTGTGCAAATGCCAGAGTGCATCCCAAATCCTTATTTCTCTGGCCTCTGTCTCAAACGCTTTATTTAACCTCGCCATTCATTTGCATGCATGTTATTTGCTTGACATCGTGACTGAGCTTCTTTACTATGCTGACATCCTACATTAACTTGTTATTTAATTTACTTGTTCTGCCATTATGTGCCAGAACAGCACTTATCTATAATCAACCACAAATTGGTTCAAGCATTCATCTTATGTGTAATCTTCAATTATCTCCAAGATTTATTAGAGCGTAAGATTAAACTAACTTCACAATTTTAGTGCTATGTTTGGCATTTATTTTAGTCTAAATATTGAAGCTTTCAAATTCTTCTTTATACCAAGCTTTTCTTTCTGATTAATTACAAACCACATTTTTGTGATAGTCTGTGGGATACTGCAATGTGCTAAATGACAACTGTTGCCCTTCAAATCATTAATTATGTTTGAAGTGGATGAGATGTTTTTGCGATGTGAAGCATTAATGGAATGCAGGTCTCTTTTCCACTTTCAGCTGTAAGTGAAATAGTGGACACAGCGAGCAGAAAGGATTTCCTTAAATTGCTTTCAGATAAAATGCTTTGAAACCAAAGTATTCAACTTCCAAACAGTGGAAACATAGAAACAAAGAAAAAGAAGATGCAGGAATAGGCCATTCGGCCCTTCGAACCAGCGCCACCATTCAGTATGATCATGGCTAATCATCCAAAATCAATCGAATCAATCAGGCTGAATGGCCTCCTCCTGCACCTATTTTCTATGTTTCTATGTTTCAATCACAGCCAAATTATCTTAAGATATGGATGAATTTAATACTGTCCTAATTCATATAATGCTTTGATATTGCATTTTAGAAAAAAAAAACAATCCATCAATAAATGCTGCCTGAGACCCGAATTTAATCCTGATCTTGGGTGCTGTTAGTGTGGAGTTTGCGTGTTCTTCCTGTGGCCGCATGGGTTTCCTCCCACATCCCAAAGACGTGTGGGTTTGTACATTAATTGGTTTCTGTAAATTGTTCAAATTGAATAGTTTATCGCCACGATGAATGACAATAGAATTGAATTTATTTTTTTGTTATCAGCTGTTAAACCAAATGTTACCTCAACGGGAGATTGACCAATACATGATTGGTAAGGGTGTCAAGGATTATGAGGAGAAAGCATGAGAATGGGATTGAGAGGGAAAGACAGATCCACCATGATTGAATGGAGTAGACTCGATGGCTACTGTAAATGGCCTACTCTCCCTCCTTTGACATAAACTAATGGAAATGTGGGCTCATGGCTTTGCTTAACTAGTCAATGTCATAACTGTCAATAGAGTATATGCACTGAAAACAATACCTGTTCACATTTTGTGTGCAATCAGCATCTTTTAGAGGTTTGGATGGGTAATTACAAGTAATAAATCAACAATATTTTATATCTAAACATGATCCCATTTTCATTAGGTGCTATTTATTTCTATCCTTCTACTCTATCAAATGAAGGATTCCAGTGGTCACTTCAGATCTTCATTTCACTTGGCACTGTCCACTTTTTCTACTGTGTCTCGCTGTCTCACTCACTTCATCCTCCATCTTCCATCCTCTCAGTAGAAATCAGGTTCCTCTCACTGGGATGGGAATACATGTTCAAGGAGTGTACAGAAGGGCAATTGTTACCAGTCTGCTTTCTTTAAGTTTTAATAATCCAGCACAGCCTATTTATTGTGATGCATTTTATTTATTGAAGGAAGCAAGTGAATGTTTGTGTGATGAAGTGCTCGTTCTGCCACCAGATTCTCAGCTGAATGATCCTTCTCCATATTTAAGTGTCACAAGCCACAGATTCCCAAGGATCCATGGGGATAAAACATTTCTTCAAGGAGGCTTTGAACACATCCTTGAATCCTTTCCTTTTTATATGTGCCAATCTCTTCTCATGACAGAACACAGAAGAACTCAGGTCTGAAGAAGGGTCACAACCCAAAATGTCACCTATTCCTTTTCTCTAGAGATGCTCCCTGAGTTACTCCAGCTTTTTGTGTCTCTTCTGAACAGAATGCCTGTTTTGGAGCTGAAGTTGAACATGTAAAAAGTGCAGCCACCTGAGTAGAACCTGGGTCTCAGTAGAGTGCATGTAGGTCAGGAAGAGGGGGGTGACATTAGTTTGTTTGTTCTTTCAGTAAACCTGAAGGATATTGTAGAGGTGATGGTGCTATTTTTCAGTGGCTTGAGAAACAGATACATGATTAATGTTAAACTCCAGCCTGTTGAATGAATTAAAGAAAGTTCATCTATACGAATATGAACCAAAAATACTGACAATTAAATAGACCAACTAATTTATCTGATTAATCATGTGCAGCATTTCTCCCTCTCCCTTTCTCCTTCCCTCTCCCTTTCTCCCTTTCCCTCTCTCTTTCTCCCTCCCCTGCCTTTAAAGTTACCATGAGTTCTTGGCACCATCAGCAAATATCTCTAAATAGCTTATTTTATCTTAGAACATGCAAGGATGAGTTTATTTTAATTGGAACAAAAATCTCAACAGGTTCCAGCTTTCATGTCTTTCCTGATTCTCATTAAGCAGGTCATAGGATTGGGATGTTGATTTTCAATTATATTCTCAGTAAAGAATTCATATCAAATTAAATAAGTGTAACATTTTGATTGATTTTATTCCCCTCCAATACTGCCCTGAAAGAATCATTCGGGTAAAATGGTTTCTGATGCTAAAAGAATAAGTGTAAGCAGTAAGCTGTTTGTGGTTGCCAGAGCTCATTCATAACTTATATAGTAAAGTACAAAAGAGTAAGCAGTCTGAATCAATTAAGGCATCAATGTCGTAATCCTTGGCTATGGTAATTTCGGTTCCTAAAGGGCCTGTCCCACGAGCATGTGACTGCATGCGGCAAGTGCGAGCAAGCCGGAGGCGGGGGCCGCGCGGAGGTCGAGTGATCCCCGTACAGGGCCGGTCCCACCAGCCTGCGGCAAGCGTGACCAAACCGGAAGCGGGGGCTGCGCGGAGGTCGAGTGATCCTGTACGCATTGACGTGAAGTTCGAGCGAAGTCCACGCTTGGCGTACGCTGTTAAGATGCTGCGTACGGCGTCGAGACGGTACATACGGCGTCAAGACGGTGCGTATGCCCGCCGAGGCGGTGCGTACGGCCTCAACGTGGCTGCGGAATTTTTGAACAATGTCAGTTTTTCGGTGCCCCGCGCGATGTCGGGACCAGCTCCGTACAACTCCATACGGCTCCGGCGATCGAAGTGGGACCGGCCCCGCGAGGCTGTACGGCTCAAGCGACCATGTTAGGTCGCGCTTGCCGCATGTAGTCGCAGGCTCGTGGGACAGGCCCTTTAAACTATGAAATGAGGAGCCCCATCTCACACTGCACTGTGGGGTGAATGTCTAGACCAAGTATACATTTTACATGAACCCTTGTGGGTAGAGCCAGAACACCAATATAAATATCCAATTTATCTCCTTTTCATAATGGTTAATACTATCTTTGTCTCTTCTGAGAACATATTTAGTTTAGCGCCACAGCATGGAAGCAGGAACTTTGGCCCAACAAGTCCACACCAGCCATCGATCACCCACTCACACCAGTTCTAAGTTATTCCATATTCACATAGAATAGAATAGAATAGCCTTTTATTTGTCATTCAGACTGAAGTCTGAACGAAATTTAAGCAGTCATACATACAATAAAAAACAACAATAAACACATATTAACATCCACCACAGTGAGACCACCCAACATCTCCTCACTGTGATGGAGGCAAAAGTCTTTGGTCTGCAGTCTCTTCCCTCCTCTTCTCCCTCTGCGCTGAGGCGATACCCCCCAGTCGCTACACATCAGGGACAATCTACAGAGGCCAATTAACCTACAGACCCGCACATCTTTGGGGTGAGGAAGGAAACCAATGTGCTCACAGAGAGAATGTGCAATCTCCACACAGACAGTACCCGAGGTCAGGGTTGAACCCTCGTCTCTGGCGCTGTGAGGCAGCAACTAATTCTGTGTAGCACCTACCTGTTATTGTTCACTTTGACTAAAGGCTATAAGGCGAGTTTGTGCTTTTCATTGAATATTTATGTTAATATAACCTGTTACTTGCTCGTCACAACTAAATGCTCTATATTTAGCATGTGCTTTGCTATATAAGTTATGAATGAGCTCTGGCAACCACAAACAGCTTCCTGTGTATTAAGTATGATGCCAGGAGTTGGAAAACTTTGGAAGGACATTTCAAAGACATCAGCTTGGTGTTTTTTTAGATGACAATACTTGCACGCTCACTTTAAATCTCACTCACAAAGAGGTTCTCATACATTTTGTTGTACTTGCTCAAAATGCACATTACACAGTGGCACAGTCGGTAGAGTCGCTTCCTCACAGTGCCAGAGACCCGGGCTCGAAACTAACTTTGGGTGTTGTCTGTGTGGAGTTTTCACGTTCTCCCGTGACCATGTGGGTTTCTTCAAGAGGCTCCAGTTTCCTCCCATACCCAAAAGATGTGCTGGTTTTTAGGTTAATTTGCCTCTTTAAAATTGCCCTCAGTGTGTAGGGTGTTAATGAGAAAGTGGGACAACATAGAACTAGTGGGAATGAGTGATCGATAGTCGGCGTGGACTCGATGGGCCGAAGGGCCTGTTTCCGTGCTGTATCTCTAAATTTCATTGCACGCTTTTTATCCTGTTTGGCTAACAGAATTTATTTTTCTCCTTTATCCATTTGCCTGCTCCCATCTTGCATGTTTCATCTCTGATCCCAGCGTGAGAAGTTAAGGTGTTCATTATTTAACACTCTGGCATTGATTAACATTTAGTCACTACAGCAGAGATATGGGGATCAGGGGGCACCATGTGTCCGCGGATGTGAACCTGGATCCCACTATTCCATGGCACACTGAGTTTGTTTCAATAAAGTGAAAACTAACAATGCAATCTTAATGAAAAATGGAAGCCTGCTGTCTTTCTTTCCGCTGCAACAAATTCAAATTGCCAAATGTAAATTATCTGGAAGGCACAAATTATTCTCTTTAAACACTCACATACAGACTTTAAATAATGGAGGTCCACACACACAAAGGCATCCATTATTTAAAGCCTGCATCTTACACACACATTGGATGTTTCTGTTTCATCTGAAATAATTTTACAATCTGCCAATAATTTTTATTTCATCCATCACTCATATCTCAAGTAATTCTTTATTTACATCTTAATTGATAGTGACTGGAAAAAATTGTCAAACCAAAATGTTGGCCCATATTTTGGAACAAAAATGATCATCAATGTTTCTGTTACATATTGATCACATATATTGTCTGCTTTTGGAAATATAGTTATGTCAGCTGTGAATAAAGAGCCATAACTAGAGTGGTTTTAGTAGATGAATTGAGGAACGATGAGAAGGGTAATTTCCTGTCCAAATCAACAAATATTAGTGAATAATTATTATAATAGTAACTTTTAAACTGGCACTAGTTGAAATGCATCATCCCTACTTACAGCCCCAGCACACCATGGGTCTCTACTCCAGGATGTTGTTTGAGCTGTGTCTGGTTACACAGTCATAGGTATAGAAAGAGTAGAGCAGTCAACTGAGAACACAGCCCTAAGGCACTACTGTGTTGATGGTTTATCGATGAAGAAGTGTTGCCAATTTGCACATATTATGGTCTGTTGGTGAGAAAGTCATGTATTCACTTCCATTGGGCTGAGTAGAGACTCAGCTCACTAAGTTTAGAGGGGATGTTGAACGCTGAGCTATAGTTGATAATCAACGGCCTAACATACATGTTCTTATTGTCCAAGTAATCCAATCCAGAGTGGAGAGCCAATGAGATCATATCTCCTGTTGATATATTGTGGAAGTAGACAAATTGTCGCGGTCTAGCTCCTTTCTAAAGCTGGAGTTGATACGCATTATAATTACCCTGTCAAAACACTTCATTACCATGGACTTTAGTGCCACCAGTCGGTAGGCAATAAGGACGTCACTGTACTCTTATTGTTGTTGATTGTTCCCGATGTTGGGGACGTCCAGAACAAGGGGTCACAGTTTAAGGATAAAGGGGAAATCTTTTAGGACTGAGATGAGAAAAACATTTTTTACACAGAGAGTGGTGAATCTCTGGAATTCTCTGCCACAGAATGTAGTTGAGGCCAGTTCATTGGCTATATTTAAGAGGGAGTTAGATGTGTCCCTTGTGGCTAAAAGGATCAGGGGGCATGGAGAGAAAGCAGGTACAGGATATTGAGTTGGATGATTAGCCATGATCATATTGGATGGCGGTGCAGGCTCGAAGGGCCAAATCGCCTACTCCTGCACCGATTTTCTATGTTTCTATGTCTTTATAAAGCAGCTGGGAATGTCAGGACTTGGTAATAAATAAATCTTCTCAGGGCACCTCAGAAGATGTCCACAAAACCTCCAGTTAATCAGTGTAGGTTTTAAGAATGTGCCAGCTACACCATTGGGGCTGGATGCTTCCCGAAGGTTCATCCTTATAAATTATCTTTTGGCAACGACCTCGCTGACTGAGATTACAGCATCGCCGGAGCCGTTGGGGTCCGAGAATGTACATCAATGTTTTCCCCCTTTGAAGCGAGCATAGAAAGCCTTGAGTTCATCCAGTAGTGATGCCTGGCCGTTGCTTTAGCTGCCACTTGATTTAGCTTTATTGGAAGTGATGATGTGCAAGCTCTGCTACAGCTGCTGAAAGTCCATCTCATCCTCCAGTTCAGAACAAAAGTGTATTTTTACTTTTCTGATTGCCTTATCAGGATCTTTCTGCAAATAGCTCGTTCTAAGCTTCCCTACAGTCTAGTTTCAGTTAAAAATCACTGAGTCAAGCACTTGCGCATCTAAACTTTATATTGACAAAACACAATTACAGTTCCCACTACTGTACCTAACCACCGCGGGTTCGATCCTCGCATCTGCCTGATCAAGCCCTCTTGGCCTCGCTCAAACAGAGACACTCCAGTGGGTCACGCAGTCCTAAGCGCTCTCCCAGAAGATTGACACAGGACCTCGTGGTCGCCGACTTTTATAGGTCCCCAGACCTCGCAGGGCTGAACCACATGGGCGTGGTCTCTTTACAATCCAATAACAAATATCGATTAACCCCATACATGACAGACATTTCCCCAACCGAATAATACAGTAACCAATACAATGTATTTGAAAGAAAGTTCTAGGAAGAAGCAAACAAGAATAAACATTGAAACATGTGCCCTGAGATTCAAACAGTTTCTCCAAGGCTCGGCAGTTCGACCAATCATCGATTAACAGGATGACCGTCTTGCAACATTATTTACAACTATTTACAATGCTTTTGCAGCGATCCAATCGAAATGATGCATTTAAGGTTTGTTTGCAAAACTGCTATACATGATATCAATTTAAGAAAAATAAGGAGAACATCTGGACCCCTCACCATCCTGCATACCAGTGTGAGCCTAGACTGACTGGCACTATCCAAAACCTGTAAAGTTCAGCTGACAAGGGTTAAGCAATACTGACAAGTGCAGGGATCCTCCATTTTATGGTGTCTGTAATTTGGCCAATATTAACAGTACCTAGACTTGTAATATGAATTTGTATCGCCAAAGATGAATGCTCAATATCTGGTCATCAGTAGATTATGGTTCTCTTCTGGATAGGTAATATACTCCAATGATCCTGGTTGGAACCACTCCTCCATAAATGTCCCTATAAAGTTGATAACAATCTTGGCGTATTGTTCAAGTCCCTTGACAAGTCCTTGAATATGCTCAGTCTACCGATACCAAGCAGTGGCAGAGTCTTTCCTCTGACTGCCCTGATTAGCTCTGTACAATCCTCACTGCTAGAGCTGTGCTCTTCATTGCCATCTACACACAAGAAGAAGGAACACAGCTAGGTGGTCCAATTTTCCTAAATGTGGATGAGGGATGGAGTGATAGGCAACTTTGTTGATGGAGTAGCAATGATTGAGAGTGTTTGATCCTCATGTTGCAGGAGTTGTGGACATTTGGCAGTGACTTCTTCAAATTAGCCCTGTTGAAGTCCTTGGCTATGATGGAGAAGATACTGAGGCACACCATCTGCTGTTTGTTAACCGTAGCCTGTAGCTCCTCCAGTGCTCGCCGAACACCTGCCTGGGGTGGGATATAGACCACAGACACAGATGGAGCTGAATTCCCTTGGAAGGTAAAAGGAACAGAACTGCATTGTTTGAAGTTTGAGGTGCAGGAAGCAAAGTTGGACAAGACCACTACACCTGAGACTATGACCTCTGCGAAGCAGAGTACACAACAATCCCTCAAGTCCCTGGTGGTAAAGCAGTCTTGCCCTTCAGTCCTCAATCTGATTTTCTGGGGACTTTACATTGGCCAAGAGGGTACTTGGGACAGGACGTTCATAGTCTCTGGTGCTTCATTCCAGCGACCACATTCAAATCCACTAAAAACATACTTGTGTTAATTTAGCTCAGATTGATATTCTCACCTATGTAGTTATACAATGGATGCTAATAGTTAATATGCTTTAGAAAGTATTGATTTTGCATTTTTAACAGGCAAGTGAATAAAAATACTTAACAGTATGGCGACATTTCATCTACCTTATAGGGCTGAAGTTAAGAACCTACAAGAGATGCAATTCTAAAATAGAATAGAACATAGCTCTTAGAGCTAACCTAATCAAGGGAAAAAGCAGGAACAGGGTACTGGTTGTGGATGATCAGCAATGGCAGTGCTGGCTCGAAGGGCTGGATGGCCTACTCCTGCACCTACTGCCTATATTTCTAAGCTATGGCATTGAACTTCTGTTCTATTTTATATAACTATGACAAACCTTATCTTGAATCATGAAGTATATTAAAGAAAGCTGAAAAAAATACTTCCATAGTTTTTATTGAATTTAAAGTCAACGGAATCCATCTAATTTTCCTTTCAAAATCAGTGTTGGACTGTGAAGGTTAAATTTATAACATTTTTTGATCATAGCATGCATCATTGCTGAACTAAATACACGTGCAGCTAAATGGTAATTGGCAGCACGCAAATTAGCTGTTTTTCTCTTGTTTTTTTACCCTTAAGACACTCAAGCCAATTATAGCTCACGCATCATTGCCCCAACTGAGATCGGCAGCCTTGAATTAATTCTGTTTTTAAATTAAATAGCCTAGATTCTGACTTGTATTAATAGGATTATTAGGCAATGTCAATTTAATTTGTTGTGTGAGGTTTGCAGCAAAGACCAATTTGGCAAATTAGCAGCCTTGATGATGCCATCACATCACACTAGCTAATTGCATATACATGCTTGCCTTGTTAACAGTGTGATCAATGCTAATAAAACATTGCTATTGGAATCAATTCAGACAAATGTTGTGTGATATCTTCAGGGATGATATCAGCTCTTAATTATTTTAGATTCTTTTTGTTAAAAATACTTATTTTGCTCCTTTGAACTATTGTTGTTGCTGTAAATTAGTCTTGGGTCTTGCATTGTGAGCTTTCATGATGGATTAAGAAAGTTCTGACTAATCAGAAACCCATAGAGAAACTGGTTGTATTTGCGTCAAAGCTGAAATCCTGGAGGGAATGAGAAGAAACAAAATGTATTTGCAGTTTAGGAGCACAATCTGGTAATGTATTGACAATAGTAATAAAATAATTCCCAATTAGCATTTTGTTTAGTTTAGTTTAGAGATACAGCATGGAAACAGGCCCTTTGGCCCACCACGTCCATACTGACCACCGATTCCCGTAATCTAACACTATCCTACACACTAGGGACAATTTACAATCTTACCAAAGCCAATTAACCTACAAACCTGTACATCTTTTGAGTGTAGGGAGAAACTGGGAACGCCCAGAGAAAACCCACGCAGTCAAGTCAAGAGAGTTTATTGTCATGTGTCCCAGATAGGACAATGAAATTGCTGCCACATGCTTGCTGCAGCACAACAGAATATTGTAAGCATAAATACAGAACAGTTCAGTGTGTCTATATAGCATAGACCATATCAATACACATAAATAAACAAATAAAGTGCAATAGGCTGTTATAGTTCAGAGTTTGTTTGATGGCGAGTTTAATAGTCTGATGATGTGTGGAAGAAGCTGTTCCTGAACTTGGATGTACCAGATTTCAGGCTCCTGTACCTTCTACCTGATGGCAGCAGAGAGATGAGTGCGTGGCCAGGATGGTGTGGGTCCTTGATGATGCTGGCAGCCTTTTTGATGGAGTAGTTACAAACACCATTCGGACAGCACCTTTAATTGGGATTGAACCCAGGTCTCTGGTCCTGTATGGAAGCAACTCTACCGCTGCGCCACTGTGCTGCCATATGGGTATTGTTACATACCTTAAATGGCGAGTGAATGTGGGCCAATAACACAGAGTGTGTGCTTAAACCATGTCATCCATAAATTAAGACAGAGACACAATGAACTGCAGAGAGTATAAGCCACAAACAAAATGCAAGAGGAACTGATTGTGTCAGACAGCATGTGGGTCAGTTGTACTTTGTAGGTGGTGTTCCTGAGGTGATAACATCCTAGTGCATTGGTTCTTCCTTCTGCCTTGGTGCATTTCTGTTCCTTCCCTGCATGAATGCAGCCCTAAATTTATTAAAATATGAATCAACCTAGATATCTTGCTGCAGTCAAGTCGGTATTGTTTCAGATACCCTTGAGACTATTAAGGGCTGTGCCTGGAATTTTGTGAACATAGCTTGTAAGGACGTGTGTTTCAGCTGGGTGGTAAAACCTATTTTTAGAGATGTTGGAGGTATGTTTCTTTTTAAAAGAAGCTGAATATTTACCCTGAGGATTTTACATTCCTTTTCTAGCAGATTCTTTTCACATTTAGCTGGTTAACAGCGATTTCTCAGTAGGAAATTACCTGCTGTGTTTATTGCATGATTTATAAAAATGTTGCATCTTCAGTTTTCTGTTTGGAACAATTGAAATCATGTCTTCTATTTATTTGCAAAGTTTATATTGCAAGTTACTTGTATGACTTTATCACTGATCATTCATTTGTAAATGTGCTCCTCAATCAGTTTCTTAATTTTTGATTCAGTGGGTTGGTCTGATTAGTTTAATTTAGTTCAGAGATACAGCACGGAAACAGGCCCTCGGCCAACCGGGTCCACACCGACCAGCGATCTCTGCACATCAACACTATCCAACACACACTAGGGACAATTTTACATTTATACTAGGCAATTAACCTAGTTAATGGAAGATTTTGAGGAGGCCAAATGTGAGTCACTTACTGTAGAATATCCAGCTTTGACCTGGTTCATGATATTGCAGTAGCTAGCTGGCTGGTCCAGTCGATGTTAACCCCTGAATATTTGTGATTGTGAGATTGTGGTGTTGCTGATTGACTAGGGGAAGTTGCTGGAGTGTAGCACTGTAGAACCACTGCCTCTCAGTGCCTGAGACCCAGGTTCAATCCTGACCTCAGGTGCTGACCCCAGGAGCTTGCCTTCTCACATTCTCCCTGTGTCTGCATTAGTTTCCTTCATGTGTTCCGGTTTCCCCCCACAATTTGAAGGTGCGGGTCAGTAGGCGAACTGGCTTCTGAATCTTAGATAAGGAAGTAGAAAAGGAAATGGCCTGAGGATGAAAATTGGAAACCTTTAAGTGCTGGAAATACTGGAGGAGGCAGTTCTGGAGAAGGGTCTTTGACCTGATACCGTAATTATCCTTCCTTCCAAACATGTTGCCTAACAGAACATTTCCTGATACACTTTAAGGAGTTTAGCTCTGCATTTTAAGCACTTGAATGTCCATCTGCCAAGAAGAGATGATTGATTAAAAGGCTAAATGCGGAAACAAGCCCTTCGGCCCACCAAGTCCGTGCCGACCAGCGGTTGCCTTGTACACTATGGTATGTTGTGGTACTTTATTTGTCACGTGTACCAAGATACAATGAAATTCAATTTTGTATACAGTTCAGTACAAGTATCACTATACATACGCAAACACAAAATGCTGGAGTAACTCAGCAGGTCAGGCAGAATATCTGAAGAGAAGGAATGGGTGACGTTTCGGGTTGAGACCCTTCTTCAGATTGCTACTATACATAGGCACTTAGATACATATTAGATTAGCATCTCAGATGTAGTCCAAGTGTATATAGTCGTACACTGAGACAGTATACAGACTAACACCATCCTACACACCAGGGACAATTGATAATTTTATCAAAGCCAACTAACCTATAAACCAGTATGTCTTTAGAGTGTAGGTGGGAACCGGAGCACCCAGAGAAAACCCCCATGGTCATAGGGGGACATACAAACTCCATGCAAACAGCACCCGTTGTCAGGATTGAACCCGGGTCTCTGGCACTTTAAGGCAGCAGCTCTACCACTGCGCCACTGTGCCGTCCTAGCATTTCAGGAAAGTAGGTCTCCAAAACTATTAGGCTGGAAACCTTTGTCTGGGTAGTGCGTTGAGATAAAAGTGAGATTTTAAAATATAGATGCAAATATTAAAGGCATAACTGACCCCTGCCTAACCAATGTAGGTCAACGTGACCTAACCACCGTAATGGGAAGAACAGGAACACAACAGGAAATACCAATTTAATAACAAGAATGCAGGAGATCTAATCATAGATTCATTGTTATTAGGTCAGACCAATTTATTTTTGTTGCTATATGGTCTAATTATAAATACATTGTTAGGGACATTTTTGTCAACAAGAACAAACCTTTGCTTCCCATCATGATTGCATCATGGAAAATAGTTTTTTTTTGTTTTTCTTGCAGAAAATGTAACTGAAATAACCACTTTAAGCTAATGATTGTGAAATAATGTACAATTCATGCCTGAATTTCAAAACAAGTGCAACTTCCATATATAATCCTCTACATTCCCACATGTTCTCTCTTCTTTCTAAGGTTGTTTACTCCACAGTGACTGTTCGTGTGTTTATAATGTGTGCACCAACCGGCCAGGAGAGAACTCTGGCAAAATATATTTGCAAAATTGCATTAATAAAGTTTTACCTAAGTGCTTTGTATGTGTCTCTTTGATTCAACTAAAGTGAGCCAATGCTTTTTTTTCCTGCCTTTTGACAGTGCCACACTTTGTCGCAGCTGCTGGAGCTAGAGTTATTCAATAATTGGTATGGATTTGGAAAACAACAAACGGCAGAATTTACATCTCTATTGGAATTCTGCCACTAGACTCCTATAATCCCCCCTGCCAACTTTCAGAAATTGGCCATGGAAAGGGACTTGGATGTAGAATTCCCAAAATATTAATTTGCAGGTTGAGTCACTAGTAAGGAAGGCAAATTCCATGTTAACATTCGTTTCTAGAATATACTGTAAAAGCATGGATGTACTGCTGAGGCTTTACAAGTTGCTGTTCATTTGGAATATTGTGAGCAGATATATAAAGGATACCCTATATCTAAAGGATGTACTGGCCTTGGAGAGGGCCCAGAGGAGGGTTATATAGAAACATAGAAAATAGGTGCAGGAGTAGGCAATTCGGCCCTTCGAGCCAGCACCGCCATTCAATATGATCCTGGCTCATCATCTAGAATCAGTACTCCGTTCCTGCTTTCTCCCCATATCCCTTGATGCTGTTGGCCATAAGAGCTATATCTTACACTCTCTTGAAGACATCCAGTGAACTGGCCCCCACTGCCTTTTGTGGCAGAGAATTCCATAGATTCACAACTCTCTGGGTAAGATGATTTTTTCCCCTCATCTAAGTCCAAAATAGTCCTCTTATTCTTAAACAGTGACCCCTGGTACTGGACTCTCCCAACATCGGGAACATTTTTCCTGTATTTAGCCTGCCCAATCCCTTAAGAATGTTATATGTTTCTATAAGATCCCGTCTCATCCTTCTAAACTCCAGTGAATATAAGCCCAGTCAATCCATTCTTTCATCATATGTCAGTCCTGCCATCCCGGGAATTAACCTGGTGAACCTACGCTGCAATCCCTCAATAGCAAGAATGTCCTTCCTCAAATTAGGGGACCAAAACTGCACACAATACTCCAGTTGTGGTCTCACCAGGGCCCTGTACAACTGCAGTAGGACCTCCTTGCTCCTTTACTCAAATTGGAGTATAATTAGGATTAATTCAAATAGGATTAGGAGTATAATCTTTGGGATGATTAGGTTAATGTATGAGGGGCATTTTAGAGTTTAGAGGGATGAGGGGGAGATTACATTGAAACCTACTGAATAATGAAAGGCCTGGAGAGAGTGAATGTGGGGAGGATGTTTCCAGTAGTGGGGGAGACTAGAACCAGAGAACACAGCCTCTCAATAAAAGGACATACCTTTTAGAATGAAGATAAGGATACATTTATTTAGCCTGAATGTGATGAATCTGTGGAACTCATTGCCACAGATGGCTGTGAAAGCAAAGACAATGGGTATTTTTAAAGCAGAGATTGATGGGTTCTTGATCAGAAATGGCGTCAAAGGCTACAGGGAGAAGGCAGGAGAATGGGGTTGGGAGGGAAAATAGACCATCCATGATCGAATGGTGGAGCAGACTCAATGGGCTGAATGGCCTAATGTACTCTCCTGTCTTATAATCCAGGAATTAACCTCGTGAACCTATGTTGCTTTCCCTCAATAGCACGAATGTCCTTCTTCAAATTACGAGGTCAAAACTGCACACAATACTCCAGGTGTGGTTTCATCAGGGCCCTGTACAACTGTTAAAAGATCTCTTTGCTCCTATTCTCAACTCCTCTCGTTATGAAGGCCAACATACCATTAGCTTTCTTCACTGCCTGTTGTACTGTATACTTACTTTCAGTGACTGATGTGCTGGACACCCAGGTCTCATTGTACTTCCCCTTTTCTTAACCTGACACCATTCAGATAATAATCTGCCTTCCCGTTCTTGCCTCCAAAGTGGATAACCTCACATTCACCCACATTACACTGCATCTGCCATGCATATGCCCACTCACCCAACCTGTCCAAGTCACTCTGCATCCTCATAGTATCATCTTCACAGTCCATACTGCCACCCAGTTTTGTGTCATCTGCAAATTTGCTAATGTAACTTTTAATTCCTTCATCTAAATCATGAATGTATATTGTAAATAGCTGTGGTCCCAGCACCGAGCCTTACGGTACCCCACTAGTCACTGCCTGCATTCTGAAAGTGACCCATTAATCCCTACTCTTTGTTTCCTGTCTGCCAACCAATTTTCTATCCATGTCAATACCCTACCCCCGATACCATGAGGTCTGATTTTGCCCACTAATATCCTGTGTGGGACCTTATCAAAGGCTTTCCGAAAGTCCAGGTACACTACACTACACTACACCCACTGGCTCTACCTTGTCCATTTTACTTGTTACATCCTCAAAAAAGATTTGTCAAGCCAGATTTCGCCTCCCCGAATTCCCTGGGATGCATACCGTCAGGTCCTGGGGATTTATCAGCCTTCAGTCTCATCAGTCTACCCAAAACCATTTCCTTAACAATGTGAATTGACTTCAGTTCCTCTGTCTCCTAGTACATCTGGGAGACTGTTTGTGTCCTCCTTAGTGTATAGGAGCAGAGAGGTTCTACTGCAGTTGTACAGGGTCTTGGTGAGACCACACCTGGTGTATTGCGTACAGTTTTGGTCTCCAGAACCACCAAGTACCTGTCCAACTCTTCTGGACAGGCTATTTTCCTTGTCGCGCAGCTTAAGGATAAAGGGGAATAAAACCGAGATAAACTTTTTTCACCTGTTTCTGACTTCAAGGGGGACCAGGGGGTATGGAGAGAAGGCAGGTACGGGATACTGATTTGTCTAATTTTATGTTTCTATGTTTCTAATTGTTTCTTCTGCTATTTCCTTGTTCCCCATAATAAATTCACCTGTTTCTGACTTCAAGGGACCCACATTTGTCTTAACTAATTGTTTTCTCCACATACCTAAAGAAGCTTTTACTATTCTCCTTTATATTGTTGGCTAGCTTACTTCATCTTTTCTCCCCGTATCTCTCCGCCTTTTTATTTAATTTCTATTGATCTTTAAAAGTTGCCCAATCCTCTGGCTTCCTGCTCATCTCTGGTATGTTATACGACTTCTCTTTTTATTTTTATACTGTCCTTGAGTTCCCCTGTCAGCCACGATCGCCTCTTACTCCCTTTAGAATCTTTCTTCCTCTTTGGAATTAAATGACCCTGCATCTTCTGGTTTATTTCCCAGAATTGCCTTCTCCTTGGTAGGCTCCAGTACAAGCTGCTCTAAGAATCCCTTGGAGGCACTCCACAAACTCCTTTTCTTGGGGTCCAGTATTAACCTGATTTTCCCAGTCCACCTGCATGTTGTCATCCCTGCATTTTCTAGGTTCTCTTTCGAGTGCAACTGTTTGGGGACTTGCAGATAACTCCCAGGATCTTACCCTTACAATTTCTCCTCCTGCCATCTTCCTAGTCTTACTCTACTTGCTGTCCACTAATTGTCCACAATTGGCCTGCTCTGCACATGAGAGACCATACCCAGGTTCTACAGAAGTGGTTGCTCTTTCTGCTCGCTCTGTAACTATGACCCTAAGCTTCAGTTGCCACTTTGACCTTTGGTCACCAACACTTTTACCGCAGGTCTCAAAGAATGTACCATATTTCCAGCCAGACCCATTGCATCTTTCTGGGTACTACAATGAGTTCGGCAAGTTCAGATAAAGTGTCTATCGAATTATTTATTAAATTAAAAAGTTTCTAATGTTTCTATATTTGTTTGATTTCAGGTAATTATTCTGCCTTTTTCCAGGCTTGTGTAACTGTGGCACTGTGATGCAGCAGTACAGCACCAGAGACCCACGTTTAATCCTGACTATGGGTGCTTGTCTGTACAGAGTTTGTATGTTCTCCCCCCTGACCTGCGTAGGTTTTCTCCGAGATCTTCGGTTTCCTCCCACACTCCAACGACGTACAGGTTTGTTGGTTGATTGGCTTGGTGTAAATATAAGTTTGTGTAGGATAGTGTTTTGTGCGGTGATCGCTGGTCGGTGCGGACACGGTGGGCCAAAGGGCCCATTTCTGCGCTGCATCTCTAAACTAACTACACTAAAAGAAACTTTGCACTCTCCCACCTTTCATCATTTAATTTCTCCTTCCTTCCATTTTGGCTGAGAAAAATTACCTCCTCCCCCTGCTCCTCGACCCACGACAATTGTTTTCACGTAAAAAATAAATTTCTCTGACCAGATACAGTGCAAATGAAAGGCCATGAACGGCTCATTTTTCTTTCGATGTTGCTTGACCTAAGTATTTCCAGCACTTGTAATTTTTGTGTAATATCTTCACTATCCTTAACATTTTTATAGAAATATTATCACCGATTTATTTTTCTTGATTGATATTCTTGTGACTGTGACTCTGTTTCACCAACCCTTCAGGCCGTGTATTCCAGATGATCACAGTCCACTGTATATTTGCCTGTTGCCGCTGGTTCTTTGCAATCCATTTAAATCTGAATCAACCAACATGACCTTCTGTGGTCCAGCATCTGCAGTTCCCTCTTTAACATGACCTTCTGTTTTTTTTTTAAAATTCACTCATGTATCAAATCAACTTAAACTTCTCTATCCTTGAAAATGACTACTGTTCTTCCAGTCTACTCACTTAAAAGAAGCACATGACCCTACACTCTCTTTCGTTACTTTTCAGATGTTCACCTGAATCTTGGAACGAGAGATGGAGGGCAAACAAGAAAAATGCCATTTTATGCATATTTTATTTGATGTTTCTGTTAAGAGTTGATGCCAGATAGATAACCGATACGCGAAATATAAGTTCTTTGGCTCCTTTACCTGTTCTACTCACCTTGCCTGACTGTGGTAAGATGTGTAGGAAGGAACTGCAGATGCTGGTTTAAACCGAAGATAGACACAAAAAGTTGGAGTAACTCAACGGGATGGGCAGCATCTCTGGAGAGAAGGAATGGGTGACGTTTCGAGTCGAGACTCTTCTTCAGACTGACTACAGTCTGAGTCTGAAGAAGGGTCTCGACCCGAAATATCACCCATTCCTTCTCTCCAGAGTTACTCCAGCTTTTTGTGTCTATTTTGTGGTAAGAATAATTGAAATTCCAACATTTGACTGCTGTTACCTTCCCTGCATAATTAGAGTATTCTGTCGAAAGTGTCATTCCCCAAAATCAAATGGTGATAGTACTTAGTTTCATTTAGTTTAGTTTAGTTTAGAGATATAATGTGGAAACAGGCCCTTTGGCCCACTGAGTCTGCACTGACCAGCGATCCACGAACATTAACACTTTCCTACACTAGGGACAATAATTTTTTTTTATACCAAGCCAATTAACCTACAAACCTGTACATTGTTGGAGTGTGAGAGGAAACCGAAGTTCTTGGAGAAAATCCATGCAGGTCACGGGAAGAATGCACAAACTCCATACAGCCAACCATCCATAGCCAGGATCGAACCCAGGTCTCTGGTGCTGTAAGGGAGCAACTCTACCATTGCGCCACCGTGCTGCGCAGTTTTGTACTTCGTTCCAGTGACAAGCCTTTGGTAGTGAAAATGACTTAAGACAGTCACACACACAATCAGCACAGTATCCTTGTAATATCTTGCATTGATTAAGAAATATTGAGTACAAAACTAGAGCAGTCAATGACACTGCCTATTTAAATGCTATCTGCTCAACGTTAAGAGTAATATCCAGCATAAGAAAGTTTGGTACTCTAAACATAGTCAGATCTCTAACAGTATTTGAAAGCACAGTCAGAGAGATTCAAGAATACTCTGTATAGTCCAGGAAAAAATGAGTGTACTTTATTCATTCAAATTTTCTCCACTATATAATTAAAACATTAACAAACATAACATTCATTAATGTGTCTATTAAAGGTAAGAACTTCAATATTTTTCTGGGACGTCTGCTCATTATAATTTTGTGATATAGAACCAAAGCTGGTTTTTAATTGTATCCAAAGTGCAGCAGTAATCATTAGTGTGTAAAAGCATCTCTTATCAGTAGTCCACTCACCAGTGTCATTCTTTAAAGGATATAATTGTTTTTTAAAGCATTACCAGTCAGAATACAGTGGTTAAACCAAAAGTTAATGTATTTTTTTAACCATCCACTTAATTAAGAATTGTACTCCAATTTCCAGATTCTGTATGGCATGCTCTGTAAACAGCTGGAAGCCTTTAATCACATTGTCAATTAGAAATGCTATTCCAATTACAAAACTGCATTCATGCTGATAAAACACAACAGGACAATTCACTTACTGTCAGTTTGTGCAATTTGTTGTCTGTTTAATCACTGGACCCACATGGCCTAGCAATCTTTTTTTCCCCCCAGGGTTGTATTTACCTAAGACTACCACCTTTTGACAGATACCAGCACAGGGAATAGATAGGGAGTGGATTAGTGGAGTAGCTGTTCTTGAAATGGATTCTAATCGTATATAACCTCCTGGTGATAACTTGGTGAAAAGGGTAATAGTTGGTATCAAATTATATGACCCAGAAACAGTGTTTTATTTTAAAGACAAAAAGATCCCGATAAGACCTCTGGACATGTGGCCAGAGAATTAAATAATGCTGTTTAACTTTAGTCGTTAAATCGTAATGATGTTTAGTATGTGACGGTCACAAATTAAAAGCAACATTTACATTTTAAAAATCTGCTGAAGGCATTCAGTAGAGTTAAGCCTCAATTACTACAGGTTTTCATCCTTACACAATTTAATGGAGATAAAATAATTGACACTGCACCCATGATTATCTGATACAAGACTTCCTAACTAGTGACTGCCTGGGAAACTGCCTCTTACGTTTGAGTGGGTGGAAACTTAAAACAAAAGAACACAAATGCCTTGGCATAGACCGTGTGAGTCATCTATGAATTGTTCTCCTACTTTCCTATCAATGTTTCCAAGCCTGCATTTTTGAATTTGTTTGTGGGGTGTGGATTCTGCTGGCAAGCCTGAATCTGATGGCCTGATTGAGAAGGGGATGGTGAACTGCTGACTGAAATCTGTGTGGTAAATCTTGGTGCTTGCACAGTGTTGATGTTTGGTAGGAAGTTCTATGATTGTGAGCCAATGGATATAGAACAATGACAATCTACTTTGAAGTCAGGATGATCCAGGGGGAGCTTGCAAGTAGTACTGTTGCCACATGCCTGCTATCTCTTGCCCTTCTGCTTTGGATAAGTGATGTTAGAGTCGTAACACGTTGCTATAGTACGTCTGGTTGAATGAACAAACAGCAGCAGCAGTAGTTCCAATGGTGAGGAATGCCTGGTCTGCTTGGTTTGGATGGGGTGGAGGTCCACTGATGTTGGAGACATCTCTTTCAGAAACTTGTTGTCCTGTCATTGTTGTGGAGTTTCTTTTGAACTATTGCTACCTGAATCTATGAAGATGTTTATTTGAAATATACTTTGAATTAAAGATTTCAAATACTTGCGTAGAAAATATTTTTGATGAGAGACGGGATGCAAACATTTTTCTTTTTCAGTATTGTGGTTTTTTTTTTGGAAGATTTGTTTAGACTGGAGTAAATCACATTTGCAACTGTTTTCCAGTTTGTCATTGGGACTTAACCAGGTGCTTCCTTTTGTGGGTAGGAATTGCAACCCTGACACTATTCCTGTCTGGGAAGCCCATTGCTCTCATTCCTTGTGATTTTTTTTAAAGCATTGATGGGAAATTTGGAGCATGTCGCTTGTCTCAGCCAGGACAATATAGTCCTAATCCTGCAACACTGGCCCTCAAGACCTACAAGTAAATGAAAGAAATATGCCCAAGTCCTTGTGTCAACACCACCCCACATTTCCTCTTTGTCAACCCCCACCACTGCCTTCCACCTCTCTCTTGATACCAAACTCACCAACCTCCGTTTCTTCCAACTTCCTTACCCTCCAAAAAAAACAGAAAAATGCAAGTGCGGATAATGCCAGTAAGTTTTGAGCTTAGCCTCTGGAGTGGAAGATGAAGCAGCACATTAGTTTTTGGTATGAAATCATGTTTTGCCTGATCTTTTGCAACTGAGACCTTGGCATGTTTAAAATCTTCAAAAGAAATGAAGACTGAAAAAGGTGAATTTATTGTGGGGAACAAGGAAATGGCAGATGAGTTGAACAGGTACTTTGGATCCATCTTCACTAAGGAGGACACAAACAATCTTTCTGATATAGTAGTGGCCAGAGGATCTGGATGACAGAGGAACTGAAGGAAATCCACATTAGGCAGGAAATGGTTTTGGGTAGACTGATGGGACCGAAGGCTGATAAAATCCCAGGGCCTGATGGTCTGCATTCCAGGGTACTTAAGGAAGTGGCACTAGAAATCGTGGATGCATTGGTGATAATTTTCCAATGTTCTATAGACTCAGGATCAGTTCCTGTGGATTGGAGGGTAGCTAATGTTATCCCACTTTTTAAGAAAGGCGGGAGAGAGAAAACAGGGAATTATAGACCAATTGGTGGTGGGGAAGATACTGGAGTCAATTATAAAAGATGAAATAGGGGCACATTTGGATAGCAGTAAAGGATCGGTCTGAGTCGGCATGGATTTACGAAGGGGAAATGATGCTTGACTAATCTTCAGGAATTTTTTGAGGATGTAACTAAGAAAATGGACAAGGGAGAGCCAGTGGATGTAGTGTACCTGGACTTTCAGAAAGCATTTGATAAGGTCCCACATAGGAGATTAGTGGGTAAAATTAGGGCACATGGTATTGGGGGTGGAGTGCTGACATGGATAGAAAATTGGTTAACAGACAGGAAACAAAGGGTAGGGATTAACGGATCCCTTTCAGAATGGCAGGCAGTAACTAGTGGGGTACTGCAAGGCTCGGTGCTGGGACCACAGCTATTTACAATATACATCAATGATTTGGATGAAGGGATTCAAAGTAACATTAGCAAATTTGCAGATGACACAAAGCTGGGTGGCAGTGTGAACTGTGAGGAGGATGCCGTGAGAATGCAGGGTGACTTGGACAGGTTGAGGTAGTGGGCAGATGCATGGAAGATGAAGTATATTGTGGATAAATGTGAGGTTATCCACTTTGGTAGCAACAACAGGAAGGCAGATTACTAACTAAATGTCGTTTAGTTGGGAAAAGGGGAAGTACAACGGGATCTGGGGTCCTTGTTTATCTGTCTATGAAAGTAAGCTTGCAGGTACAGTGGCAGTGAAGAAATCGAATGGCATGTTGGCCTTTATAACAAGAGAAGTCGAGTATCGGAGCAAAGAGGTCCTTCTGCAGTTGTACAGATCCCTAGTGAGACCACACCTGGAGTACTGTGTGCAGTTTTCATCCCCTAATTTGAGGAAGAACATTCTTGCTATTGATGGAGTGCAGCGTAGGTTTAGAAACATAGAAACATAGAAAATAGGTGCACGAGTAGGCCACTCGGCCCTTCGAGCCTGCACCGCCATTCGATATGATCATTGCTGATCATCCAACTCAGTATCCCATCCCTGCCTTCTCTCCATACCCCCTAATCCCTTTAGCCACAAGGGCCACATCTAACTCCCTTTTAAATATAGCCAATGAAGTGGCTCAACTACCTTCTGTGGCAGAGAATTCCACAGATTCACCACTCTCTGTGTAAAAAATGATTTTCTCATCTCAGTCCTAAAAGACTTCCCTTTTATCCTTAAACTGTGACCCCTAGTTCTGGACTTCCCCAACATCAACTTCCCCAATCTTCCTGCATCTAGCCTGTCCAACCCCTTAAGAATGTTGTAAGTTTATATAAGATCCCCCCTCAATCTTCTGAATTCTAGCGTGTACAAGCCGAGTCTATCCAGTCTTTCTTCATATGAAAGTCCTGCCATCCCAGGTTTACAAGGTTAATTCCCGGGATGGAGGGACTGTCATATGCTGAGAGATTGGAGCGGCTGGGCTTGTACACTCTAGAGTTTAGAAGGATGAGAGGATATCTTATTGAAACATATAAGATTGTTAAGTGTTTGGACACGCTAGAGGCAGAAAAGATGTTGGGGAGTCCAGAACCAGGGGCCACAGTTTAAGAATGAATCTGAATCTGAATTAAAAAAAAAATAATAAGGAGTAAGCCATTTAGAACAGAGGTGAGGAAACACTTTTTCTCACTGAGAGTTGTGAGTCTGTAGAATTCTCTGCCTCAGAGGGTGGTGGAGGCTGGTTCTCTGGATACGTTTAAGAGAGAGCTAGATAGGGCTCTTAAAGATAGCAGTCTGGGGATATGGGGAGAAGGCAGGAACGGGATACTGATTGGGGATGATCAGCCATGATTATATTGAATGGCGGTGCTGGCTCAAAGGGCCGAATGGCATCTATTGTCTATTGTGTTAGATTTTACTGACAAAAGTTTGCACATGTATGTCACACTCTTCATCGAATTACTGAGCTGTGATACAAATATTATCCATCCAAGGATGGAAATAAGTTGTTTTTAACTGCCGATAGTGTTACTTCAATATCCCTAAAATTATGTCACCTTATGATGTTGATAATTGCAATTTCTGTCCCACATTTGCAAATCGCACAAAATAGTGGTTGAGGAGATTTGCTTTGTATAATTGTGTCATCCTTGCTTTTTGTTTTGCAAATGTAATTGAGAATTGCTTGAAGTCCAAATTTCCCAGTTTGCTGGGCTTTTGGAGGGAAGCCTTCAGTGCACTTCAGGACACACGATGCCACTGAGAAATGATTTTATTTCTGCACAGGATAGGGTGACCTGTGAGAAAATGGGACGATTTACAAGACGTACTGTGGGAAGTTGTGCAATCTTATGCTGTGCAAATATACTATAACCAATTTTTAAAAGAAGGGGAAAACAAATGCAGATGGTGGAAGTTTGAAATAGAAAATGGTGGACGGTAATCAGCATTTCAAGTAAGATCTCTGGAGAATATGGCAAGTATTTTGTGTTGTTGACCGTTTTGCCTATTTCCAGTGTTTTCTATTTGCACTTGTTGGAATTCACTAATGAAGTCCTTTTTAAAAATACATTTATTGTACTTTGTCATTTCCAATTGCTGGCCCACTGATTGTTGCATTTGCAATTTCAGTGATTTGTTGCCTTGTTTATCATTCCTGATTGACTCTGTTATGAACAGCTCTTTTGCAATATGTAATTAAGCAGCACAAATTTGAAATTCATGAGCTCCCATGCTTTTTATTTCCCAATTTATTACTAAATGCAATGGCTTCCTCTAGAATTTCACTGTTCTCTGTATGAAAGTCTGATTTAATGAAGTTTCATGAAATGTGTACGCTCAAGAAATAATTATCAAACAACGATCTGTGACCGAATTTGGGTTTGATATATTAAGGGTATTTTTGTTCCATTTTCAATAGCTCAGGGGCATTTAGAAGCAACATTTAATCCCCTCATTGGTTCTAAACCATTGTCACAAAGTCAGAAATTGGTTAGTATACTTACTGGTCCATTTATGAACATGGTTAAATATATGGTAGCTCTCCTCTTCATTGTTCATCTACTGCTATAATCTGGCAACTAGATTATAAACATTTGCCTGCCCGTGTTCTCCAGAGGTGCTGTCTGACCCACTGAGCTACTCCAGCATTTTGTGTCCTTCTGCTTACCTTTAAGATGGTTCTTGCTGTCTTAAACAATTAAAACATCAAACAATTAAGCAATGCTTTCTTTACATAGCAACAGCACTCATGCAATTTAGTCATTAATCTCATTGTCAGATTTAATTGTCGTAGAAATTGTTATAAATTTGCTGACTTAATTAATGTATCAAGTGCTTGGAAAGTTTAGTTATTCCAAGAGATGGTGATAGTTTTTGTCTGTGGCTTTAGACTGAATATCGGTTCGTAGGCTTGTAGGCGATGCCGCCTTTTGGGTAGGTGGCGTTTTGGCAGAGCGGCCATTCAGTGAGTTTGCTTTTAGGCGACGCAGCCTTTCGGTTAGTTTGCGTTTAGGCTTCCCACCCTTTCGGTTAGTTGGCGTTTCGGCCTAGTTTCCATTCGATTATTTGGCTTCCACTCCTTTGCTTCGGCTTCTCGTCCGTCGGCGCCACATCGGGTACCATTCCAGTAGTCCCTCCAAATTCTACAGCCAGCATTGAGATGAGCAGAGCAGCATAATGTCCCGCAAATGTCTGTTAGTTAAATATTGACTTGACATAGGCACACCAGTATTTTAATACATCTGGGTCTAACTCCTGTTATTTCCCACTGCAGCAAATAAGTGCTTCTTTGTCAGGGCAGGTGAGTGCAGCATTATGCAGTAATGCAATATTATTCATTTAAATCCTTTCCTGTTTCAAGAAAGTGAGAATAACCATCTCTGGACCATTTCCTGTCACTCTAGAAATCTGATTATTTTCTGGTGTTAGTTGTAATTGGGCATTGATACAGTGTCCAGGTCACCATTTCCTGTGCAATGCACTATAAAGGAAATAGGATCAAGTTGGCCCAGAAGTGGCTAACATAGAATAGTGTTAGACTTGCTCCCTCAGGAAGGTAACTCTCATTCTGGCATATCATCCTCTTTGAATTATCTGACAACAGACCTTTACTTCTCCCCGCCACTCTCTATCAGTCTGAAGAAGGGTTTTGGCCCGAAACATTACCTATTTCCTTCGCTCCATAGATGCTGCTGCACCCGCTGACTTTCTCCAGCATTTTTGTGTACCCCAGACCTTTACTTCTCTTCTTTTTCTCCCCAACTCCCATCCCAATTCAGATTCAGATTCAATTTTAATTGTCATTGTACAGTACAGAGACAACGAAATGCATTGTCTCTCATAGAGACAATGCATTTCTCTATGCATTCCAAACCCACTACTTATCATGTGGGTGATATACTTACTGACCCAACTTGATCCAAGGCCAGATCCATGTCTACTATACCTCTTTTTTTGTTTTGTTGCCTATCCCACTCCTCTACATTGTTCTGGTCATTGTCTTCACGACTGAAATGGTCTTCAATGTGCCATTTCATAATTATTCTTGGACATTGCCTCAAACTAACACACTTATTTCCCCAACTCCAAAAACAACTATCTTGCAGCATTGACAGATTGCTGACCAGAATAACTCCCATTACCCAATTCTTCAATCCCTGAATTATTTGCCTGGCATTGCACTGCATTGCTGCATATTTGAATAATTGTGTCTCTGGATCAAAGGCATTGCATTCTGAATTGGCTACACAATAGCGAAGGGATTTAAGGTTAGGGGGTGGATAATGCCATTCATTTTGTGGCAACTTTGGGAGCTCTTGGCAGCGAAGGATGTTTAAAAAGTTGAAAAAATGCCACACTGAGAGAAACATAGAAATTAGGTGCAGGAGTAGGCCATTCGGCCCTTCGAGCCTGCACCGCCATTCAATATGATCATGGCTGATCATCCAACTCAGTATCCCGTACCTGCCTTCTCTCCATACCCTCTGATCCCCACAAGGGCCACATCTAACTCCCTCTTAAATATAGCCAATGAACTGGCCTCGACTACCCTCTGCGGCAGAGAGTTCCAGAGATTCACCACTCTCTGTGTGAAAAAAGTTCTTCTCATCTCGGTTTGAAAGGATTTCCCCCTTATCCTTAAGCTGTGACCCCTTGTCCTGGACTTCCCCAACATCGGGAGCAATCTTCCTGCATCTAGCCTGTCCAACCCCTGGTTGGAAGATGCACAATGAAGTAAAAGACAGATCTCCCAGCTGATCACCATTTTAACTCCCCTTCCCATCCCGTACTGACTTTTCTGTCCTGTTCTTCCACCATTGCCAGAGGAAGCCACACAAACTGGAGGAAGACACCTCGTATTCTGCTTGGATGGCTTGCAACCCGATGGAATGAACATTGAAATCTCCAATTTTAGGTAACCTCTAATAACCCCACCCCCCCTTTTACCTCCACGCTCCCCCTTTTCTCTCCCCATTTCTTGTGACTTACCTGGACCCATTTCTCCCCTCATCCTACATTGCTCTCACATTTCACAACTCTTCAATCCTTGTGTCTCATCCTTTTTTTTTGTTTTTCTTTATCCCTGGCCTTTGTCCATCTATCTGCCTCCTATAAAAATTTCCCTCCCCTGCAGTCAATTATTGCCTGCCATGCTTTATCCTGCCTTTCCTTTCTTCCAGCATTCTTTCTTCCACTTACAATAATTCTGAAGGAATCCGACCCGAAACATCACCTATCCATGTACCCCAGAGATGCTGCCTGATCTGATGAGTTACTCCAGCACTTTGTGGCTTTTCTTTTTGAAGTAAAATGTGGTTTTGATAAAAACTTGCATTCTGATGAACTGTGAACTTCTAGATAAACTGTACTTAATCAAAGATTGTTTCTCTCAGCCTCGGCACCCAAGAAGCAATTCTGATTATTGAACTTGTGAAGTAAGGACTCTATGAGTGAAGTATGAGTTCAGTGAAGTAAGGACTTTCCATTCTATCATAACCCTGCCATGACTTGACTAGCGCTTCTGATTATTTTTGTATGCTGTCTTTTGTGCAAAATCAGTTCTGTTCAAAATGTTGAATTCCTCGGAACTAAGACTTAATTCTTGGAACTAAGATCCAAACTTAATCCTCAATGTGGGAAAAATAAATTGCAATGAGGGAGAACATTCATCTGAAGAGCATAACTTGATTTAATTTGGACCCCACTTACCCTTCCATGTTAAACAATTGTCTAATGAAGTATGTCACTTTAGTTTAGTTTAGAGATACAGAGTGGAAACAGGCCCTTCGGCCCACCGAGTCCTCGCCAACCAGCAATCCCCGCTCATTAACACTATCCTACACACACTAAAGGCAATTTTACACATACACCAAGCCAATTAACCTACATACCTGTACATCTTTGGAGTGTGGGAGGAAACCGAAGAACTCGGAGAAAACCCAGTCACGGGGAGAACATACAACCTCCGTACAGACAGCATCCCTAGTCGGGATCGAACCTGGGTCTCCGGCGCTGCAAGCGCTGTAAAGCAGCAGCTCTACCACTGCGCCACCTTGGCATCTTGGGCTTCATTTTTACAAGTTTGCTATTCATCTTTTGTATCATGACTACTCTGCACGATTATACCCTGCCTTGGGTCACTTTGGAACTGGAAGGCCACTTGCTAATTTTCATGAAGTAAAAACATAATAACCAGCAGAACACATTTTCTCCCAACATTACGGTAATATTTTATCCTTCCTTGCATCTATGGCATGGGAAGGGGATGTGGGAGCTTGCACATTACGAGGTGTGAGACTCCCAGGATTGTTGTTTCTGATTAGACGGGGGCTGCAAAAGCTGTGTCTCTGTGAAGTAGAGTGGTGTCAGCTAGCTGCACAGTAATTTAACCCCTGCGGCTTTCATCCTGGATTGCTGTATTCAAAGGACATCAATAACCCCATATAGATAAGGAAACTTGTTTTTCAACAGTGTATGCTGTGTCTGTTCTATAAAGGTATTAGCTGAGTGTCTTTTGTCTCTCGCCATATTCAATCTTCAGTCCTTTAGTCACAGTCCCAGTTTCTTTGTTCTGTTAGTTATGATATTAAGCTCTGCTGATGTTTTAATGCTTTGCTCTGATGCCGTATAGTCGTTGTGCTTGAATAAAAGTTTTAAAATACAACTTCTGGACTTGGCAAATAATTGAAAATTCAGTGTTCCTACCGAACTTTTTGTCTGTACTTCCATGGCTATTTAATGTATGTATGAAGAAACTACAAATGCTGGTTTAAACCGAAGATAGACACAAATAGCTCGAGTAACTCAGTGGGCCAGGCAGCATCTCTGGAAACAAGGAATAGGTGAAATTTCGGGTCGAGACACAAGGACTGAAGAAGGGTCTTGACCCAAAACGTAATATTTTGCCCAGAGCATCTTGACCAGAGCATCAGAATGGCAGGCAGTGACTAGTGGGGTACCGCAAGGCTCGGTGCTGGGACCGCAGCTATTTACAATATACATCCATGATTTGGATGAAGGGATTCAAAGTAACATTAGCAAATTTGCAGTTGACACAAAGCTGGGTGGCAGTGTGAACTGTGAGGAGGATGCTATGAGAATGCAGGGTGACTTGGACAGGTTGGGGGAGTGGGCAGATGCATGGCAGATGAAGTTTAATGCGGATAAATGTGAGGTTATCCACTTTGGTATAAAAAAACAGGAAGGCAGATTACTGTCCAAATGGTGTCAAGTTGGGAAAAGGGGTACAAAAGGATCTGGGGGTCCTTGTTCATCAGTCTATGAAAGTAAGCATGCAGGTACAGCAGGCAGTGAAGAAAGCGAATGGCATGTTGGCCTTTATAACAAGAGGAGTTGAGTATAGCAGCAAAGAAGTCCTTCTGCAGTTGTATAGGGCCCTAGTGAAGCCACACCTGGAGTATTGTGTGCAGTTTTTGTCCCCTAATTTAAGGAAGGACATTCTTGTTATTGAGGGAGTGCAGCATAGGTTTACAAGGTTAATTTCCGGGATGGCGGGACTGTCGTATGCTGAGAGAATGGAGCGGCTGGGCTTGTATACTCTGGAGTTTAGAAGGATGAGAGGAGAGCTGGGTATGCTGATTAGTTGTGAGTTATCTGCATTTGCAATCAATCAACATGTATCTTCAAGTGCTTCACTTTAGATACACTTATTTCCACGTACCTCAGCGTATTTCTTCATTTTCAAATTATCGCAAACTTGGAAAACGATCCCTCGTTTCAAATGGGTGAAATCAGCCAGGTTTTCTTTAAATATTTATAACATTTATACATATACAGTTTAAAATTCCATAGCACGAGTGTGGCTCCTGTACAAATCCTTGAACTGCTTCTCTTCAATCACAAACAATACAAAGACGACAAGATAATGAATTTACGAAGTACATCAAGATGACTTGATGGCAATGGGTTCTGCTCCCAGGCACTCTCTGAAAATGCCTCTTCTGGAAACATTATCCGTCATCTTGCAGCAACTTCTGATGGTCTCTTCATGGTAGCTCTATTGCTGCGACATATTAAAGTTGGCATCCTTCTCTTTGCTCTCAGAAGCTTCACTCCATGGTGCGCGTGATTCTCTCAGCAAACAAGAACAATTTGTGCCTGACTCTGTAAAGCCCGATGGATCTATTGTACAATGCAAGAAGGTCTTGAAATGGAGGAAACCACATCTTCAGAACTACTTAATATATCTTCCATCTTTGACTTAAAACAGCTTTTCATAATTTTTTTAAGCATGTCTTGAAAGTGCATTTGGAATACAATATCTCTCCAATGATAATCTGCAAACATATTCAACATAAATAATTTATAAATCAATACAATAGTAGTCACTATGTGTAAGGCGGCTCCTGTACTATAATGAGAGGGCACAATGCATAGTCCAGCCCTGTCTGCAATAGCTGCTATTTTTTTTTTTGGACGAATTTGGAATCATGGAGGGGTGGGTCCCTATTTCAGTCTGGCCTTTTATTGAGTGCCTTTTAAACCTGTCATGTACGGAGATTCCTGGGGTCTACAAATGCACTCCTGCTGCTGTTCTAAGCAGTCCAAAGGGTCTGGTACAGGAAGCCCCGTCAAGATCATTAGCGATTTGTTCCAGATCGTGAATGTGGGGCACACAGGCAGAACAAAGGAGATGTCGAAAGTATGCAGGTGATGCGTGTTCATGGCATCATAGAATGACAGCGTGTTCCCATCATAGTCCAGTAGGATGCCAAGCCTGCGCAGCTGATGGCTGGCATCCACTGACATCTCTTTGCCACTGTGTCTGACTGCAAAATTGTTATTGCATCGGTAGAATACCCACGACGAAGAATTCTTTCCATTCCATTCGTTTTTCGGGGCTGACTTGTATGAAATGCCAATAGAATACCTGGAGGAAGAGAAATGGTGTAAAGTTGTGTAACCACTTTAACATTTGATCTCCAGCTTGCAATAGTTTCATCCTTTTCAATGAACAAGCTGTAAAAAGAATGTTAGAAATTCAATTGTGATCTTGTAATGGAATATAAAGTTAATTGTCTTTAATCTTATTTTTGATATAGGTTGAAATTACACTGATATTAGCAACGGATTATTGCTTTTAATGTAAGTCCCTTGAACTACATTAATAAAATTACTTATCATATTAAGAATGGAAGGGGCATCACTTGGGTAACTTTTCAGATGGTGGCACAAATGCTATAGCAGGCATACTTTGCCTGCAACCATGGTTAATTCTGGAGCACACGGAAATATATTGATCAGTCATCAGGTCCTGACACAACTGGTTAATATTTTGGATTGATTATGTGTGGTGACAGTCAGTCGATATGACTTTTGTAACTTTGTCGCCGCCAAAACGTGGCAACAATTGTGTACTGCCTAGGTGTTAAGCAAAACAAAGCATTTCACATGTGACAATAAAGCATCACACATTCATTCATTTTGCAAAATACTCATGATGAGCATTATTTTTTTTGGGGGGAGAGTCTAAATTGATCTTAAAAAGTCAAGTCTTTTTCTCTCTGTCGGTAGTGTCTGAACTTTCAATATCCCATACCATGTGCATCCTCCAAGTAGAACCTCCCAGTAATGGCAACCGCTGTCTATGAAGACATTCCCCATTGCACCATAACTGCCCTGGCTGCTGAATCTTTCAGGGGTGTGACTCTTCTTCATGGAATTTTCATCCCGTTCCATGGCAAGGCCATCATTGGACAGCTTTAGTTTCTTGTGAGCAGTTTTGGGGTCCAATTTGAAGGGTTGACCTGAATAACACAGTAAAATTAGAAAATCTCCATTAATCTTATTCTCTTCCATTGAACATTCAATTTTGAGGCTTGAGAATTATTATTTTTTAAATAAAGACCTGGATTTTGAGTTGTGAAGCAACAATAAAACGTCTGATTTCAATGCCACCGACAAACAGAGCAACTGAAGAAACATCCCGTCCCAAAACGTTGTATATCCATTCCCTCCACAGATGCTCCTGACCCATTGAGTTACTTCAGCATTTTGTGTTTTGAACAAGATTTTTTCAATAGAATACATTTTGGAAATTCTTCAGAAAATGGCTAATTTCCTTGATGCTGCTTCTTATTTTAACTAACTGTCTCCTCCTTAAGGAATTGTTAATGATACACGGCCAACCTTTCCATGAATACCAAGAAAAACTGCAAAAATACTTGGGTATTTATTTGTTACATATTTTCTGTCTCATTTACACTGACGACAAATCAGTGATAGATTCTAAAGTTGGTTTATCACATTTTACGTCCGAGTAGCACTTCTGTTCCAGTGCCAAGTCGGGTCCACCAAAAGCCATAAGGAAAGCATACCATGAACATATTGCTTGGGTAGATCAGATTATTAAACAATGGCTCAGACTGTATTGAGCTTTGGCTGATAGTTCTGTCAAACTAATGCTATTACACAGGTTAGCGTCTGCATGTGCACATGCGCGTAGTAAAAAGATGTATAGGAAGGAATTGCAGATGCTGGTTTTAACTGAAGATAGACACAAAAAGCTTGAGTAACTCAGCAGGACAGCAGCATCTCTGGAGAAAACAAATGGGTGATGTCCCTTGTACTGCTGCACTGTTGAATAGTATCATGGGTTTCCATGGATAGAGATCAGACTTTCACCCAATATTCCAGATGCAATCTCTCCAGGGATGTATATAGACATCTGTTATCTTGCATTGGGTCCAGAGCTGAGCTAAGTCGAAGGGTGGATTTGTTTCATATCTGGTCATTTAGCTTTGTCAGCCATTTCTGACTAGTGTAACAAAGACCTGATTCAATTGAAAGGGGTTGTTGACCTGAATTGAGTAGGTAAATGAAAGTAAGTAATTTATTTTTCTTTGCTTTTGATTTAAACGTCAATAACACCTAAATGTGTTGGCTGAGCTGTCAAAAGAAAATCATGATAACTCTGGATCACTGCTTGATGTCTAGTAGATGGTCACAGGGCACTCTGCTTCATTGGACATCGGTTGGATCATTGGACTATGCAGTTGCAGCATGGGACCCATACACAAATAAAAATATTTCTTCCATCGAAATGTGTCCAAAGACAGGCAGCTCAATTTGTTACTAACACCTATGAGAGAGAAGTGAGCGTTACCAAACTTCTGAATTCACTGGGGTGGAACCCTCTCAAAGACAGACGTGAAGCTCACCGTTTGACCTGTTTTTACAAAATGTTAAATGGTCAGCTCGACATAGATTACAAGACCTACACCAAACCCAAACCAATTAGGAGCAGATGAGGGCATTCGATCCAATTTGAGATTCCAGCTACCAAGACAGATGTGTACAGCAATTCGTTCTTCCCCCGCACAATTAAAGCATGGAATAATCTTCACCCTACCATAGTTACCCAACCAGATGCAACTAAATTTAAGGTAGTTCTTTCTTCCCAAAAACCCTTTCTGGCTTAAGTCCTTCCTCCACAACCTCCAGTTTAAATTCCAGTTGGAATATTTTGGAGGACCAAGAAACCAAGAACCAAGGTGGCAGCAAGGTATGGACATTTCTATTCAAGGCCATAGGCACTGCAAGCGTAAGGAATGGGTCAGGTTGATCTAGCTGAGAGTATAACAACCCAACCTATTGCTTACTAACCTTGGTGATAAAAGTAAATCTATTAACTCCAATATTAAGTGTGATAATTTCTTCATTGGTAAACCCATAGATTATCTTGCATGATATTCTAGTTTAATTTGTTATCTAGGTGAGATTAACACTAACAATGTAGTCGTGCCTAGTTCCCTGAGAGAGGTTGCAGAAACCATCAGCCCAATGAGCTACACTTATCACAGGATAAACTGTGATATTACTGATTATTGCCCAATAATTCATTAGTCTGAGCCTTGAATATATTAGGATCATCCATTTGAAAGACAGGAAATCTACTCAAAAGTACTTTGTTTGTTAATTGTTTAACTTTGCATAAACTCTGGGTTTCTGATGACAACTGAAAAAGAAATGTAAAAACCTGCAGCCTTGTTGTGTTCCCTTTAACTGTCAGACTGGGACCTACCACACTCTGCTGCACTGGTGCACTCGACAATCAATATAATTGAATGTGAAAAGTAGTTGTTACTTTACAGCCACTGAATTGACTAAGTGCTCTCTTTACTGCAACAATATTTTTAGACCGTTCTATAGGCAGTCTGTGACGAGGCCTTGAATAAACAACACACATTTACCACTCCTTATGCCCGGGATTATGACTCAGTAGTCTTCAGTGGTGCTTATATGGTAAGTCCTCGCTGAACACGCATATTACACATTCCTCTATTGAATTCAATGGTGCAATGAAAACCTCATGTATTTTCCCCTTCCTTAGGCTAGAAATATACTAGGTTGATTTGTGGCTAATACAATTACCCCATTAATATACTTGGGAAGAATAATAATACTAATAGTAATAGTAATACTAATCACTAATAGTAATACTAATTAAGAATAAGGGACGGGCCATTTAGGACTGAGATGAGGAAAAACTTTTTCATCCAGAGAGTTGTGAATCTATGGAATTCTCTGCCAACGAAGGCAGTGGAGGCCAATTCACTGGATGTTTTCAAGAGATAGAGCTTTCAGGGCTAAGGGGATCAAGGGATATGGGGCGAAAGCAGGAACGGCCGCTGATTTTGGATGATCAGCCATGATCATATCGAATGACGGTGCTGGCTCGAAGGGCCGAATTCCTACTCCTGCACCTATTTTCTATGTTCCTATGTTTAATAGATCTAGATTTAATTTAGCTAAATTGCCTTACTGGCTCCCAGGACCTTTCTGGAAGAGCCGCCATGTATTTGTACTTGGAGGCTGTGTGATGTGTTTTGCTGGTCTGCTGGCCCAAAGGAAGGCAGCAGTCAGGGCATGCTATTGGAGCTATTGGGGGTTGATGCTGGCACATGCAACTGGGTCCTGAACTTTCTGTCGCAACGGCAGCAGACAGTCAGGGTGGGCAGTAGGACATCAAAAACCATAGCCGTGAGCACTGGCTCACCCCAAGGCTGTGTCCTAAGCCCCCTGCTGTTTAGTCTGCTGACACACGACTGTACTGCTAGACTCAACAACAACTTCATCAACAAGTTCGCTGATGACACAACAGTGGTGGGTCTCATCAGTGACAATGATGAATCGGCGTACAGGATGGAGGTGGAGCTGCTCACAGGTTGGTGCAAATCCCACAACATAGAAACATAGAAATAGAAACATAGAAATTAGGTGCAGGAGTAGGCCATTCGGCCCTTCGAGCCTGCACCGCCATTCAATATGATCATGGCTGATCATCCAACTCAGTATCCCGTACCTGCCTTCTCTCCATACCCCCTGATCCCCTTAGCCACAAGGGCCACATCCAACTCCCTCTTAAATATAGCCAATGAACTGGCCTCAACTACCCTCTGTGGCAGAGAGTTCCAGAGATTCACTACTCTCTGCGTGAAAAAAGTTCTTCTCATCTCGGTTTTAAAGGATTTCCCCTTTATCCTTAAGCTGTGACCCCTTGTCCTGGACTTCCCTAACATCGGGAACAATCTTCCTGCATCTAGCCTGTCCAACCCCTTAAAAATTTTGTAAGTTTCTATAAGATCCCCTCTCAATCTTCTAAATTCTAGAGAGTATAAACCAAGTCTATCCAGTCTTTCTTCATAAGACAGTCCTGACATCCCAGGAATCAGTCTGGTGAACCGTCTCTGCACTCCCTCTATGGCAATAATGTCCTTCCTCAGATTTGGAGACCAAAACTGTACGCAATACTCCAGGTGTGGTCTCACCAAGACCCTGTACAACTGCAGTAGAACCTCTCTGCTCCTATACTCAAATCCTTTTGCAATGAAAGCTAACATACCATTCGCTTTCTTTACTGCCTGCTGCACTTGCATGCCTACCTTCAATGACTGGTGTACCATGACACCCAGGTCTCGCTGCATCTCCCCCTTTCCCAATCGGCCACCATTTAGATAATAGTCTGCTTTCCTGTTTTTGCCACCAAAATGGATAACCTCACATTTATCCACATTATACTGCATCTGCCAAACATTTGCCCACTCACCCAGCCTATCCAAGTCACCCTGCAGTCTCCTAGCATCCTCCTCACAGCTAACACTGCCCCCCAGCTTAGTGTCATCCGCAAACTTGGAGATATTGCCTTCAATTCCCTCATCCAGATCATTAATATATATTGTAAATAGCTGGGGTCCCAGTACTGAGCCTTGGGGTACCCCACTAGTCACTGCCTGCCATTGTGAAAAGGACCCGTTTACTCCTACTCTTTGCTTCCTGTTTGCCAGCCATTTCTCTATCCACATCAATACTGAACCCCCAATGTCTTGTGCTTTAAGTTTGTATACTAATTTCTTATGTGGGACCTTGTCGAAAGCCTTCTGGAAGTCCAGATACACCACATCCACTGGTTCTCCCCAATCCACGCTACTAGTTACATCCTCGAAAAATTCTATAAGATTCGTCAGACATGATTTACCTTTCGTAAATCCATGCTGACTTTGTCCAATGATTTCACCACTTTCCAAATGTGCTGCTATCCCATCTTTAATAACTGACTCTAGCAGTTTCCCCACTACCGATGTTAGACTAACTGGTCTGTAATTCCCCATTTTCTCTCTCCCTCCCTTCTTAAAAAGTGGGGTTACGTTTGCTACCCGCCAATCTTCAGGAACTACTCCAGAATCTAAAGAGTTTTGAAAGATTATTACTAATGCATCCACTATTTCTGGAGCTACTTCCTTAAGTACTCTGGGATGCAGCCTATCTGGCCCTGGGGATTTATCGGCCTTTAATCCATTCAATTTACCCAACACCACTTCCCGGCTAACCTGGATTTCACTCAATTCTTCCAACTCCTTTGACCCGCGGTCCCCTGCTATTTCCGGCAAATTATTTATGTCTTCCTTAGTGAAGACGGAACCAAAGTAGTTATTCAATTGGTCCGCCATATCCTTGTTCCCCATGATCAACTCCCCTGTTTCTGACTGCAAGGGACCTACATTTGTTTTAACTAATCTCTTTCTTTTCACATATCTATAAAAACTTTTGCAGTCAGTTTTTATGTTCCCTGCCAGTTTTCTTTCATAATCTATTTTTCCTTTCCTAATTAAGCCCTTTGTCCTCCTCTGCTGGTCTTTGAATTTCTCCCAGTCCTCCGGTATGCTGCTTTTTCTGGCTAATTTGTACGCATCATCCTTCGCTTTGATACTATCCCTGATTTCCCTTGTTATCCATGGATGTACTACCTTCCCTGATTTATTCTTTTGCCAAACTGGGATGAACAATTTTTGTAGTTCATCCATGCAGTCTTTAAATGTCTTCCATTGCATATCCACCGTCAACCCTTTTAGAATTAATTGCCAGTCAATCTTGGCCAATTCACGTCTCATACCCTCAAAGTTACCTTTCTTTAAGTTCAGAACCATTGTTTCTGAATTAACAATGTCACTCTCCATCCTAATGAAGAACTCAACCATATTATGGTCACTCTTGCCCAAGGGGGCACGTACAACAAGATTGCTAACTAACCCTTCCTCATTACTCAATACCCAGTCTAAAATAGCCTGCTCTCTCGTTGGTTCCTCTACATGTTGATTTAGATAACTATCCCGCATACATTCCAAGAAATCCTCTTCCTCAGCACCCCTGCCAATTTGATTCACCCAATCTATATGTAGATTGAAGTCACCCATTATAACCGTTTTGCCTTTGTCGCACGCATTTCTAATTTCCTGTTTGATACCATCTCCAACTTCACTACTACTGTTAGGTGGCCTGTACACAACACCCACCAGCGTTTTCTGCCCCTTAGTGTTGTGCAGCTCTACCCATACCGATTCCACATCCTCCAAACTAATGTCCTTCCTTTCCATTGCATTAATCCCCTCTCTAATCAGTAACGCTACCCCACCTCCTTTTCCTTTCTGTCTATCCCTCCTGAATATTGAATATCCCTGGATGTTCAGCTCCCAGCCTTGGTCACCCTGGAGCCATGTCTCCGTGATCCCAACTATATCATAGTCATTAATAGCTATCTGCACATTCAACTCATCCACCTTATTACGAATGCTCCTTGCATTGAGACACAAAGCCTTCAGGCTTGTTTTTACAACACTCTTACCCCTTACACAATTATGTTGAAAAGTGGCCCTTTTTGATTTTTGCCCTGGTTTTGTCTGCCTGCCACTTTTACTTTTCACCTTGCTACCTATTTCTTCTACCCTCATTTTACACCCTTCGGTCTCTACGCTCACACATTTAAGAAACCCTTTCCCTTTAACTCCATCCTCCACTGTCCCATTCAACACCCCACCCCCCTTATTCAGTTTAAACCTCATTCTTAACGTTGGAAAAACTAAGGAGATGGTGGTTGACTTCAGGAGGGCGGGGAAACAACACCATACACCTCTGCACATCGATGGAGCTGATGTGGAAAGGGTCAGCAGCGTGAAGTTCCTAGGACTACATCTGTCTGATGACCTGACGTCCACGGCCAACACCACAGCACTGGTCAAGAGAGCCCAGCAGCGACTACACCCTCTCCGAAGACTACGTAAAGCAGGTCTCCCCACTACACACCTACAGACTTTTTGTAGGGGGACAATCGAGAGCACATTGACCTACGGCATCACTTCCTGGTTCGGGAGCTGCAAGGCGTACGAACGGCACCAACTAGACAGGAATGTGAAGACCGCCAGCAGGATTATTGGTGCTCCACTCCCTTTCCTGCTGGACATATACAGGAAGAGATGTATCAGCAGAGCCATCTCCATCATCAAAGACCCCTACCACCCATCGCATGACATTTTCTCCATCCTGCCATCTGGGAAGAGGTACAGGAGCATTAGCTGCAAAACCAGCAGGATGCTCCTCAGCTTCTTCCCACAGGCTATAAGACTGCTAAATGGACTATGCTCCCTGCCAAAGTATCGCGCACCAACCACCAACCTGGACACACTGCAGCAGAGCCACTGTCGTGCCGCTGCCGATCGGAACGCCTGTTGAATGTTTAGTAGAGTGATAAATTTGTTCATGATACATGTATTTTTATTTCTATTTATTTTTAATGCACACTGAATGGACACTGGTTGAGCAACGTTTTTTTGTTTCCTCTGGGTATGTGAATACTCAGGAAATGACAATAAAGATATACAATACAATACAATGCTGAGAGAAACCACATGGTCCAAAGGGCCAACTTCCCAGTCAGCAGGTTTGACCCAACATAAAAACAGAATGTGCTGACTCAAGAATTGTGCTTATTGCTGATTTTCTATGAAGGAATCAGCAGCAATCAGTCCTCAACAGCATTTTATTTTAGTCATTAATTTCACTTCTGGTTCTTCCTAAATTAGTAAAATGTTTATTATATACAGTGGCCTCCATAATATTTGGGACAAAGATCCATTATATTTATTTGCCTCTGTGCTTCACAATTTGACATTTGTAATAGGAAAAAAATCACATGGGGTTAAAGTGTACATTGTCTGATTTTAATAAAGGCCATTTTTATACATTTTGGTTTCACCATGTAGAAATGGACACATTTGATGGAAGAAATCCCCCCATTTCAGGGCACCGTAATGTTTGACAGCAATGTCATGTAAATTAAAGTAGTCATGTTTAGTATTTTGTTGCAAATCATTTGCATGCAATGACTGCTTGAAGTCTGTGATTCATGGACATCACCAGTTGCTGGGTATCTTTTCCGGTGATGCTCTGCCAGGCCTGTATTGCAGCCATCTTCAGCTTATGCCTGTTTTGGGGGCTGGTCCCCTTCAGATTTCTTTTCAGCATATAAAAGGCATGCTCAATTGGGTTCAGATCAGGTGATTGACTTGGCCACTCAAGAATTGACCATTTTTTAGCTTTGGAAAAACTCCTTTGTTGTTTCAGCAGTATGTTTGGGATCATTATCTTGCTGTAAAATGAACTGCCAGCCAATGAGTTTCGAGGTATTTGTTTGAACTTGAGCAGATAGGATGTGTCTATACACTTCAGAATTCATGATGCTACTACCATCAGCAGTTGTATCATCAATGACGATAAGTGAGCCAGTACCTTCAGCAGCCATATATGCCCAGGCCATAACACCCCCACCACCATGTCTCACAGATGAGGTGGTATGCTTTGGATCTTGGGCAGTTCCTTCTCTCCTCCATACTTTGCTTTTGCCATCACTCTGATATATGTTAATCTTCCATCTCATCTGTCCACAAGACCTTTTTCCAGAACTGTGGTTGCCCTTTTAAGTACTTCTTGGCAAACTGTAACCTGGTTATCCTATTTATCGGGCTAACCAGTGGTTTGCATCTTGCAGTGTAGCCTCTGTATTTCTGTTCATGAAGTATTCTGCAGACAGTGATCATTGATAAATCCACACCTGACTTCTGAAGAATGTTTCTGATCTGTCGGTCAGGTGTTTGGGGATTTTTCTTTATGAAAGAGAGAATTCTTCTGTCATCAGCTGTGGAGATCTTCCTTGGCCTGCCAGCACCAGTGTTCTCTTTTTTCTTAATGATGTTCCAAACAGTTGATTTTGGTAAGCCTACGTTTTATTCTTGTTTCTCTGTCTCATAATGGCTTCTTTGACTTTCATTGGCACAACTTTGGTCCTCGTGTTGATAAACAGCAATAAAAGTTTTCCAAGGTGATGGAAAGACTGGAGGAGAGACTAGGTGCTGAGAGCTCTCTTATACCTGCATTAGGGAGGCATTTAAACACACCTGAGCAATTACAAACACCTGTGAAGCCATGTGTCCCAAACATTATGGTGCCCTGAAATGGGGGGGACTATGTATAAACACAGCTGTAATTTCTACATGGTGAAACCAAATTGTCAAAAAATGCCCTTTAATAAAATCTGACAATGTGCACTTTAACCACACGTGATTTTATTTCTATTACAAATCTCACATTGTGGAGTACAGAGGCAAATAAATAAATGATGGGTTTTGTCCCAAACATTATGGAGGGCACTGTAGTTCTCTTACATATTCTTATTATTAGTTTAGGTAAAATCATATTTTAATAAACCCGCACTTCACAATTTGGCGTTTAACATTGGCATTATTATTTCTGTTCCAAAAGTTTTTCTTAAAAACCTCTATCATTTTCAGTAGATAATCTTTTTCTCTACTACATTTTAGCTGCCTTTGTCAGCCTTGCTCTCAAAATTAATATTATGTTTCATTATTTAAAAATGCTGAGATGATAGAAAGGTTCAGTAAGAGGAATTAGGTAACATGATACGAACAACTATCGGTGGCAGTGTTATGATAAAACTTTTTAAATATGCCATAATCTCTCATTTAGATTTAAAAAAGGCATAATCTCACAATTATGTGGTAGTTGAAAGATATTATTTGATCCCAGACTTAGTGGCAATACCAGTCCATTTAGTCTCCCACGTATGTGTCTACCGTTGTATGCTGTTAATCCCAGACTATAGGCCCAGTCTTTTAGTTGATATAGGAGTTCCATCTGGTATTTCTTTTATACAGTATTGACAACGGCAGAAACATAGAACCTAATACAGACAGACCTTGGGTTACATAACGATTTCACTCCTGAGAACGTCTGTTTTCTATAGTAACCCATATCGTGTTGCTACCACATATACTTCTTTGAATTATTTTATTTTATTGAAAAAATCACCCCAACACCACCCATAATTAATTGTACTGTATACATTCATTGTTGAATATCATGAAACATTGTATTACTATTATTACTACTAGCTTGAAAAAATGCTTGAAAAATGTATGGGAGGATTTATATAAAGATGGATTTCCACAAATTGGGTCATTTGGAACCTGAGGAGCCCATTTTACACCAACAAAATGACTGAGTTCACCATTATATATACACAGTTCTAATTTTTTTGTTGCCACTTTTGCAATCAAAAGTAAGATCGACAATCTTTGCGGCATGCCAGCTCAAAGTGGGTAGAGCACGTATAGCCTTCAAAGGACCAGCAATGTTATTTGGCATTGGTTTAGTATTGCCACGTGTGCAGGGACACGGTGAAAAGCTTCTTGCATTACATTACTGACAGGTCACAGGGGAGTTGGGCGTGATGGGGTAGGTGAAGTCAGCAGCCAGCAGGTTGTTATGATTGTCATTTTAAAGATGCGTATTATTTTTGACTAGGCATAAAGGTCTCTCCTGAGAATGGTGCTGCCAAATCCATCTTGTGATTTAAAGAAGACAATGTGGAACACAGACAGACTCTCCATATGAAGAAGCCAATCAATTAACATCAATCGTCCCTCAATATGAACGAGCTTCAGCAATATTATCAACTTTAACATGAGGATGACTAAGAAGTGATTGAATGCCTCTGATCCCGTCTGCCTATGATGACTTCTCAGATACACAACAAAGATCTTGTCAACTACTTTAATCATTGGTATTCTTCATGACATTAACCTGCCAAGATCGTTGATCTTTTGATGTCTGGCTTGATATTTTGTCATAATGCCAACTCTAGATGGGTGTGTTGTTTTGTTTCAAAGCAGCAGACTGATTCGAGCATTTCATTTTAACAGACTAGATCTGCACATTTTCACTTGACGTGCTGAATTTCTAACTGCTATGTGGAGAGACGGAAAAGATCAGTTCAAATAAGTTATGCCACTTGCATAAAAATGCAATGATACTACTATATTTTGGAGGTGAAGACAAAATTGATGCTGTGTAACTTTTCCCCAAATGTAATTGCTTTAAAAAGGATAATGCTTTTTACAATGCAGTTAAGCTGCCCATGGCAGGGTCTTGTCGAAAGCAGTGAGATGCAGGATAGGTACTACTTATAGGAGTACTCCCACTCCTAAAAGTTCATCCAAGGAACTTGTAAATAAATTCCTCCAAGAACTCCAAGCCGTTCTGCTAAAGGTTGACTCCACAACTTGTGTGAAAGTAAAAACTCTGGCAGCTTCACCTTCTATGCTGACTACACCATGTGGCAAAGTTTCAAATTAGATCACCATAATTATGCTGGTCATCTTAAAGGTAGAGGATTAGTGGAGGGAGATTACACTGAGAAGTTATTTTTCTTTGGAGAAAATAAATACCTATTCCTTTTCTCAAGAGATGCTGCCTGATCCACTGAATTACTCCAGCAGTGTGTCTATCTTTGGCATAAACCAGCATCTGCCGTTCCTTCCTATGCATTTTTTCTTTTGACTGGCGTCTTTGTGTTGCAAATTCTCTTGGTTGCAATGATGTATCAGCAAGAGATCTTTTCCACCAAGCTATGAGGAAGGTCATGATCTTTTCTGCTTTCTGAGAAGAAAGATGTCCTTCTGCCAGCAAAGAGTTATCTCCACGCTGTTGAGCACAGGCATCAGTAGTATTCAAAAACTTCCAGGGCCAGTAACTCTTCCTCATTTTCTGTCTTCAGTTGGTTTGAAGATAAACTTTAGAGTTTAAACAGTTCAACAAATTTTGAGGTTAAACCAATTGAAGATTAATCAGAAATGGGAATCCACTGCACTCCATTTTAAATATTCTCATCTGTGTGATTGCTGCCTCCCACTATGTTTGAGTCCTGATGCAGGGTCTTGACTTGAAACATCATCTTTCACCTTTTGCCTCCATATGTGCAGTTTGACCTAGTGAGTTCTTCCAGCATTCTGCTTTCTCTTTTTGTTCCACATCACAACATCTGCAGGTTTTTGGTTTTTTTTGCTTCTCACTATAGAGTCTTGATTGAGGTCATTTAACTCAGCACAGATCTGGTATCGAAACTGGAAGCTTGCTAAAATTCACAGATTTTTTTAAAATGCGACTTTCTAAAGAAATGTTTAAACAGTGGTTGAATTTATTCGGAGGTTGAATAGATTGCTATAAAACAAAACTGCCCACTGTTACACGCACACTATTGGAGGTACAAATCAACATGTTTGCTATCTGTTGAATTATCTGTGTTGAATTATTTCGTCATCTTGAGTCAACTATCCAGTCCAACTACCCTCTAAAGCTTCAATGGTTCTTTATTGTCACTTATGCACTCCACAGTGAAATTCTTTTGCCTAACCCACAAATGCACTGTCACCTTATTTTGGTGCCAATTACAAAGAAAGAAGCTAAGAAAGAGAGTGGCACTAATACATGGACATCGGATAAGTACAGAGCTGGTCTCTCCTAATGAAATCTAGGAGGTTGAATAGACACAAGCAACTCTCCAATTTAAATGAACAGGTCGCTGCCAACTGAGATGCATGGCATTGCCTTCCTTATTCAGTGCAACTTTATGAAAATCAACACTTCTAGGAGTATAATGTTCACATTTATTTCCAAGTGGATTGCACTACTCTGGAAATTCTATTTTCTGTGTTAGATGCTACGTATGTGTGGTCAGGAGAAATTGGGTTATATTGATCCAAAACATATACATTATGCTTGGGTCCTGCATAATCTAAACAGAATTTCAAAGGACTGATTTTTTTTTTCAAGATGGACTAATTTCCATCGAGGTGGTTCTGAAGTACTTCAGTGGCGTGTCATTTCAACCGAGCACATGAAAACCCCAATTCCTTGCAATGTCCAGGATGAGTCACTTCTCCATTTTTTGTGTCCTGTTGTTTAAATCGCATCTCACTCCAGATAGATAAAAATTGTAAAGTTGCAATTGCAACTTGGAAGCTATTGTACACATGAAAGCTTATAAATTAGTTGTTGCTCCTCAACCTGCTGCAAAATCTCCAGGTGGCCTTCTGTGCTATTTAATTCTAGGGTGCTAGGAACTGCACTATAAACATTGGGATAGATTCTGAATACAGACATTCCCCAATTTACGCAGTAGTTGACTTGCCTAAACTCGCACTTGTGTAAACAATTCTATACGCAGTCCTTGGTGCAATCAAAGCAGTTTGTAATCAACAATCAACAACAATCAGTTTTATTCGTCACGTTGCACATAAAGTGCAAGTGAAATGAATTTGTCCACAATTTGTCCACAATAATGTCCACAACACTGCACGAACACTTGAGTTTACATCAGACACAAGTTGTGGTGTGGTGTTTACTGAGAAGGCCGTGTGCCGCAGAAAGTGCCCTAATGGCCAGGTGGAACTCAAGCCGACAACGGTGGCGGCGTTTACCCAGAAGGCCGCGCAGCGCAGAAGCAGCTGGACCCCACTGAGACAGTTAAAACTCTCAGTGAGCTATTTTGGGCAGGGAGTGGGAATGGTGATTTTGACGAATAAAAACTGATTTCACAAATTCATAAGTGATAGTAGTAGAATTAGGCCATTTGGCCCATCGAGTCCACTCCGCCATTCAATTGTTGCTGATCTCTGCCTCCTAAACCCACTTTCCTGCCTTCTCCCCATAACCCTTGACACCCATTCGAATCAAGAATTTGTCTATCTCTGCCATAAAAATATCCACTGACTTGGCCCCCACAGCTCTCTGTGGTAATGAGTTCCACAGATCAACTACCCTCTGACTAAAGAAGTTCCTGAAGAGCATCTTTTAATTCTGAGGCTATGACCTCTGGTCCTAGACTCTCCAACCAGTCGAAACATCCTTTTCTATCTCACACTATCTATTCCTTTCATTATTATGTAAGTTTCAATAAGGTAAGGTTTTGAGTAAGGGTTCACGGAATGTAACCCTTGCGTAAGTCGGGGAGCGCCTGTAAACAGGTTCTCCCTGGGATATGGCTGGGTTCCATTACTGAGCATTGTTCGTAACTTGAACAATTTGCAAGTTGGTTGCAAATGCCCCTGTGAATCGAAATCCCACATGGCAGAAGATATCTGCATAGGTGGGCAGTCCCATGGGAAAAGAATATTACTTATTTTGGGCAAATAATGATCCTCTAAAAAAATGTCATAACAAGGTTTTTTGAATGCTATTGATGGTTTAAAAATGACACTGCTGCTGGTCTGGCCATCAACTTGTGAACTAGAATGCTTTCTTCCTGGGTTCAATGTGGCAAAATTCCAGATAGTGTCAAGAACATTTGACCTGTAACCCTGCAGGAACTAGCAAAATCATCCTACTAGTCTCCCAAATCTTTTTACATGGATACATTGGGTTTGTAAGATGGGGGCAACCAGTATATCAAGCCTTTAAGAATTGGACAAAGTTTGCATCTATAAACTCTCTTAAATGGAATCTTAGTGGGAACATTTGGACAGGTTTAATTTCTCCCAGTTGGACGATGGTTAGTACAGAGCACCCTTTATGTGCATTTGAAATAAATTTGTTAATTATATTTGAACAGTACACACATGACTATAACTGAATCATGATAACCAATGCCCTCCTGGAGGAAACTAAATCTTTTACTACACTGCACTTATTCCATGCAGAACATTTATGTCCCATACTGACGATGCAGAAACCTTTACAACAAGTAATGTCAGTCAGGCCCTGGAGTCATTTCCCACACTCATTGCTATCATGGTTATCGTAAATAGAGACACTATGCGGCAGAGACAACTTAATTGCCAACAGGAGGAGAAGGCATAACTACCTTTTTTTGGAAGGCACATTTAGTGAATTTTAGTATTCACTGCAGGCTGAGCTGATATAAACGTATTAAGTTGAGTCAATAACTACCTCAGTTTTACTACATACCCAACTATTGCTCCAGAACTAGAAGGAAAACGCAACATCCCATTGCTGGCTGAGGATGGCAGAGGGTTAAGGTTTTAACCATTTTAACTCATAAAAAGTTGTCAATAAATCATAGGCAATACTTACTATTGGTTTTCAGTCGAGCGGGTTCACTGATGCGACTGCCTGCCTGGTTGATTGCCTTCACCACAAAGATATATCTGGTTCCGGTCTGAAGTCCATGCACTGTGTAATGGTTTTGCTTGATATTAGGAACAATCATCCAGCTATCAACAGAATTGTATAAACCTGCAATGGGAAGGGTTGTGACTGAATAAGATGATGAACATAAACTGAATTCTTAGCATTGCTTATTTAACAGCGAAACAAAGCATTTTGCCTACTGTCTTTAGTAGCTGCAGTTGACTGAACATGCGATGTACTGCTTATATGATGATGAATTGGACAATAAAGATGCTTGTGCTTTAACCTGTGTGAGATTAAAGTATTCACATGGTGTCAGAAGTGGGATTCAAACCCACGCCTCCAATCGGAGCTGGAGTAAAGTTTTATGAGCACTCCCAGTGCCTTGCCTGGGCATTTGTTAGTTTCTTTCCATTAGTGACAAGTGTTCATAAGTTTATAACTTGTTGGAGCAGAATTAGGCCATTCAGCCCATCAAGTCTAATTCGCCATTCAATCTTTCCCTCTCATAGAAATATAGAAACATAGAAATTAGGTGCAGGAGTAGGCCATTCGGCCCTTCGAGCCTGCACCGCCATTCAATATGATCATGGCTGATCATCCAACTCAGTATCCCGTACCTGCCTTCTCTCCATACCCTCTGATCCCCTTGGCCACAAGGGCCACATCTAACTCCCTCTTAAATATAGCCAATGAACTGGTCTCAACTACCCTCTGTGGCAGAGAGTTCCAGAGATTCACCACTCTCTGTGTGAAAAAAAGTTCTCCTCTCAACCCCATTCTCCTGTCTTCTCCCCATAATCCATGACACCCATACTAATCAAGAATTTGTCAATCTCTGTCTTAAAAATATCCATTGGCTTGGCCTCCACAGCCGTCTGCGGCAATGAATTCCACAGATTCACCACTGAAGAAATTCCTCCTAATCCTTCTATAGTAACGTCCCTTTGTTTTGAAGCTGTGGCCCCTGGTCCTAGACTCACCCATGAGTGGAAACATCCCCTCCACATTTGTGTTGGTTTGTTATTCTGCCAATTAAGTCATCACCACTGTCCTACTTCTGCATTCCAGATGTGCGCAGTAGGGTGTTGCTGGATAGCGAATGAGTGCCAACCGGATCTTACAGACCCAACTTCCTTAAAGATCTCACGAACAACTGCACCTTTCCAAGTGTTGACCCAAGTTAATAGTTGATTCAAAAGAGTGCAAATCAAACCTGGAACCCCACAGCATTTGCATAGCTGTGCTGCAAATCAGCCACTGGGGGATTCCTGGCAGGAGGTTTTTAGTCAGTTAGTTCAAACAGAAATGAATTATGCTTGGTTCACAGAGGGAGTGATTAATTGCCTTATTATTCAGTTCGATTAGTAAATGACTGGTAATCAATTGAGTCCGCTGGGAACCAAACAGGTGAATAGCGGAGGTAGTGCTTAAATTTAAATATCTTCTCAGGCAGCTCCTGAAAAAGGTCTGATATGTTTGCTGATGATTTGAATAATTTAATTCAGGAATTATGGGAATGAATCACATTATTGAAGGTAATAATTTGCTTCAATCATCATTTTAGAAGAGAAAAGCAGGGATATAATGCTGAGGCTTTATAGGGCACTGGCCTGACTGCATTTGGAGTATTGTGAGCAGTTTTAGGAATTTCTGGAGGGATCAGCTGGCATTGGAAGGGGTCCAGATCAGGTTGACAAGAATGATACAGGCGATGATTATGTTAGCATTTGATGAGCGTTTGACATCTCTGGGCTTGTTAGAAGGATGAGGATGGGAGATCATTGAAATGTACCAAATAATGAATGGACTGGATGAAGTGAATGTGGAGAGGATATTTCCTAGTGGGGAAGTCTTGGACCATTGGGCACAGCCTCAGAATAAAAGACTATACCTTTAGAATAGAGATGTGGAGGGATTTCTTTAGCCAGATGGTGGTGAATCTGTGGAATTCATTGTCACAGATGGCGGTGGAGACCAAGTCTTTGGATATTTTTAAAGTGGAGATTGATAGGTTCTTGATTCGTAAGGGTGCTAAAGGTAAGAGGTAAAAGAATGGGTCTGAGAGGGAAAGATGGTTCAGTTATAGGAAAGAAATGCAGATGCTGCTTTAAACCGAAGGTAGACACAAAATGCTGGAGTAACCCAGCGGGACAGGCAGCATTTCTGGAGAGAAGGAATAGGTGACATTTTGGGTTCAGACATGTTCAGATAGTTCAATCATGATTGATTACTCAATGGGCCAAATGGCCTAATTCTGTTCTTGTGTCTTATGAACATGATAATATTAAGAACAAGACAATGTATTGACCTTAAGATATTTAAGTTTAGTAGTTATTTGCAAAATATTTATTTAGAAATAAGATAGACAAGAAATTGTCCGATTATTTTGATCCATAATTGTTAGAATATTTCTAGATTTGTTACTTATATTGAATGAGAGTCCACTATCTACGGTCTTCATAATCTTCTTGTGTGATCTCTACTTTGAGTCTCCCGGCAGCTCCTGAGCTATAGGTCCTCACCTTCCAGAACATTTTCCTTCCAAACGTAGAATAGTAAATCCACCTCAATAGATTCAAGCACCCTAACAATCTGATGTTGCTCTATTCTAATACTTTACCCGTGGATAAGCAAGTAGGAATTTGTATGCTTTGGAGACATTAGTTTAGTTTAGTTTAGAGATACAGTGCAGAAACCGGCCCTTCGACCCACTGAGTCTGCCGCAACCAGATTCCTCGCACACTACCACTATTCCGCACACACCCAGGACAATTTACAATTTTACCCAGCCAATCAACCTACAAATCTGCACTCTTTTGGAGAATGGGAGGAAACCAGAGCTCCCGGGGAAATGCAGGTCAAGGGGAGAACATACAAACTCCATACAGACAGCACCGGTGGTCAGGATCAAACCCTGGTCTCTGGCTGTATGGCAGCAACTCTACCGCTGCAGTCAATTGAAGATGATCTGGTTGATCTCAAAGATCCATAAAATGCAATATATTCTATGTTGTATATTAGCTAATCATCATCATCATCTCCCTCCTACATTTATTTGAAGATCATATAATATTGTTTCACAAGAATTAAAACTAGAGTTTCCATTGAAATTTAGCAGGTCATGGCCTGTTCTTCACCAATATTTGTACTGGTTTATAAACAGGCCTTTTTTTAAATCAAGTTTTAAACATAATTTTTGATCATGATTTTGTTTTTTGTTCATCCCAATAACATTCAATGAATATATGGTGGAAAAGAAATTGACCAGGTTAAGGCTTGGGGTGAAGATATTTCCCTATCAAGACTGGATAGACCGGTTGGGTCAGTATGCTTAGAAGAATGAAGGTGATGTTACTGAAACATATGATTCTAAGGGACCCCAGCTATTTACAATATATATTAATGATTTGGACGAGGGAATTGAATGCAACATCTACAAGTTTGCGGATGACACGAAGCTGGGGGGCAGTGTTAGCTGTGAGGAGGATGCTAGGAGGCTGCAAGATGACTTGGATAGGCTGGGTGAGTGGACAAATGCATGGCAGATGCAGTATAATGTGTATAAATGTGAGGTTATCCACTTTGGTGGCAAAAACAGGAAAGTAGACTATTATCTGAATGGTGGCCGATTAGGAAAAGGGGAGATGCAATGAGACCTGGGTGCCATGGTACACCAGTCATTGAAACTAGGCATGCAGGTGGAGCAGGCAGTGAAGAAAGTGACTGGTATATTAGCATTCATAGCAAAAGGATTTGAGTATAGGAGCAGGGAGGTTCTACTGCAGTTGTACAGGGTCTTGGTGAGACCACACCTGGAGTATTACGTACAGTTTTGGTCTCCTAATCTGAGGAAGGACATTCTTGCCATAGAAGGGAGTACAGAGAAAGTTCACCAGATTGATTCCTGGGATGTCAGGACTTTCATATGAAGAAAGACTGGATAGACTTGGCTTGTACTCGCTAGAATTTAGAAGATTGAGGGGGGATCTTATAGAAACTTACAAAATTCTTAAGGGGTTGGACAGGCTAGATGCAGGAAGATTGTTCCCGATGTTGGGGAAGTCCAGAACAAGGGGTCACAGTTTAAGGATAAAGGGGAAATCTTTTAGGACACTGAGTTGGATGATCAGCGATGATCATATTGAATGGCGGTGCAGGCTCGAAGGGTCGAATGGCCTACGCCTGCACCTATGTTTCTATGTTTCTATAACCTTGACAGAATCAATGTTGAGATGGTTTCACCACTGGGAGAATCTTGAAAGAAGGACATAGTTTCAAGAGAAGGGGATGGTCATTTCAAATCAAGATATGTAGAAATTCCTTCTCACAAATTTGTGCATCCCTGGAATTCTGTGTTGCAGATCACAGTTGTGGCTAGCGCATTCAGTGGTTTAAGTGGAAATTGATGTTTTTGAAAGACAGGATTGTTAAAGTTAGTGTGGACTTGAGGAATCGAGGCCAAGAGTTGATCAGCCACGATCATATTGAATGACGATGCAGGCCTGAGGGTCCAGATGGCTCATATATTCTTGTGTTATTGTGTTTTCTTTCAGTTTTAGTCCATACTTTAGTTATGCAAGGCAATTTACAGACTTGCATAACTCGGTTGTGATCAACAAAATGACAGGCTTTCACCTCAGCATAGGCTGGCATCCTAAAATAAGGTATAGATGACAAGTACTTGCATGACAAGGAGAGGAGGATAGTTTTAAGCTGACAGCATTTTGGCCCATGGGACAGCTTGTTACTGTTTCACAAGAACTTCAGCATTTTTCTACTGGAAGTGGAAATGTCACTATCTATCAGGTCAGCTGGAAGACAGAGCTGAACAGGAACCTGTCAGAATTAATCCATCTAACATTACCTTCCCTTGCTGGTTATACATTAACTTGATGCTGAAGAATTTCTGAAAGAGCTGATGAATCTGAAACTTACATACCATGTTTACTTTTTATCTATGAACCCTGAAGTTTTGAAAGATCTGTCCTTGTTCTATTTACATGTTGCTCTGATGCCATTGCCAACATATTTGGGGATCAACATTCACGCATGAAGGGACAGCACCACCGTGACAAACCCTTTTTAAATGCTGACAGGATTCAATAGTAGAATGGATGTTTCCTATGACTTATGCAGAGAGCGGTTTTGAATCGGGGATCAAAATCGCATGAGGTTTAGTTTAGTACAGCATGGAAACAGGCCTTTCGTCTCACCAAGTCCTTGCCGACCTACGATCATCCATACACTAGTTCTACAATGATCACCAATGCACCAACATCTGCAGTTCCTTCTTACACCCTTCCACCTCGACCTGTCCATCAGGGAATGTAATGCAAGTGTTTTCATTTGACAAGTGTGGCAATGGACTCCAGTTTAATACTAATGTGAGCAATGGACAGGCTCTGCCACAGGAACACTCTGAAGATACCAAGAAGAACCCAGAAGCAAAGGTCAAAGCTGTGAACATGCTGTAATGGCAGCAACGGTAGGAAGTTTCTTACTGTTATCTACGAGGCAAAATAATCATGGCAAGTCATAATGCATGACAATGTGTCAGAATTCCAGGTATGATCTTGTCTAAAATATTTTTGACAGAATAAGCATTCCAGCTTTGTGTAGCTGCAGCTCTATCCTCATTTAACCACAATGTAAAATGCAAGACTTGAAGAAAAATACAAATTGACAGAAATCTCTTAACACTTCACAACAGCCCACGCTCACTATGATTCTTTGAATTTGTCCATGGAGTTAAAAAAAAAAACAGGAACATGTCTTGAAACAAAACATCTTCTGAGAGATCACTTAAAAAAATCAAAAAAAATGGCTGGCTCCTGAATTGCACTGTACATAGTTTGTGTGTGATCAGAAACAATAAAATAGAGCTCAGGTGAAAATAACAAAATTGTAAATAACATATTGCTTATAATTTTCCCTGTAGTGACCTCTCAAGATATCTCAAATCTCCATGCAAAATTCAACATAATAACAACTCTCCAGTGATTAAAATAATGTTCGCTTCATAAAATTACTAAGTACAGCTCTCCAGTATTTTACAACTGTTAAGTATTCAGGAAACTATAATTGTAATCCAGCACAGGACATCAAAGATGTACAAGACCAGGCACTAAACAGTAATTTCACAACAAGAGTGATTTATGCTTAGAACTGATGTGTAAGAATTGCATTAACTTGGGTTTTAACAATGATATTGTGAAATACGTTAGCTTATATATTCTTGTTTGATAAAGAGGTTTTATGGAAAATACTGTATATATATGACAGGTAATATTGACTGCATTATGAACCAGAGTTTGCAGGAAAATGCTATCATTTTCACATGGAAAATATTTCCTTGCACAAATGCTACCAAGTTCATTATACCCAGGTGAATCTGAAGACCTGGCTGAAGTAGCTGGCTGATTTTCACTTGGGATTTCTCAGTTGTGCTTCGACATTGGAGTTGGCAACACAAGATGAAGTTGTGATGGTTCCCCAGCATCAATACCAGAGAACCTACAGCAAGGCAGGCCATCCATTTGAATGGAGAGGAGTGGTATTGCAGGAACAGTTTCAGTTTAGTTTATTGTTACGTGCACCGAGGTACAGTGAAAAGCTTTTTTGTTGCGTGCTAACCAGTCAGCAGAAAGACAATCCACGATGCATTGTAATCATTTGATAAATGTGCTTAATTAAATGTTAATAATTGTGTGATTTTCAGATGTTTGCTTCTAAATGGGAGGTGTGTGGTTCACACTGCATTAGATTTATCTGTTGCTTCATGCAATGCCTTGCCTGACTACCAACAATCCAACGCTTATAAACACACACCTCCTCCTTTGATGTTAGTTATCTATGTGCAAGGCCCTGTCCTCACATTAGCCTTCACCATTGTAGATTGGATTGGCACTGCAGATTCTCTGGTGTCAATATAAAAGTGTTTGTTTACTATGCTTGTTTCATTTTTTGTAAACTCACTGATAAAGTTTGCTTGTCCTGTGAAGATTGTATACTGAAGCTCATAAGAGACGATGTTGAATTCATCTTCAGAAGTCCAATGAACAGTAATAGTATCGTGTGATGCTGTGCAAAGCTCTTCACGAATGCCTGGAGGATTTGGGGCTGCAATGAAAAAATGGGAGCGACAGTTTCAATGGAAAACTCTCAACAAAGCAAAAAATTAAACACACTTGATATTATGCATTGTAGACTGCAAAGGTGCAGCGGGGAGGAAAACATAGTGGTCAACAATACTGAAGGGCTTAAAAGCCTAAGCAGGCCAAAAGAGAAAGGAAATTGCCCTGGAGCCATTGTCTCATTCAAAATATGCTGGTTGATTGAGGGTGGTGTTTCTTCGAACAATGCAGCACAAGAACAGGCCTTTGGCCCTTAATGTCTGTGCCCAACATGATGCCAAGACCAACTCTGATCTGCATTCACATAACCCATATCCCTCCATTCCCTGCATAACCAAATGCCTATCTAAAAATCTATTGTGTCTGCTATCATGTCTGCTTCCACCACCCTATGAACCATAGGAACTTACCACCCTATGTGTAAAATAACCCTGCCCCACACATCTCCTTTAAACTTTGCGTCTCGCATTTTAAAGCTATGCCCACTAATATTTGATTTTTCCCATTCTGGGAAAAAGGTTCTGACTGTCCATCCTATCCATGCCTTTCATAATATTTAATCTTTTGACAATGATATGCTTTATGACAGATCGGTTCAGACTGATTTATGTCTCCTCTCAAACAAGACCTCCTGTGTAAATTTGTACTGCTGTGATCATATCATCCGTCGCTGTATATTTGTGTCGCTTAATTATTCACATTGAACTAGTTATTTTCACATTTAGTTTTATACCCCACAAAATTGATGAAGCCAATTACCGTACTTTTCTCCCCCCTTCAGTGTCCAAAAAAAATGATGGAAGGGTAATGCATATTTATCACCATAAAGGGTTCTTCTCCATTAATCCTTTGTCACATTCCTATCAGCCTCCTGGAGAAACAGCTGAAGTCACCCATTGCGCATTTGTACAAGTGATTAAGGCTGCAGTGTAAACTTCTGAACACTTTGCTAGCATCCACTGTAGAAATATGAATCTGTCACCTCTCCCTTGAAGCAGAATTTCAGCAGGCTTAGCGAATGATTGGTATTTAAAAGGGGACCCTGTTTACACTAGTTCTTAGCCCTGGAGCGAAAATAAACCATGTACATCCCACTTCACCTGGAGGCTCAGAGGGAATTATAATTGTATAGGAATGCATTAATGACAGAGTGATGTTATGCCTTAGATGGTATCAGTTTGTTAGCAGCAACATTTAACATAACATCAAGGCTCGTTGACATTAATGCTTCAGATTGAGTCCTGCATATCATTTCTGCAATGACTTCCTACCAGGCCAAAGCAAGCTGTAGACAATACAAGATTCATTATACAATTGCAACTCAGCTCACAGTCTTCACTCTGGTGATGCCTGTTCTCTTGTATCAAACTTGAGCATCTTTTACATTACTAAGTCTTGTGCAATGACTATACTGATGAAGGATTTGATCCATCCGTAAAGTCATCCAATGGCTTAGGAGAGCTGGATTTGCAAGAACAGAGGTTTTACGCAGGATTTCAGGAATTTTAAGAGTGAATGCCTAAAGGAAAGAGCATAGTGACCAAGCCTGACAAATAAGTTTGGAGAACAAGCAGACATCCACCACGACAAGAGACGTGGTTGCATATATCCAAGCTGATTTATGTTATTTGGATGTGATTGAATGGGACCATGCAATTATTTGTAAAAGATGATGAAAGATACTGAAGTGTAGTATATGGAGCATGTTGTACATGACAAAGACAACTCTCATTGATGTACAATGCTACTGCGTCATTCTCTTTCAATCAGGTGGAGTCAGTGGAAGATGGATATTTTCAATATGTTAGTAATATACTACTTGGTAATAGACCACAAAGTAAAGTATTGTCAAGGTTTTGTTCTTTTAATAACATTACCTGTCAGATAGTCAAGACTTTCGAGTATTTTTTTCTCTCTCGCAAAATCCAGGGTAAAATGTTCAAAGGCTTCATTCAAATTAATATCTGGGATTAGAACTTGAGACGATGCTGTAGCCATGGCAACCCTACAAAATAACACACAAAATATGATGAAGAATTACAGTATATAATATTAAAAGCACCACTTGCAAATCAAGTTTTTTTTTTTAGATATACGAAAGATTGCAGAGATCTGGATCTGAAGCAAGTCTGAAGAATAGTCCCGACCTGAAATATTGTCCGTCCATTTCTCTCCGCAGATGTTGTTTGACTTGCTGAGTTCCTCTTGCACTTTGATTTTTGAACAGCATAACATTGTTCCTCCAGCGGTATGAACATTGACTTCTCTAACTTCAAATAGCCCTTGCGTTCCCTCTCTATCCCCTCCCCCTTCCCAGTTCTCCCTAGTCTTACTGTCTCCAACTACATTCTATCTTTGTCCCGCCCACTCCCTTGACATCAGTAAATTCCTTCTCTCCAGAGATGCTGCCTGTCCCGCTGAGTTACTCCAGCATTTTGTATCTGCCTTCGATTTAAACCAGCATCTGCAGTTCTTTCCTACACATAACATTTTTTGGGCCTGGTCTTTTTTGTCCTTCTCGCAATAATGAGAAAACTAACCAACAGCAATGAACTTTGAACTGGTGACATTTTTATTTGCTATTTTTCCATCTCTCGTGGACATTGATTATTTTGGAAAACAGCAATATAGAACGTACCACCTACAAGACCTATGTGGAAATGAACTAGCACAGCAAGACACTGTCTCTGTGAATCTGAAATATTGGCAGACACCATTTTCAATGGAACATCTTATTACGGAGCACCAGCACTTGTATTCCTCTGTGGAAGTCATAATGTTCACATTGAGGTTTATAAAATATTTATAATCCCATACATAATAATCCCAAATATTCTTGTTTATCCCACGTTAAACCAGAAACTAGAAGCAAAGTAGAAATCAACACTAGTAAAATATAAATTAAAATGGGTATGATTAAAAGCTACTTTATTGTAACTGTTTTGAATAAATCCACAGGCAAAAGGCAAAATAACTCATTTACGCACTTGATACTGTAATTGGTGCATTGCATACTGGAGGTATTAAATTCAATCATTTGAAGTCCTACCCTTGCACTAGACCACTTTTTTTGTTACAGAATATGGCATAAAATCATCAGCTGAGGTATAATTCCCTCCAATAAGGAATTTAATCGGCATTGACTGCTGAGAATGCAAGAATATTTGCAGATCTTTGAGGTCAATTCTCCAGAGCTGCTCGCATGCATAAGCAATAGAAAGATCCAGTTTACTCTGTGTTCAGTGAAGCTCTGTGCTGTAGGCATTGCCACTGCTGCAGCACAGTGGTACAACCCCTAAGTTATTGAGCTGCTGTCTGCTTAATTTAGTCAAATATGAACTGTTCAACTTTCTCGAGAAGTTGCCACAAAAAACAAAGATTCACATTTTTAAATGGGCATTTCGACTGCTGATTCTATTAAGGATATCTTCAACTTGGAACGGTCCACTATAAACATTCTTTATTGCAGTTGGTATTGATATTGCAGTACACTTGATGTGGAGTGCCCTGTAATGCACTAAATTTCTATAACCATTTTAACTTGCAGTTTAATGTGTGGGTTTTTTTGATGACTCGATGCAGAAACCTGCTTACATTGTACAAGTGGGTTCTGTGTTTTTCACCAAAGTAATCCAACTCACAATGAAAGGACTCACTATTTCTATGGGCTGAGCCACTGGCATTAAAAATTAAGACTAATGCTAGTGATACCTCTCCTGAAATTGCTGAACTTTGCTTTATTTAGTGATACAGCATAGATATAGGCCCTTCCGTCCACTGAGTCCCCACCGACCACGATCACCTGTACACTAGGTCTATCCTGCACATTGGGGACAATTTATAGAAGCCAATTAACCTGCAAACCTGGATGTCTTTGGGATGTGAGAGAAAAATAGAGAACCCGGAGAAAAACCCACATGGTCACAGGAAGAGCATACAAACCCCGTACACAGAGCACACATTGTCATGATCGAACCTCGGTCTCTGGCACTGTAAGTCAGGTACTCTACCGCTGTACCACCTTGCCTGGCTTTGTGGTAAGGATCATTGAAATTCCAATATTGAACCTCTGTTACTTTCCCTGTGTAATTAGAGTATTCGGAGATAGTCGGAAGTGTCACTCCCTGAAACTAATTGTGAACTTTAAATGGTGATAAGACTCAGTGGTAAATTTCATTGGCAAGGCTAAGGTAATTAAATAGATTACGTGTATGATCATGCCACTCCGCCACCTCTAATTCTTGATCTGAATATTGTGGTCTTGACAATGTTCAGAAAAGGCAAACTTTATTCAAACAAGACAACATCTTGGGTTGCATGCACTCTCCGAGTTTTTCAAAAGAGAAGAATCAGCTGAAGAATGATATTATTGGCCTGCGGACACTTGTGAAATAAAATCTCAACCAGTGGGAAGGAATGAACAAAAAATAAAGGGATCATTGATAAACTTGTTATAATAGCAGGGCATTTACTTTTGCTGTCGAAGAATTAAAGTTGATTATGTTGCTTTTCATGTTCTCTCATCAGTTAAATGCTTATCTTTCCTAATATAATAAATCTATCAGTTGATTATTATAGTCCCAAAAAAGTTACTTCATATTCTGAATTTCATTTTGTAACCTTCTGCAGATAATCATGAGGTAGTTTATATTGTCATTAATTGAGTCCTTCAAGATCAATCTTGTTTGGAGGCAGGTTCATTCCCATCATTTAAAAATAAATGGGCTATGGATGAAGGGAATGCTAAGTCGGGATCTGAGGAAAAATGTAGTCACTGCTTGTAGGGGGATCGTGATGTAATCTTTGACCTGAGCAGAATAATATTCTGAATTTCATTTTTTGGGATCGGAATATAAATGTTGTGATAATTGAGTCCTTCAAGATCAATCCGACACTCTTCAGCTGAGGTAGGTCGGGATCTGTTCTGAGCAAGGGTTTCTAATTTGGGTAATCTGATTATATTCAGTTGAGTTTTGGGGAAAGTTGATTTGGTGGAAGTTGGTGCAATGTTAGTTTCTATGCTAATGCACCCCAAGGAGAATTCAGCCAACTGTTAATCTCTATTTATGCTGATACTTAAGTGGATATGGGAAAACTAGTAAGATAAGGGTAGTAGAGGCCAGTTCATTGGCTATATTTAAGAGGTAGTTAGATGTGGCCCTTGTGGCCAAGGGGATCAGAGGGTATGGAGAGAAGGCAGGTACGGGATACTGAGCTCAAAGGGCCGAATGGCCTACTCCTGCACCTAATTTCTATGTTTCTATAACTTATCCTTTGTAATAACTATGGGGAGTTGCTTTTTTTTGTTTAATATTTTCACGCCATCTTATATCGGTGAAGGGCAGCACAGTGGCGCAGAGGTAGAGTTGCTGCCTTACAGCGCCAGAAACCCGGGTTTGATCCTGCCTACGGGTGCTGTCTGTACGGAATTTGTACATTCCCCCCTTGACCACCTGGGTTTTCTTCGGGTGCTCCTGTTTCCTCCCACACTCCAAAAACGTACAGGTTTGTGGGTTAATTGACCGGTGAAAAAAGTTGTAAATTGTCCCTAGTGTGTAGGATTTTGCTCGTGTACGGGTATCGCTGGTCGGAGCGGACTCAGTGGGCCGAAGGGCCTGTTTCCACGCTGTATCTCTAGACAAAACTAAACTAAACATGATCTACATCCAATGTTTCCAGTAAAGTTCGGCTCACCTTTCTGTCACATTTTTTGCTGTTTGCAAGAAACGCGCATGATCGTTTTCCTTGAGGCTTTGTTCTGCTTGACTGATGAGAGACCCTGACCGCTCCAAGCACTGTCGGCAGTTTGCTATTTGCTGTGCTAGTTTCCTCAACTTCATAACCTTGAAGGGGATCAGATAAATACAAGATTAGAAGACAAACAGACAGAGTCATTCATCAAGACATATAACCTGCTTCTGAAGAAACCACACAGTGCTCTATTCACATTCTGATTGCTGATGTTGAAAGTCCATTTGTTATAAAACCACAGGAGCATGAATTCAAATTCTGCATGTTCAAATTTTATAGTCATTAAAATGTTTGAATTGGAAATCAATGGGTCATTGAAAGTTCTGTCCGTTGATTGTAAATGGGAAATATAAATTCATGGGTTCTGCAATAGATCAAATTATATGTTAGGTTAAAAGTCAGTACAATTAGTCGATATTTCTACACTCGGAAGAGGTGTTTTAAAGGAATTTTGGCATAATTGACATTTCTGTGTAAACAGTGTATATTATGCCCCCCTACTTGTATCAATCAATTTGTTAGAAATCTCTTAGGTCTTTCATATGAAAACAAAAGGTTTGGAAGTTAAGCAATTCTAGCAATGAGTGAGCAATTTTGGAGAGGAAGAAAATAATCTGGTGGATTATCCTCGAATAATTTTACTAATAATCAGTAGGATTATTTTCCTACAATAAAGAATTGCAATTAAAAAGGACTAAACAGCTGACCTAGCCACAAAATGACACTGACAGCTGAACAAACCCATGGAAAGATAAGATCTTATTGTCTGAGTTCACTGCAGTGACAAACTTCAAATCAAATAGTTCTTAAATTATTGTCTTTTTGTGGTACACTAGCAGTGGTTATTGTTCTTCAATGATTGATTCTTGGGCTCAGGGGAATGCTTCAGCAAGTCAAAGATTATTTTTAAACACTATTGTTAAAGCAATTGCTTCTTTATTGCATTAACCAACCCCTTCATTATGGGATAACTATTGATTATTGTAGAAATGAAAACTCCAGTGCAGCATGTTAAATCCCTGCTGGTAGTTTGGAATCTGTACAGTGAAGACTGGAATGAACCAAGATCACATGTTACAATACAGTTAGTTCAGTAGAAAGATGCCAATTAGGTTTTGTGTTTGGGAACAGAAAATTATATCCTTATATTTCAGATACACAGTGGGCACAATGTTAGCTAGAAGAGTGGCTGCTGAAAATCTCCAGTGACCCAATTCAGTTCTGCCTGAGTGGAGTTTGCACGTGGTGATCCGGTTTAGTTCCATGATCCACAGATGTGCACGGGTAGATTAATTGGCCATGCAAATTGCTGCTCATGTGTCGGTGAGCAAGACAATCTGGGGCAATGGATGAGGGAATGTGTGAGAATAATATGGGATTGCTGTAGGATCAGTGTAAATGGATGCTTGAGGTTTGGCGTGGACTCTATGGGTTAAAGGAACTGTTTCTATGCTGTTTGACCTCTGTGACTTCCGATTAAAGAGATGCTGCCAAGCCCAGGATGATGCTGGAATTGTAAGTCACTGCTCACTTCCTTAAAAATAATGATGCCCACCCCATCTCTATCAGTAGGGATAGGGAAGCAAAAAACTCTCCTTAATGTGTGGATGCAATAACAGTGCCAGATTTGATCCCTGCTCCATGCTAAATTAACCGTGGATCCATAGCCAAAATATTTAATGATTGCTTAAAACTCTGAAGATTAGTTCGGTCAGGAAATTTGGTTTAATGGATATAACTTTTGAGTAAGAACTAACAATTGGTTACATATAAATAGTGGAATAGATACTGTATGTGACGAGGCCATACTTTTGACGTGCAGATTTCTTGATATTCAGCCTGCCATTCAACAGTTCTGCTTAAAGTTTGGAGAAAAGAACAAAGCCAAAAATGCTACGCATACTTCAGACGATCGCTCAAATTTATCCCGAGTAGATTTTGCTCCACTTACTACACTGCAACCGTGTGCTGATTTGAAGCATGTCATTTTCAACCGCAGAAATAAATAGCCTGGATACTAACTGTTTGATCTTTGGCACATTTATTTGGGCTATTTACACAGACAAAAGCTTACCTTTCCTTCTTTTATTTTCACTGCAATGATCTGCTTCCTTTGTCTGATAATGTCCATCAGCTCGTCGCATTCCTCTTTCAGTTTGTTCTCTTGTATTGCAGTGGTTACCTGTCAACAGATATCAATCAATAAAACGCTTATCTTCCATTCTTACACAAATTATTGACTTGCAGTCTGATATTTCCAGCCTTGGTTCAAGCTTAGAGGTAACATGGAAGTAGATCAATAACCACTGCTATATCTATTACTCAGCACTTATGTTATTCTTTACATATTGTCTGTGTATTGTTCCTTTAAGTATGATGAAACATCAGCACTTTGTTGTATGTGATTCAGCTCCATACTACTTGGAGCACAGTACCCACTTACAATCCACCAAGATCACTGGTTTAAATATCTGTTTCTGTACAATGATTATGAAACTTTGCTACCATTTTTTTGGCAACATCTCTCAAGCCTGTGGCTGCCACCACATGGAAGATCAAGGGCAGAAACTGTAACAGAACATAATTTTTCTCCTTTAAGTCAAAATTAAAAAGGTTGCTTGAACACTGAGCCAAAATCTGGGAAGCTCCTGACAAACTCCGCTGCAAATTTAGCTTTCACCACACACCATGAAGTAGTGGTGCAAGATGACTCATTACAACCTTGTTAGTGACCATCAGTAATAGGAATAAATGAAGCCTGGATAAATGAATGGAAAAAAACAGCTAGGGCTAGGTAGCATTCGTACTGAACAGCTCTGTGCAGAAAGCATAACATTGAGCGAGAAACAAAAGGCTGGAACATTCAATGGGTCAGGCAGCATCCGTGGAGGGAATGGACAGATGATATTTCAGAAAGCGAGGTAGGGGTGGGAAATGTATGGCAGGTGATAGGTAGATGTAGATGAGAAGGCAATTGGCAGAAGGGTCACAGAGGCCAGAAGTGAAGGAGATGGGTGTTTAAGATGGCCGGAGAAATACATGCGCACTGGGGAGGATGTGGGAGCAAGGGAAAGAGGGAGGTGGGGGGTGGAGGGTATTATCTGAAATTGGATAATTCAATGTTCCGAACATTGGGTTGCGAGCAGAATATGAGGTGCTGTTGCTCCACTTTGCATGTTGCCTCACTCAGGCAATGGAGGTCAAACACTGAATTCTCAACATTTCAAGTAATAGAAACATAGAAAATAGGTGCAAGAGGAGGCCATTCGGCCCTTCAAGCCAGCACCGCCATTCATTGTGATCATGGCTGATCGTCCCCAATCAATAACCCGATAGAAACATAGAAAATAGGTGCAGGAGGCCATTCGGCCTCCCCATCCCCACTCTTTCCCCTGCTATCCTAACAAGCCCAACTTTCTCCTCTTCCATATATTAATTTCCCATCTCCGTCCCATTTTCCCCTTAATCCCCCCTATCCCCCTCTCCCTCAGCCTCTCTCCCCTAATCATCCCCTTCCATCCATATTCCTTCCTCTGGCTTTACATTTCACACCTCATCTTCTTTTCTTGTCTGATTGTCTGAATAGTTTCTCCCCTCAATAGTGTCCATCTCTTACTTGCCAGGCTTTGCCCCCACTCAAATCTCTCTTTTGCTAGCTTTCCTGCCCCAACTCCGTCAGTCTGGAAAACGGTCCCAGCCCAAAACATCTTCGGACATTCCCTCTACAGACGCTGCCCGACCCGTTGAGTTCCTTCAGCCTTTGTTTTTTTGCTCAAGCTTCCAGCATCGACAGTTCCTTGTGTCTGCATAAAATTCCTTGACATGTTCCTTACTTCTTCTGGTGAAGTATTGAGTTCAGTTGTAGCATACAGTAAATAAAAATGTGCCAAGTGATATCTTTTTCCTGTATCATATAACAATATATAATCATATAACAATTACAGCACGGAAACAGGCCATCTCGGTCCCACAAGTCCATGCCGAACACTTATTTTCCCCTAGTCCTATCTACCTGCACTCAGACCATAACCCTCCATTCCTTTCCCATCTATATACCTATCCAATTTATTTTTAAATGATAAAATCAAACCTGCTTCCACCACTTCCACTGGAAGCTCATTCCACACAGCTACCACTCTCTGAGTAAAGAAGTTCCCCCTCATGTTACCCCTAAACCTCTGTCCCTTCATTCTGAAGTCATGTCCTCTTGTTTGAATCTTCCCAACTATCAATGGGAAAAGCTTATCCACGTCAACTCTGTCTATCCCTCTCATCATTTTAAAGACCAGTGCAAGAGATTGTGGCAGCAAACTCATGCTTTACAAGTGACTTTGGACTATCACCTATTTTATGTACAATACTCATCCACAGGTCAGGGTTCCTGATTATAATACGTGTTCCACTTTGAAATAATGCTACTCTCTGGTTATCTGAACAGCACTGATTGAACACACATTTTCATGTAATGAAGCATTTCAAGGACTCAACATGTATATATTTTCACCCAGGCCATAATCTATTATTTTTTGGATTATTGGAAAAAAATTGGCTACAAATCAGTCCATGTTCCATGCCACAAATGGAAATCTAATGAAGGACCATTGTGATCCCTCCTCAAAATAAATATTCCCTCCAAACTCAGTGCAAAGTCAATGCATGAAGAATAATTACCTGGCACATGGAAAATTATTTTAGCTTTGGATTTTGCTTTTTGAAAGGATGTAGAGTGATATGGAGATAACAAAATACCTGGAGGTACAAAAAAATGCTGGAGAAACTCTGCGGGTGCAGCAGCATCTATGGAGCGAAGGAGATAGGCAACATTTCGGGCCGAAACCCTTCTTCAGACTTAAACACTAAGAATACCTGTAGTATTATTTGGTATATATTTTGAGATGTGCCATAGAGTGACACAGTGAGGAGACAATCCCTTTGGCCCAACTTGTCTGTAAAGCCCAAGATGCTCCATCCAAGCTCTGGCCCATATTCCTCTAAACAGTTTCTATCCAAGTACCTGTCCAAATGTCTTTTAAGTGTCAACAGTGGCGCAGCGGTAGAGTTTCTGCCTTACAACGCTTGCAGCGCCGAAAACCCGGGTACGATCCCGACTATGGGTGCTCTCTGTACTGAGTTTATACGTTCTCCCCATGGCCTGCGTGTGTTTTCTCGTGTCGGTTTCCTCCAACACTCCAAAGCCATACAGTTATGTGGGTTAATTGGCTTGGCATATGTGCAAATTGTCCTTGGTGTGTGTAGGAGAGTGTTAATGTGCGGGAATCACAGGTCGGCACGGACTCGGTGGGCCGAAGGGCCTGTTTCAGTGCAACTACTCGAAACTAAACCAAAAAATAGCAACTCCTCAAACAAATATTCTTGCATAGAGGCAGTTCACATCCCATAATAGTTAATTCAAGAAGAACGCTATTCTTTAATCCATTAAAGTATGAATCTTTATATTAACCAATGGGAGTTGTTTTCTTTTTGCAGCAATATCAGCATGTTCAAGTAACACATGTTGCTGTGGAAATTACATTATAATTTCTCATGGTTAAAAACTGAGAGAACCTAAGTGTCATCCACTTTCTCCTGAAGGCTTTGCTCTTTGTAAAAAGCTGTCAGAGGGTTGTTAGTTTATTAGCCTCAGTAGGCGTTACACATGCCCTCGCCGAGATAGGAAAGGAAAAATACTAAGGCAGGCTGGCACAGGTGGACAGGCCTTAGCTGGACGCCAGATGTTCTAACTTTGACAAGGGAGGGGGGATGCAAGGAAAATAGCCCCAGGCAGAAAAGAGCAAGTGCCTGGAAGAGGTATAGCAGAAAACAATGTTGGTATTTAACTAAATAATTGTTTGCATGTACACAACCAAAACTGGAAAAGTAATGTTCCCCTTTCACAAAATTAATATAAATAGAGTGGGTTTGGGGGTTGAGAAGATAAGTCACAATAAAAAGATTATTTTATTAAAATTAAAAGCCCAGACATTTCTCAGCAATAGAGTCAACCACAACAGTTAGCTATAAACCTCAGCAGACCAATTTATTTTGTGAACTCTGCTGTCAGAAATATTTATGACAGTTACAGTGAAATGGAAGTAGTCTCATTTATCCATTCTGCAAGCTCTGAGCTGCGTGACTTTTCAATTTCTTTCCCAGATTTGGTTTGCAGTTTCTCGGTTAAATTCAGATTTCTTTTTTCAATTGCACACTTTATTCAATATTTTTGTTCTGGGAAGAAGAATCAGTCTTCATGTATTCATAATGTTATTACAAATCTGTGCCATGATTGAATTACCCTGATGTCTTTTTTAATATTGCACAGAAAATCAAAGAGGGGACTTTATAAACATTTTTGGCAAAGAAAATGATTTAGAGGTAATAGGTCCAAGATATAACATAGTTTATGAAATGGTCTTGACACTAGAATTACGTTAAAATCATTTTGGTTCAAGATGCATCGTTAAAATCGTTGCGTGAAATATTTTTATTTAACAATTTTTACAAATGTATTCTAAACTCACGCATAGCGTGCATTAGATAAAGGATGCTGCTTCCTTGAGTTTTTTTTCGATCCTGGGGAGCATGGTATAAAAATAAAGCACCCTTTGCACTGCCCCATCATACATTCTCAATCAGCAGAGGGAGACGGCATTCTCATCCCTCAGCCTGTTTGGACTAAATCCAATTCCAAGATTCCAGATGTGCTTTTATCAATTGCACCGTTACTTCTGAATGAGCATGTCGGAAATAAAGAGATCAGGGGTTACCCTTTTATAAATACCACGATGATGGTGTCTATTCGGACTACTACATTCCTAAGGGTCTTACTGTCTGTTTGTCCCACAGCCAAACCACTGTCAACAATATTGTGACAAATTGTTCCCAGCCTTGCTGTAAGCTTCCGGAGACTACAAAAGTACCAATTAGAATTACTTTATTTTCGATGGAAATTAAGCAGCTCAGAAATTTGACAGAACCTCTCGGGCACGAAACTATTAATGGGAAGAACAGGACAAATGTTGTGTGGACAGGTGGAGTAGGCTACAAAAAGAAGACATGGGTTGCTGGTGCTGCTATTGTTTGTTTACTCTAGAATAAAAATAAATAATGGTCAATTTATTTAGAATTTGAGAATGTACTGGCAGGTTTGCTGAATTTATCTGTCATTTCTGAATGTTTTACTGGCACTGTTAACCAAAGATCCTATAGCAAGCAAGATAGATCACTCCTTCTAAATGCAATTGGCTGACGTGTAGTATGCTACGGAGTGGAACGTGGGCCTTTTTTTCATCCATTTCAATAACCCGACCCGATCCGACTCGCAGTGTGATCAACGTTGTAGGGGAACAGTTTGTGTTAATAAATTATAATTCTGAAAATGAGGAGAAGATTTTTCCCAAATAACTTTTATTTTACGAGGATTTTTCCATAACCGGCTTCTGCACTAGTGATCCGCTATGGGATCTTTGGTGCGGAGACGGAAGCCGGTTACGGAAATGGGGCCGAAAATTAACCATAAATCAGCCCATGACCATACGTCTTTTTCGTCGAGTGATCTATCTTGCTTGCTATAGGATCTTTGCTGTTAACGTAAGAAACTGGAAGTGATGCCCACAAATATTAAGTGGATTCACCTCCATTATGCTAAATTATATAAACTAAGGTGAGCATTAACGGGCCAAGGACTAACAACAGGAAGGAGTAGCAGTTAATTTAAAAAGTTGCCTCTCGGTGTGTCACGTCAGATGAAGTAATGAAAGAGAAAGTGCATTTTTATTGGACTGCCTTGCATTACAAATATCTAAAGTAATTTATACACAGTACATTTATTATATGTGTACTGAGCTGCAATTTTAAAAAAAAAGTAAATATGGTCACTATTTTCCATACAGAAAGATTCTGCAAACAAAAATGAAACAATAGACATTTCATCATTTTTGAATGTGAGAAAAGTATTATTTGGAGCATTAGCATAAATCCATAGGTGGTTGAAGATGCTTAGTAAATACCTGAACTAAATCGAGCAGATGGGCTGCTGGTTTAATAGCTCATGCAAGGGAAAACACCTTATTCACCTTCATCGGTGTTGTGTTATAGTCAATGTTTGAAATTTTGTCCTAGAGTCAGGTTTAGAATGCACAGACTGACTCAGTGATTATAGTAGTGAGAAATGAAGCCTGGTTGAAATCTCAGCCTTTAAATATACCAATGCAGGAGTTGAAGATGATAAAAAGATAGTTGTAATTAGTTGGAGCTTTTCATAGCTTCCTGCAGTGTTTTATAAATTCATTTGGGTTCCATGTTCACTGTAAAGTAAAACGTTAACAACTTCTTCAAATTGTGTTTACAGGCTGCTAAGAACACTATGGGGAGATTTCAACCCTTATATTTTATACTGGAGGTTGCATTAGTATTTAATAGATGATTTAGGTGATCTAACATTACATTATGTAATGAAAATAAAATTCAATTAGGATTTGTTCTGTTGTTATAGATTGTGGAGGAAAGAGGGCTTGTGTGGGATTCTGGCCATAGTCATGCAGCACAGTAACAGGCTCTTCAGCCCAGCCCCCACGTGGCAAATAATCTGGTACCATTTGCCCACAGTTGACCCATATTCCTCTAAACCTTTTCTATCTATGTATCTGTCCAAGTGTCTTTTAAATGCTGTTATAATACCTCCTCCAACTACCTCCTCTGAAAGTTTGTTCCATTTATCTACCATTCTCAACTGAAAAAGTTGCCCTTTGGTTCCTATGAAATCTTTCTCCTCCTACCTTAAACGTATGTCCTCTGGTTCTCGATTCCTCTACCCTAGGTAAAAGACTGTGCATTCACTCTATCTATTCCCCTCATGGTTTTATACACCTCAGTAACATCTCCCTTCAGCCTCCTGTGCTCCAAGCCTGCCCAACCTTTCCCTATGACTCAGTCCCTCAAATCCTGGTGGAGTAACATAGCAATTTGGAAAAAATGAATTCTCCAGAAACCATTGAAATTTTTGCCTCGCCCAATGAACCCATTTGTCAAATGGCAAGTGTGCGCGTACTGGTTTTTGACACTCTCCCAAGTATATCGTATTGTTTTTACGTTATGTTATTGTGATCATTTTCTTACCATGAAGCAATCATAAACATAACATATTATATCAAATAGATAATATGTTGAAGGGATCCAGCGAGCTGCTTGTTATTCGACACATGTGTGATGCAAAAGTTTCAACGTTTTTCTGGAGAATTCTTTTATTACAATTGCTAATTTAAAAAACTTTTACCCACTCAAACACTGCCCTTGAATAATCAGAGGAAACATATGGCCTCTGAATCTTTCTCTGAAATCAGTAAACTCACTTGGTGAATGAACATTTGCTATTTAGTAGTTCATTCAATCTTCTGAAAACTTCTTTAATTTGTAAAGAAAATTCTCATTTGTGAGTAGATCCATGGACCTCCAATTAACTCCAAATGACTGAAGCCGGGTATCATCCCGTAAACTGATGAGAAAACAAATCTCATCCATGACCAGTGTGTTAGTTCTGTTTATAAGCTGTCTAGCTTGTGCCAATAAGATTCAATTCCCCTTTGTTAGCATTAGTTTATTCTTCAGTGAGGTTATCCAAACAACTTGCTAGTATGAGAACTCACCTCCACTTGTTGGCAGATCTGAATAAGTCTGCCCATCTGTGACTCCAGCTCAGAGTTCCTCTTCACAAGATTCGTAAGGTTAGCCTCCAATGTTTGCTGTGGTGAGACAAGAATTAGTCATGAGTGTTTTTGACTGTGTCCTTTATCAGCTTTTTACATGCCCTGCAATGTGAGTTTTCATACAATCTCAGTTTCCCAAATCAAACAAAATAGTCACCAGAAGAGTAATTCTACTGTACCCCAAATAATGCATGAATATTAGCCCTATTTCTGCAGAACAGGTTTTTCCACCTAAAGCATCTTTAAGTTCCACATAATCTATTGTTAATGTGATTCTTTGGAGGTTTTTTGGATTATTGCTCGCCGGCATCTGGGCTTAAATTATACATTAGATATTTTATTCATGTGACACGGCATCTCTAGCAAGGAACGGTGGTGCAGTAGTGGTTAGTGCTGCTGACTCGGAGCTCTAGGGACATATGAATCCTGCCTTCACCTTTCCTGTCCCCACCCCTTTCTGCAGGGACCATTCTCTCCACAGCTCTCGTTCTCTGATCCCTTGCCACCCATTCACCCCAGACACTTTCCCCTGTCCCTACACCTCCTCTCTCACGTCCATTTTGCGGCTCTAACAGGCCTTCCATGTGAGGCAAAGGACAAAGGACATTTATTGTCACATACACCATTTCTGATAGGAGTGAAATTTGAGTTGCCATTTGCAGCACACCAATAAAAGTAAGGTACCACATTAAAAAAGAATTGAACGTAAAACATAAAAACATCTCCCCACAATGGATCCCACTGTGAGGGAAGGTACAAAGTCCAGTCCTCTTCCCCTTGTTCACCCATGGCCAGGCCTACAGAGGTTCAGGTGCACCTCTTCCAAACTTGTCTATTGCTTTTGGTGCTCCAGAACCATTGGCCTCCTTTACTTTGGCAAGACCAAGTGTAGACTGGGTGACCATTTCACCAAACCCTTGCACTTTGCCCACCAAGGCCTGCTGGAACTCCCAGGCACTAACCATTTTACCTCCCCTTCCCATTCCCATACCAACCTTTCTGTCCTTGGATTCCTCCATTACCAGTTAGACCACAGAGAGAATTGGAACTGGAAGGACAGCACCTCATGTTCCTCTTGATGGTAGCCTATAACCCATTGGTGAAAATATTGAATTCCGACCTGAAATGTCATCTGTCCATTCCGCCCACAGGAGTTGCCTGACCCGCTGAGTTCCTCCAGCAGTTTGTTTTTTTACCTTAAATCCTGACCTCAGTTTGATCCTGATCTTGAATACTGGCTGTTTGAATTTTGCAAATTCTCTCTGTAACCACCTCGGTTTACTCCATGCACTTTGGTTTCCAACCACATCCCAAAGACATGCTGGTAGGTTATTTGGTTTCCATAAAATGGATTAGGTAAATAGCAAGAGAATAAAAAGAAAGATGATGGGCATGTAAAAGAAAACACTTTACAGCATTAGAGGGAAATAATAGACAGAATGGGACTGATATGAATGCAAAGTGTTTGGGAAGGAACTGCAGGTGCTGGTTTATACTGAAGATAGTCACCAAATGATGCGTCCTCAGCCTCCTATTGTACTCCCTGTACACACATGACTGTGTGGCTAGGTTCAGCACCAATTCAATAATTAAGTTTGCTGATGACACTGTGGTGGTGGGTCTGATCTCAGACAATGATGAGAGGGCCTACCGGGAGGAGGTGGCTGATCTAGCACTCTGGTGCCAGGATAACAGCCTCCTCTTGAACATCAAAAAAACGAAGGAGCTGATCATGGACTTTAGGAGGGCACATCATCCGAGGACGTACACTCCATTGAGTATAAATGGTGATCCTGTGGATAGGGTGAACTGTTTTAAATATCTGGGAGTCCACATCTCTGAGGATATGACATGGTCATCACACGCCTCAGCACTGGTGAGTAAGGCAAGGCAGCGCCTTTACCACCTCAGGCAATTGCGGAAATTCAGAGTGTCTATGAGGATCCTCCAGTGCTTCTGCGCAGCAGCGGTGGAAAGCATCTTGTCCGGGAACATCACCATCTGGTTCGGGAATTGCTCTGCCAAGGACAAGAAGGCTCTGCAGAGAGTAGTGCGTTCGGCCGAACGCACTATGGGAACTTCACTCACCCCCCTGCAGGAACTATACAACAGGAGGTGCAACTCCAGAGCAAACAAAATCATGAGAGACCTCTTCCACCCCTGCAACAGACTGTTCCAGCCGCTGCGGTCAGGCAAACGCCTCCGTTGCCATGCAGTGAGAACGGAGAGGCTGAGAAGGAGTTTCTTCCCAGAGGCAATTCGGACTGTAAATGCCTTTCTCACCAGGGACTAACTGTACAGAACGTTTTTCCTTCTATTATTTATTACGTAAAATAATATATGTGTTATGATTGTGTTTATAATTTGTTTGGTTGTTTTGTTGTTCCGCGAGCATTGCCACTTTCATTTCACTGCACATCTCGTATGTGTATGTGACAAATAAACTTGACTTGACTTGACTTGAAAAATGCTGGAGTAACTCAGTGGGTCAGGAAGCATCTGTGGCGAGAAGGATAGGTGACATTTCAGGTTGGAACCCTTCTTCAGACCCCAGTCTTCAAATTCCAGACTTCAGCCTGAAGAAGGATTCCAACACAAAACATCACCTGTTCCTTTCCTCCAGAGATGCTGCCTGACCCACTGAGTTACACCAGCATTTTGTGTCTATCTTTGATATTAATATAATCTTAGGAGCTGGGATGGACCTGATGAGGCTAATGGTCTCCCTTTTCTAAGTAAACAAGGCAGTTTATTTCAAATTCCCTAATTCAATTCAAAATTGATTAGACTTTTCTGATGTAAGTTAAAAATTGTCAAAAACAGATCTAGAATGATGTGCAGGCCAGACCAAGTTAGGCACATATTTGCTTCCCTGCATGGTCAAACAAGCTTATTTGAGTATCTGGGAGTTCCATTGTCAAACTTATATTACAGATATATTTAGTAAAATGAAATTAAATTCCTCAACTCCCCACGGTCTCATGTCCATGCCTCTGGTTATCTACATTTACTACGGTGCACTGCATACTAGTCCAATAAAATATGATCAACGTTATCATACCTCTGATAATCCAAATCTCTTTCTGCCTTTATAATGAAAAATCATTATCATAGTACAGAGGAGAAAGTCTGATCTGTTCAATGTGGGTTAGATTCAACATAAATTCCAGAGGTGAAAAGATTCATTTATATAACAGATTACACATTGTGCTCCACTATGTTGATTTATTTAAAACATCTTCTCAAAAGAAGGTGAATATTGAAAGGCGAATATTATATATGTTCTGCCGTTGTGGTTTTATTTGCCATGAGCATGCAACTGGAACGAAATATTTGAAATCTTCACAAAATTATTTAAAACAAAACTACTACCCAAAGCAGAATGGATCATTTTTGGAATATCGGAAGGTAACCCAGAATTAAATATGTTTCAAAAGAACTTACTTAATTATGGGCTAATAATGGGAAAAAAGCTTATACTCAAATTTTGGAAAAATGCTCCACTACCAACAATAAAAATGTGGATTTCAAACATGTTCGAAACACTACATTTGGAAGAGATGAGACTCCTCCTAGCAGGCAAAGCAGATCACTTCCAAAAGACGTGGTCTGCATTTATGGAACTATTACAAGCATAAGGTGCAATAATAAGTTAAAACATAAAGGCTACCAGGATCTGGTAACAGGGGGTATAAAATAAACTTTTAATAAAAACACGGTTGGTATATCCTTTTTTGCGGAGTTTGTGTTACATTAGAGCGATTGATTTTCCTTTCTTCTTTTTTTTTCTTTTCTTTCTAGGGTCTTATTTCTTTTCTTTAATTCCTTCTCTAATTCCTTCCCTAAGGGGTTCTCTTCTCCCAACACTTTCCTGCACTTTCTCGACTCTTGCTTATTTTCCTTACTCTTTTATTTCTATCTTTTTTAAAGCTCAAAAAATGAAGTGGTACAACATAATGTAATAAGATATATGCGATGTATTAATGTAATTTACTTTACTGCTAATAAAAATAAAAATAAAAAATTAAAAAAGAGCATGCAACTTGAGAAAATATACCCTTTCAGCTGCATTATTGACCATCATCTCACTTTTACTTAATTAGTTTATGTAGAAGGATGTGCAGTGAAGGCATTCACAGATGGATGTGCATCTCAGGATCAGAGCGTGACACATTTATCTAGGCTGGCATAAGTTCTATTTCATTCACTGCATGTCGTGGTAAATTATAGCTATACACCACTGAAAAGACAGTAATAAAGAATGCATCTGACAGAAGTGTAAAATATCAGCCACATGATAAAATTACAAAGAGATTTTGAGCAACTACTTAAAGCATTTGCATGCCATTACCATTCTAATGGGTCAAACTGCTCGTATTAACTCCAACAATGTAGCAGTGCGTTTATTATATTCAGTATTCTAGTTTATGATATCCATATATTAACTTCTTACACTGAGGACTGTCTACAAGCTGACTTTACAGCTCTTTTTTATCTTCATAAAAGTATGAATTTCCACTCATCTGCAAAGGTTTCATTTCATTTTCGAGTCCGATTAAGAAATTCACATTATGCATGTAATCCACAAACACAATGTAATTATTTGAAAATTGATTGCGATTCCTGTATACATTTTGGGAATGCTAGCAATCCTGATATTCTATTAATTTTGAAAATAGTCTTAAAAAGCTTGTCATGAAACCCAAACCAACCGAATAGTCACTCAACAAAATAAATTGTCATTCTCTCCTCATTTCAGCAAAAAATGATTGAAATGAATATGATTCCATTATCAATACAAAGCATTTGAAATAAAATATATTCCTGGTATCATTTCACCTTTAAGAATTCAATAGCATTTGGCATTTATCCTAACCTGCAGTCAATATTATTCAATTTCTTTTGACTCTGGTTAATCATCATTGACCATCAAGATATTGGCCGGTTGATATACTACTACAGATAACACAAGATCATTGTATAGGAATCTGTATTTATAATATGCTTTAATATTGAGGATACGAGGAACTGCACATGCTGGTTTACATAAAAAGACCCAAAGTGCTGAAGTAACTCAGTGGGGTCAGGCAGCATATCTGGAGAACATGGACAGGTGAGGTTTTGGATCAGGACCTTTCTTCAATCTGAAGCCCTGAAATGTCACCTATCCATGCTCTCCATACACGCTACATGATTTTGCGAAGTTACTCCAGCTCATTATGCCTTGCTTTAATACTGGGTTACATAGAAACATATTATTTCACCACCACTCATCGACCTGCATCCATGACTAGATAATTGTACTGCTCGATTATTTTTCTCCAAACACAGACAAAATCTTACGATGACATTGTAGAATGAATTTTCAAGATCCTTGCACTATTAAATACTTTGTGTATCTTGAGTGAGGAATTAAAATAGCTACCCATGAAATATTGACACCTTTTAATAAGTTCACTTGCTTTATTGAAGTTTTAATGATGTTGCTATGGAACCATACTGCGTGCTGTACAGTTGGGACTTGTGTTATTGGGATACCACACCACGAACAGCTCTGGTTCTACCAACTTATACATGATCCCCGTCTAGTGCTGATGAAACCTAATGGAAAAACAGAAGGGAGCTTGTTACTTTGTGTCCTCATCAACATGGCTCCCCTGGTCAGCCAAATGAAGGTGAAGGCCTTTTACAGTGCCATTGACATCAGGCCCAGTGCATGGTGAGATGATCTAGGAGTTACCACTTCCTTGTTTGGATAAATGTACTGAGTGATAGCAGAAAACTAGCAGAAAAGTAGTTTGTTGGCATATATAAGGGTTAAGTATTTATTTTAGTGTAAACAGTGGATTGTTTTAGTGTAAACTCTGGAGCAGTGTCCCTGCACATTGGATAGAGGGGTGGAGGGAAGCCACAATGGAGACTGAGGGAGGCCTCGGGAATTCTGCAACATGGAAGGTAGATGCTCCCTGTACTCTAGAGTTAAACCGATGCATGCAAATCATATCCATTGATTCCACAAACTTCAGATCAAATCCTGACTTTGAAGCCAATATCAACGCGTTAACTGAAATAATGTTACCTATTTTCAACCCAGAATTTCACAAACTGTATTGAAGGACAGTGCTGTCAGGAAAAGTTATTTTTACTGCAGAATCAATATATCATCTAATGTTCTTATTGTGGGAAAGCAGCATGAAGCTTTGGATAGGCAACGTTATGGGATGGGTTGAAGGGTCCCGACCAGAAACGCTGCCTATCTAGGTTCTCCTGAGATGCTGCCTGATCTGCTGAGGTACTCCAGCACATTGTATCTTTTTTTTTGTTAATCAGCATATGCAGTGTCAACATGAAGCTTTCCTCTTTGACCATCTTAAACAGGATTAGTAAATGATGCACATGATTCATCTCAATCCATGGCTTTCTTTCAAGGAGATAATCCTGGTCATGTCCTCTGGTTAATTCATTGTGGCCAAAGCTTATTATGCAAGGTATGTTCCGCATGTTATCAGGCTAATTCAGAATTTCTTACATCGAAGAGGATTTGATGGAAGTGCAGGTCAGAGATAAAGGTAATTCATCAATATGTGCTCCTTTGACTCTGGCACAATATGGTCACATGGGATTATTCCCGAATCATGCTGTGAAAAATCTCTTTGAAAAACAAATTGCTTAAAATAAGCAGATCTCATAAATCTCCAATCTGCTCGGTGACTGCTCCCACATGGCAAAGACTCCATCTGATATTCAGTTTACAGCAGTCAAAATTCCTCATGCATGTTGGTTGGAATTATGTGATGAAATCTCATTTCAAACCTTAAGCTAAGGGTATATTTAACACAGGCTTGTGCTGAGCAACTGAATTGTGATTGAAAATTGTTTAAATGTTACATATTAGTTAACATATACAATATTTTCCACTGTGATTTGGAGTTAAAATGTCTTCTGAGTTTTAAACTTGGAATATATATATGCAATTGAAAAAAAAGATGTTGGGAAGGTCTGAGATGATAGATGGCCATGAGATCATTTTGAAGCTGTTTTCTGAAACACTAAAGATAAACAATTCAATAGATTGCCTCAGGAACTAAAAACTCACCTTGGACCTATTGTAGTGGGAACTTGCTTAGAATGAATGGAACGAAGTGTTACACTAAAACATGATAGAATTGTTATATTAAAATGTACTCATGCCAAGAGAAATTGGATATGACAAAATAATAGTTAAGCTGGTTGAGTAGTTATGATATCAGTTCAAAAAATGGTTGTACTAATAATCTAGGGATCTACTGTTTGAATCACTGCGTAGCAGTTTGAAAACTTAAAAATAAAATGAAATGATGATACCAATAAAAATTGGCCATGAAACAATCAAATTATCCAAAGAACCCAAATTAGTTTAGTTTATAGATACAACATGGAAATAGGCCCTTCAGCTCACAGAGTTTGCACTGACTAGCCATCACCCCATACACTAGTTCTATCCTACGCACTTAGCACAATGTACAGAATCCAAGTAACCTAAGAACTTGCATGTCTATGGAATGTGGGGGGAAACCGGAGCACCCGGAGAACACCACGCGGTCACAGAATGAATGTACAAATTCCATACAGACAGCACCTGTAATCAGGATTAAATCCATGTCTCTGGCACTGTAAGGTAGGAACTCTACTGCTGCACCACTGCGGCATTCACAAATGAATCAGAAAGATCTTATAGTCATAGAGCACAGATGCAAGCCCTTCAGCCTAACACGTCCATGTCCAGGTTTTATAAATGAGCTAGTCCCATTTGCCTGTGTTTGGCCAATATCCCTCTCAACTTTTCTTATTCATGTACCTGCCTAAATGCAGAAAGTTGGAGGGAAATAAACCTGTTGCCCTTGCATAAGAATGAGCTCACTATCACAATAAAAAGTGTGCTCGATTCTTAATTACCCATTGCAGTGATTCAGCTTGTCTTTCATTTTCGGGAATGATGGAATAAATGGTCACCAAAAAGCTGGGAAATGACTTTTTTCAACTTTTAATAATAATTTTAATATTCTGTTGTCATTTTGATGATTTTTAAATGAAGACAGATTACATTTTTCATTTGACATGCTGAGTATATTACACTAGACTGATCAATAGTCTGATCCAGACTAATTTTTATCATATTACATTTATCATATTTGGCTACAAATTACATTTAACTGCTGCATCAATGTGACATTTTCATTCTCCAAATCTGTCACCCCTGTGGCTTGAATAATACAGTCAATCTACTCGTTACTCAATGGTGAATTATGGCCGGCTTTGTGACAAGGAATGGCCAGGTGGTCATTATTAGAAACAAGTACCGCAGGTTTGACTATCAAAGGGTTTCAGCCAAGCAACTGCATTGTTGGGCTGAATTCAACATGTGTTTAGTTATAGGCAGGAAAATTGCTCCTTGACATTACTGTCCATGGGAAAACTCAACTTTACATCTTAAAGTTTGAATTAGTAATTTGCAATTCTCCACACTAAGGCAAAATGATTGAAACCGTTGTAGGAAAGGGGTGTCAGGGGTTATGGGGAGAAGGCAGGAGAATGGGGTTAGGAGGGAGAGATAGATCAGCCATGACTGAATGGCAGAGTAGACTTGATGGGCCGAATGGCCTAATTCTTCTCCTATCACTTATGGCCTTATGAAAGATCCAATCAGCTGACTATGATCAAAGATTGTTAGCGTTTTGTTTGGGATATTTCCCATTCTGCCGTCATAACTTTGGAGAGTAATTATTTACACATGTGTTGAACCCCCCCCCCCCCCCAGAATCGAGGCATTGAGGGTCTGAGGATAAGCTGGACACACTTGAGACCTTTGCCTTTGAAAGAGTGGCATCTTAGTGACAACATTCCCAGCTAACAATCAATAAAAAACCTGTCTATATAAAATTTTAAATGTAAATTTGATATCTAATTAAGACTATCTTATAAATATCTACTTTAACAAAATTTACTAATACCCATACTTCTATCCATACTTAATGGTAATTTGAATGTAATCCTGAACTATTTTTACAAAACAAGCTGTTATATGAAAATGTATATTACTCTTCATGATTTCAGGGTAACCTAAGGCACTTCACAAATAAATACTAAGTATTTTTGAATTACTGTAATTGCTGTGTTACAGAGAAGCATGGTGGGAATTTATGCATAGCTAGATTCCACACATAGGAAAGATTCAAATGTAACCGTGAGATATTTTATGTCCATCTGAGAAGGTCGACAATGAAATAGTTGACTGGAAATTATTATCTGGCTATAGAGATGCCCTAGAGTATTGAAGCAGACAGCCAATGCCCGTTCTGGTTGTGGGTCTGCTGCTAAAATATGTTGGTATTTGTGCTTTTAAAGGAGCATTGTTTAGTTTAGATATAGCGCAGAAACATGCCCTTCGGCCCACCAAGTCCGCACCGACCAGTAATCCCCAGACACTAACACTATCCTAAATGCAAGGGACAATTTATAATGATACCAAGCCAATTAGCCTACAAACCTGTATGTCTTTGGAGTGCAGGAGGAAACCGGAGATCCCGGAGAAAGCCCGAGCAAGTCATGAAGAGAACGTACAAACTCCGTTCAGATAAGCACCCGTAGCCAGGATCAAACCCGGGTGTCCGGCGCTGCAAGGCAGCACCTCTGTCGCTGCACCACCGTGCTACAATATTGAATTCTTTTTTAAAATTTGTTGTAAAAAAATTAATCATCACAATGGCACAGCTGTTGCCTCAGTGACAGGTACTAGGTTGCAGGATCTGGGGGCAGTTGAATGAAAATACGTGCAGAAAATAAAATAAATGGGATTGATGAAGAACTATTGTAAATGAGCGATTGAAAATCGCCACTGATTTGGTGAGCTGATGGGCCTGCTTCCATGCTGTGTGGCTCTATAAACTTGCAATTATTGGGATTTATGTGACTTAGTGCCATGAATCATTGTGCAGTAGCTGTTTGTCAGCAAGTGGATACCATTTGAACCAGCAAGGGTATAGAATTTGATAACCTCTGCAAATATTCCCACCAAATGGAACTTAATTAAATGCTTAGGATTTCAAATTGCTATTCTGCAGCTTTGGTCGGTAAGCCCAATATATCAGAAGAGGCAGGAGAAATAACTGAAGCAGTCCAGTCATGTGATACGAAGATAACGCGCTATGTTGTAAAGATTTAATAAAAAATAACATTTAGGCCATGTACAGTTTATCATTCGGAGGTCCATTGATTGATTGAGAACTGGTCCTTGTATTGTTAAATTGGTAAGCAGCAAAGGAGCAAAGCAATGCAGCTCACCTTCACTTGCTGCCTCAAAAGGAAATTAAAGCTTGCAGGCTGAGCTTCCTTTGGTAAGAACTGGAACCAAAATTGAAATGACCTTACATGGCACAAACATTTGAACTAAATACTAAAATCTTAGTCATATCCTTTTCATGTTGTAGTACATGTATAATATTTATGATGCACACACAAATGCACAATGCAGTTAAAGTGCCGCGCATATTCTAGCAGTTCTTTATGAATCTTTGTGTTTTTCCATACCCTCTGCATTGCTCAGGTTTGGAATAAAGAACAAGCGCATGTACACACCCGCACACAGATCATGTGTGACTTGATTAGTATTGGTATCAGGGGTTATGGGGTGAAGGCAGGAGAATGGGGTTAGGAGGGATAGATAGATCAGACATGATTGAATGGTGGAGTAGGCTTGATGGGCCGAATGGCCTAATTCTGCTCCTATCACTTACGACCTTATGAATGAACCAAAATATCAGGTGCATGGCACTTTTAAATTAAATTGTAATTTAAAAATGCAATTTTTAAAATTATCATTCAACAGCTTTTTATCCAAAACTTGTATGAGAACCTTTTAACAATTTAGAATTTGACAAATGTGAAAATGTGTCCCAATGAAACAATGTACAAGAAAACTAATGGAGATTAGTTCTGACACTACATTAGTAACCTTTTAATGCCATGGAATGCAAAAGATATTTTGTTTAATGGATAGTACAATAATTACAGATTCATTTTAACGATAAACTGTCAGAAATGCTGGTGACCTACGATTTTGGAACTAGGAATTATATGTCAAGGAAACTTGACTCAGGTCCTCCTTAGAAAGCGATCATCACGCCTAAGATGGGGCACACCAGGAGTATTAACGTCATCCATTGCAAGGTGCAAATTTAACTGAAGTGTTGCCAAATACCAGGAGTGAAGTGTACAGAGAATTATTGAAAACTTTTGTCCAGATCAAATGTTTAATGGATCACGACAATCAGCAAGTGGAACTCCCAAAATTGTACCTAAATTGTAGGTGGGTGGGGGCGCTGCGAGACTGCTGCCCTGCCAGCAGCGTGCTAGTCATTTCTACTTTTTTGTTTTTTTTAGTCTGTCCAAATGTGTGTTTTAATGTCTCTCGGTGTGTCTAGTGTGGGGGGTGGTGAAGGAGGAAACCGCTTTCCATGTCGCCTCCCTCATGGCCTAACACCAAGGATTGGTGCGGCCTTTCCCGAAGTCGGGCCCGGAGCTTCAGCAGCAGGCGCAGCGTGAACCTTTTCTGATCGCTGGCCCATGACTGTTCAGCCGCGGGCGCCACGTCCGGAGACTGGGATCCCTTGTTGGGGACCCCCCAAGAAGAAGTGCTCCGACCCGCCGGCCCGCGGCCTACAACACCTTGAAGCCACGGACAGTGGAGCTTCTAGCCGCGGGTGCGGCATCCGGAGCCTGGGATCCCTCGTTGGGGACCCCCGGAGAAGAGCCTTCAACATCTTGAAGCTGCGGTCTGCGGAGCTTCTAGCCACGGGCGCGGCATGGACTTACCCTCCGGAGTGGGATCCCTCGCCTGGAATCCCTTGATAAGAGCTACGACTGCCAGCCAGCGGCCTACATCATCCTGAAGCCACAGTCTCCGGTAGGGAAGCACCGATTTGGGACTTACCTTCCAGGCGAGAGGGCCTGTCATCTGGCCACCCGCAGCGGCGACTGCAGAGGTTATGGCCCCGACCACGGGGGAAAATGGAGGAGGACTGACTATACTTTGTGCCTTCCACCACAGTGAAGAATGCTGTGGATGTTTGTGTTAATTTTTTTTGTGTATTGTGTGTTCTTTTTTATTGTACTGCTGCTGGCAAGTTCATTTCACTGCACTTTATTGTGTATGTGATGAATAAATCTGATTGATTGATTGATTGATTGTACCTGATTATACTTAATCAACCAATTTCGAAGGACCCAGAAAATTGAAATTAGACTACAGAGAGGAGTTCAGTATAGATGCTTCAAAATCGCATTTAGAAAATGTGCAGGTATTAATATCTGCATTATGCCAGAAGCAAAACTAATCAAGTCTAAACCATAACCATTAGACAATTCAGTGGAGGAATTAACTTAGAATGGAAATAAGCACTCATGAACAGGTCAGTGACGAGGCAACATCAGGTAATTTAGTGCCTACATTTAAGATATAGAAGCAGGAATAGGCCTTTTGGACCCTCATGCCCACTTTGTAGTGTATATTTATTGTACATGTACATAGGCACAGTGTTGTGAGAGCAGCTGACTGTGACTCTTTATGTTTCACTCAATACATTGCAATACACTAGTATTGTTCAGGTTGAAATTAGGAACAAGTGCATACAGTTGAGATTATGTGCATCATACTACATTTTCATATTAATTTTGTGTCTCGACCAACCTGGATCGTCTTTCGTTGCTAATAGACCGGAATCCAATGAGAATACCCATGTACTGGACTACCCATGTACCTCATTGGAGACCCTTGGTCTATCTTTAATCAGATCTTTCTGGACTTTATGTTGCACTAAACATTATTCCCTTTATCCTGTATCTGTACACAGTGGACAGCTCGATAGTAATCATATATAGTTTTTCCGCTGACTGGATAGCATGTCACAAAAAGCTTTTCACTTTACCTGTGGCAATAAACTAAACTAAACCTCTCTGTCTCTTGCTCCTTCTTTACGATGCTTACTACAATCTCTATTTGCTTTTGTGTGATATTTTCTCAAATGGCTCAGTGCCAAACTTTGTTTGCTAATGCCTCTATGAGGTGCCGAGGGACTTCCTTTGTACATAAATATTAGTTGTTGATCAATCTGGATTTGCAGATAATGCTTCCAATGATTTGGTGTAAATAAATGACCAGAGGATCGAGAGTTCTCATTATTCAAAGCCAGTACCAAATCTACATAGTGTTTAAGAAGGAACTGCAGATGCTGGAGAATCAAAGGTACACAAAACATTTTGTGTACCAAATCTACATATCCCAGGTTAAAAGTTAAATAAATTAATTTATGCACACAATTACACTTGACTCTCTTTCAAGTGTAACTGTGATCCTTCTTCTCCAACCAGATCATGTCCTGATCTCCAATCAGTTTCCATGATCTTCCACCTCATAATCTTTCACTCCCCTACCCTCCCTATTGGTCATGATTCAGCTTAAAGTCTCTCTGACTAGGGCTTTTAGAGCCAAACAAACATGCAACATTACTACTGAAGCAACTGAGAATATAATTTTACCTGGGAATGTTGATTATTTTTGTTTGACGGGCATTGATGATGTAACAGAAATGGAAAACATTCGGCAGAGCATAAAGTGAAAGTAATGCCTGTGCTCCTTGTCAGTACATTTATAACATGTACTCGGTTTTGTTCACATTGAATTCCACTTTGTGTTCATTCTCATGTCCGTAATGGAATACATTTATTCTAGATTTACCAAAGTTGCAGAGTTGAGGACAGAATATTAGATGTGAAAACAATTGTCAATTCCTTGACCTATCTACGTTGATAACTTGACCAGTCTAAATTGTCAAACATTTATTAAATTAGGTAACATCTTTGTAGATAATAGAATTATTATAATTTTAAACTTGTTTCCTAGCAACTTTTAAGACTTGGGCTGCAGATGTAGTCTTGAATGTTTTACATTATTTCTTCTTTTGGTAGCATGTTGCCATTTCATAAATGAAATCTTTATATAAAGAATTGTGGATAACTTTAGCATTCTTTTGATTGTGAACAAAATAATTTAATACCACTGGTGTTAAATTATAATGTTCAAAATGAAAAAAAACTAAAGTTATCCAGAATTCTATATATAAAGGTTCAATAGGGGTAGCCTCTGGAGAGAAATTATCCTTTGTTATTGGGACTTTATGGTGTGAGAAATGGTATGATTCTGGGTATTCCTACACTTCAATGAACATGACACATTGAATAGTCTGTTCAAATATATGCTGTCTTCTTCAGCATCCTTCTGAATGAAAGTTAGATTGTCTTAATCAGCATTAGGTTAATATAATCTCAATTTCCATTTCCTTCATTGAAACACTTGAATGAAGAGCCGAACAAACATGTACAATAGATATTCATGGAAAAATAATTTATTTTGGTTCGGTGTAGGAAAGAACTGCAAATGCTGGTTTAAATCGAAAGTAGACACAAAATGCTGGAGTCACTCAGCGGGACTGGCAGCATCTCTGGAGAAAATAAATGGGTGACATTCAGGTCGAGACCCTTCTTCAGACTCAATTTTGGTTCTGGTTTGTTTACTTAAAGATATTATCATCCATTGGCCATGATTATGTCACTAAGTCCAGTAAGCAAATCTGAACCGAAATTAATTATTTTTCTATTAAATCTACTGTATGTACTTATTAAAAGGATTCAAGAGTGTTTTATTGCCATCCTAGATAGAACAATGAAATTCTTACCAGGTGAAATTCATCTCTCTCTTCCAGTGGTTTACAATTCACTAGATTACAAATTGTTTGACATGGCTAAATCTGCTAAAAACGTAGACTTCTGGGAATGAGAGAATGGAGTCCCAGAGACAAAGATACAATGATTTGGAGAGAAAGAAAGAAAAGCAGCCCGAACGGTGCAGAGGCAGGATGCTAATGTCCATTTCCATTCCCAGCCAGCAAGTTACAATTTGATGTAGTTACAATTTGTTACAAAGTTACAAAGTTACAATTTGATGTAGTTACGGTTTGGATAAATCAATGAGCTACACCGTTTTCTTGAAACCTCTTGGACTTATATTGAATGAAGGATCCCTTGCTACATTTACTCGTGGAATATATATTTGAGCATCTTCTACCAAAAGCAAACTGCAAAACTAGCTATTTTACTGCAAGAAACAACATGACTGAATGTTATAAATAGCTCAAAAGGTACAAATAAATTAATTTTTATTTGAATTATCAATGACATATTGGCAGGTCAAAGTTCAAAGTGACTCACAATACATTTTCCTGGGCCAATTCAGTTAAATACAGTAGCACCTCAAGACAGTAAGAGAAGCATCCAAACAAATAAACGCCATCTTGAATACTCTTAAAAGTTAATTCCTCCGTCCCTCGAGTCTTACAAAACCTTTTGGCTGTGTGAAAATCCCTCACGACAGAGATAGAACAACTGAACTGGACATTGTTCCGCGCCCCCACTATTTGCCACGTTATTTTGGGGTGCGATTGGGTTTCCAGGCTTCAGTTCATCAAACATTCCCCATTTAAATATATGACAAAGTGCCTGCTGAACATGAGGCACAAATAGGAATTTTAATGAAACTCCAGAGAAAATACCAGTTTCTATCAGGATTTTCACAGATGCTTTGAAATAACAGTTTGGGGTGGCATGGTGGCATAGCAATAGAGTTGCTGCCTTACAGCACCAGAGACCCGAGTTCAATCCTGACCACAGCTGCTGTCTGTACAGAGTTTGCACATTCTCCCAGTAACTGCACAAGTTTTCTCCGGGTGCTCCGGTTTCCTCCCACACTCCAAAGACACGCAGGTTTGTAAGTCTATTGGCTCAGACACGGGGAGTGGGGGGGAGGGTCTTTTTTCATGCTGTATGTCTAAATTAAACAGTGGCAATAATCTTAGCTTGCCTAGAGGAAGTAAAAGCTAGGTCAGATTTGGGAATGCAAATTGTTATCAACTTCAAAGCGATCTTGAAGAAATCACTCCTGCTTCAGGCGGAGAGGAAATTGAACAACTCCAGTGGCTGAGGAGCCTATCAATGTTCAAAGCGGAGCAATTTCCTTTTGACATCCTGTACTCATCTAAATTTATAGCACAGGCAGAACTGAACTAGAAGGAGTTATATTAAATTTGCTGAGTATAACTCAGGAAATGGCTTTAGGAGGGAGCTCAAAACCTTTGCTGGTTTCTAATATGTCAATATTGAAATCAACTAGCTATATTGAGACAATTCCATCAATTTTTCAGAGCTGTTTGTACCACAAGATAAAAAGGCCACGTAATATTATTCTTCTATTGACAGCGTAGTGCTGGTAAACTCATATTAAACTGAAATATGTCGCAGCCTGCATTTTAATCAAGGGTTGTGAGTGGTTTGTCTACAAAATATACGACGAATCCTATTGCTGGATGTACTTTCTATCAGCTGCAATGCCACCACCAGTACAACAATGACAATACAACATTAATGTTTCATGTGCTGAAAGGAACTGCAGATGCTGGTTCATACAAAAGATGCTGCCTGATCCATTGCGTTACTCCAGCACTTTGTGTCTATCTATGAACATTTCATGCTTAGTTTTCATAATAAATGTAGCCATATGAATTTACAATTGGAATATAAGATGTGATGTTATGTGTTGTTCTGTAACCTCACTACAACTGATCAGTTGGTCAACTGTTCCCATGTTTTTAAACCAATTTCCTCATGCTGGAGTTAACTTGAATTCATAGGGACAATCCAATGAGGTTCCCACCACCAAATGCAGCCTGACAAAGCTCAGCTGCATTATCTTGTTGGTGTTGCAAGATCAATGACCATTTATTTAAAGGGGGAGAGTTACAGGAAAGATCAGCAGGTCGACTCCTTGCAGCTTGCAGTAAGGAGATTGGTCCCCAATACCAGAAGGCAATGGCCGATATGAAGGTTATGAAGGGAGTTGATGTGATTATAAAATCTTGTCCATGTGAAATATTGGAGCAATGACTGCTGCTTCCTGGAGTGTAGTCCTACTTTCCTTTGGAAGTGAAGGTGAGTAGATCTAATGAAAGGAAAGCCTAAGCATCCTCGCCTCAAATTCCCTTTCCCAAGAAATTGTTGAAGCAGAAACTAAAGTAAAAAATAGATCCAAAGGTAGACACAAAATGCTGGAGTAGCTCAGCTGGTCAAGCAGCATCTCTGAAGAAAAAGGAATAGATGATATTTCAGCAGAGACCTGTCTTCAGACATACCGGACTCTCAGTATGAAGAAGGGTCCCAACCTAAAATGCCACCTATTCCTTTTCAGCAGAGATGTGCCTGACCCGCTGAATTCCTCCAGCATTTTGTGTCTATTTTTGGTGTAAATCAGCATTTGCAGTTCTTTCCTACACATAAAAGAAAAGATCCATATATAGTTCTAAATGTAAGGGAAGAGACCCAGTTAATGTGATTACATTCAGGTTTCTGTGGCAGAGAGGTGTGCAGATGGACAAAAGTTTTTTTTTACTGACTTGACTATGTACAACATATGTACAAGTGTTAACTTCTCACTTGGAGGAACTCTGCTAACTGGAGCTATTGTGAAGTATAGATTACTCCTGTCAGAAAAACAGGAAGGATTTGTTTAGCTAAGAACTGTAGCAAATCAGTCAAACCAGTGATGTGAGCTATTGTGAATGTGCCTCCACTGAGACTGAGCGCATGGGATCGGAAAGTACATTAAAATTCAAGAAAGGAACATAGCGCCGTTACAGAATATATTAACACTTCTGCTACGGGGGCAATGATACCTCTTTCTGGATTCTGCGAGCAGACATTGACCATTCTCACATCACAACGTGACGGTGTATCTGGTTCAATGAAACTGAGAAGGTGAAACAATTCCAGTTGGCCTCCTCAAATACTTTAACTTTCAAATACTTTCACCACTTTTGCTTTATTACTTGGGTTCTAAATATTAATTTCATCTTTGGGCCACTATATTATTCTGCAGTACAAGTAGCTTGATGGGCAATAAACTGGCAGTCCAATGAGTCCCAACTCTAAACATTTAATTTAGTTTAGTTTAGAGATGCAGCATGGAAACAGGCTCTTTGGTCCACTGATGGTCCATGCCAACTATCGATCACCCATTCACACCTAGTTCTACATTATCCCACTTTCTCATCCACTCCCTACAGATTAGAGACAATTTGTAGAGGCCAATTAACCTACAAGCCTGCACATTTTGGTATGTGGGAGTAAACCGGAGCACCCTAAGGAAACCCACGCAGTCACAGGGAGAACGTGCAAACTCCACACAGACAGCACCTGAGGTCAGGATCGATCCCGGGTTTATGGGGCTATAAGGCAGCTGTGCCATCTTTATGCCACTGTGCTGCCATAAACATGTGAAATGAACATTAGAAATTAGATGTGCAGGAAGGAACTGCGGATGCTCGTTTAAACCGACGATAGACACAAAATACTGGAGTAACTCAGTGGGGCAGGCAGCATCTCTGGAGAGAAGGAATGGGTGACGTTTCGGGTAGAGACCCTTTTCCAGACTGAGAAAGTAGATCTCTTACCCACTTTTGGCTTTACTCTAGTCATGCTTAATTATAAAAAAACTAATGGGAGAATAATTGGAAATATTTTTAAAGGCTACACAATTTTAATTGTTTGTATATAAATAACTTGAAAGCAAGTTTTCAGATGAGATCAAATAAAATCCCCACAGCTGTTTAATAATTTAATTAGGCTTACTTCAAAGAGGTCAATGACTATACCATCCTACATTCTTAATACAAGTAACTGTGTGGATAAGTATCAATGCTTTGTTTTTCCTTGCCTCAGGAACTACAGATACACCGACTGTAAAACTGCTGGACGTAGACCAGAATAAGGGACAGTCACCTGGTTTTTATTTAACAAATACATTGATTTGGAAATATACATTCAGATCCTTATGTGACAAGTGGGGAATATAAATTGAATTAATTAAATATACTTGCAATTAAAAACTGTTAATAGTTCTGACACAGAAAAGGTGTAAAGCCGTCTTCTTTACTCCTTATACACCTATGTCTGTGCAGCCCAACTCAATTTACAAATACGACACCATTGTAGTATCAAATAATGATGCGATGAAGTACAGGAAAGAGACTGAGAACTTTGTAACCTTGTGCCAAGACAACAACCTTTCCCTCAATGTCAGCAAGACAAAGGAGATTGTGATCAACTTCAGGAAGCAAAGAGGTACACATATCCCGGCATACATTGACAGCAAAATTCATTTCACAGCATGTAATGTGCATGTGACGAATAAAATTGACTTTGACTTTGACAGCGCCAAAGTGTAGATGGAGTAAATATCACCTGCAACTTGTCCTGGAACAGTCATATCGAAGCAGTCGCCAAGAAATCAACCCAACACCTCTCCTTCCTTAGAAGGCTTAGGAAGTTTGCATGCCCCCAGCAACTCCCACCAACTTCTACTGATGAGTCATAGAAAGCATTTTATCGGGATGCGACACAGCATGGTTTGAGAACAACTGCATCCAAGACCGCAGGAAATTGCAGAGAATTGTGGACCCAGCCCAGGTCACCACGCACACCAACCTCCCAACCATTGAGTCCAACTACACTTCACGCTGCCTTGGCAAGGCCACCAGCATAATTAAGGCTGAGTCACACATACCCTCCAGATTCAGGGACAGTTTTTTCCCAGGTGTCATCAGGCAACTGAACCATCCCATCACCAACTAGAGAGTGGTTCTGACCTACCTTTTAGCTCATTGAGACCCTTGGACTTTATTTAATTGGACTTTACTGGGCTTTATTTTTCATACCAAACATTATACCCTTTATCCTGCATCTGTACACTGTGGCTTGTAATCCTCAAAACTCTTTCCGCTGAATGGACGGCACACAACAAAAACACTTTTCACTGCACCTCAGTAAACATGATAATATACTAAACTAAAGGCTGGAAAAGCTTAATACTCCCATGGAGAGAGAAGCTGTATCAGCATTGAGAGGGCATTGACTATTTCAACGTTTATAGATTCTGCTGGCCAGCTTCAGAATTCCAGCATTTTGTGTTCTATTTTAAATATGCAACCACTGCAATGTTCTACCTTTGATATCAGGAATAACAATCATTAAATTACTCATCAGTCATGAAAAACAAATGGTTTATTAATGTCCTTTAGGGAAGGAAATCTGCTGTCTTTATCATTATGTTTTTATTGCAGCCAATAATGTGCTCAACCCCTAACTGTTTTCGAATGTTGGAACAGGCCTGCCTGTTCAGGAACAATTACTGATGGATAATAAATGTTGACCCAGTCAGTGAAACACCTCCCTTGTACCTATCACCTACCTCATTGGACACCCTCTGATTATCTTTAATCACACTTTATTGGACCTTATCTTACACTAAACATTATTCCCTTTATCCCGTAAGTGTAAGTACACTGTGTACAGCTTGATTATCATGTGTTTTCTGTCCGCTGACTGGATAGCACGCAACAAAAAAGCTTTTCACTGTACCATGGTACACACTTGATGAGCGTTTGATGGCACTGGGCCTGTACTCGCTGGAGTTTAGAAGGATGAGGGGGTACATCATTGAAACTTACCGAATAGTGAAAGGCTTGGATAGAGTGGATGTGCAGAGGATGCTTCCATCAGTGAGAGGGTCTAGGACGAGACGCCGTAGCCTCAGAATTAAAGGGCGTTCCTTTGGGAAGGTGATGTGGAGGAATTTCTTTAGCCAGTCATGTGTGGTGAGTCTGTGGAGTTCTTTGCCACAGAAGGCTGTGGAGGCCAAGTCAATAGATATTTTTAAGGCAGAGATAGATAGATTCTTAATTAATATGGGTGTCAGGGGTTATGGAAAGAAGGCAGGAGAATAGGGTTAGGAGGGAGAGATAGATCAGCCATGAATAAATGGAGGAGTAGACTTAATGGGCTGAATGGCCTGATTCTGCTCCTATCACTTATGACCTTATGTTGTGACAATAAACTAAACTAAATGAATAATACTAAAAGGAGGAATTGATGTACGTGAAAAGTATAAAATATTTTTTAGAAAATCTAATGGCCTTTATAATTACATTTTATTTTCTGTTCCATTGTTACCACTGGAAAAGGTGTAAAGTGGGCTGCTCGTCCACAAATGTATTTTGGGCTAGTTTTGGTTGATTTCATGTTCACTCTCAAGAATCCATACCAAGTGTTATTGTGGAAAAACAGTGGAATTGCCACTTTGTAGCACAGCTGATCATTTCTCTTGCAAAGCAGAGGTTTGGCTGTGATACTCCCTCCTTCTCGGACTGCAGGAATTAGGCAACTGACTGGTAACAAATGGAACCATATTCCAGTTTTCTCCAAGAAGTGAACTCTTCTGTTAAAAGGGCTACACAATATATTAGGACACAAAGTGCTGGAGTAACTTAGTGAGTCAGGCAGCATTTCTGGAGAACATATCACAATGTTACACCAGAGATAGAAACAAAATGCTGGAGGAACTCAGCGGGACAGGCAATATCTCAGGATAGAAAGAATGGGTGATGTTTCGCGTTGAGACCCTTCTTCAGACACCATATTTGAAGGCAGGGCAGAATAGACAATCCAATACTCTTCTGAAGGCCACGCATAAAAACAAGGTAAAGGTTCATATTTCCCAAATGTCATGCTGAACCATATTGTCAGGAGGCAGTGTGGGTGTGTAGGTAAAATACCTTTATTTTGTGGACATTGATGCCAATATATAACCATATAGACTAGTGTCTATATGATGTCTATACGGTTTTTTTTTTAAAGGCTGAGAGAACTAACTGCCCTCTATCACCATATGAAGGGATTAATTGGAGGGCAATTTATCTTTCACAAATATAAACACTAAATGTTGGAGTAACTCAATGGGTCAGGCAGCATCTGGATAGAAAATGGATAAGTGACGTTTCGGGTCCGATGCTTCGTCAGACTGATTGTAGTCAGGATTATGGGGGGAAAAACGGAGGTGAAGTAAAAACAGAACAAATTGGGGCCGGCAACAGTTGAACTCGGGCAGGGACGTTCTCAGAAAAGCTGACCGTTGGCTCCTGACGGGTGTGAACCCAGGAGGGATACATAGTTGTGAAATGTGGAACTAGTTAATTGACTTGTGATGGAGGAAGGGGGGAAGAAGGGGGGAGGGGAAGGGAGGTGCTTGTGGAAATTATCTTTGGTATAAACCTGCATCCGCAATTCCTTTTTATTACATATTATCTTTGGCAAATCCTGTAATCATTGCGGATTAATTGAGCTTGAACAGAAACAAAAATGCTGCTACACCAGTGGCCCAAGATGCCGACTCGTTGCCCAATACAAGTTAGATAGAACTCTTAAAGATAGCGGAGTCAAGGGATATGGGGAGAAGGCAGGAACGAGGTACTGATTGTGGGTGATCGGCAATGCTGGCTCAAAGGGCCGAATGGCCTACCCCTGCACCTATTGCCTATAAGAGAAGATTATAGTTTTGTTCACCAGCATGATTATGTACAGCTAAAGACGGGTCAGGCTGTAGCTATCCCATGCCAGCTATGCTTAAAAACTCCAGGCATCCTAATCAGTTAAAATAGAATGACTCCATTCAATATGCAGCCTTTTAGAAATATTGGTGAAAGGTTCGACACAGAAGGTGCCTCTACTTGAGCCTGAACTATTCATTAGTAAAGCTGGTGCAGTATGAACGGAATGGGTCTCCATCTCATTGCAACTTCATCTTTGGTTCAAATTTAGAAGTTTATTAGGAAGTAATTGTTTAACACATGTAGAGGTGCAAATAGGTGGGCAAATGTTTTTCAGATAACTTGGTGCACTATCACAGAGGAAGAATGTGGGGAGGTTTACAAACTGGTGATCTTTGCAGATCCTGAGGCGTCCATTTTCTTTCATGTTACCATATCACAGTGCTGCTCTTGTGAGCCGTTGAATGGGCTCACTATCAAATGGCAAGTATTGTCCCAGCGCAACATTTCTTAACAGTTGCGTTTTCACAGGATTACAAAATGGAACGGTTGTACTAGTCTGTGAGAACTTGTTTGCTCTTGCAAACCTCTTTCATCTGCGATTTACAGAACAATGCTGCACATATCAAAGTCAAAGGGAGCAGATGATACATCTGAAAATGTAATTTCTGTTCTTTAACTTTAGTTAAGTAGCTGGACAAAGAATTACTTGTACTCGCAAACAAGAAGAGACTTATATTTACGATTTAGGGACGTCTTAAAGTGCTTCACGGCAAATGAAGCATTTTCTGAAATGTATCAATTGCAGGAATGGAGGAAACCTGCAGGCACCTTATGCACAGGAAGCTCCCATTAACAGTAGTGTGGCAGTGCTTCAAGAAGCTTTTTAGTAATTTTGGCAGAATTTTAATTGCTCAGGGTACCACAAATAATACAGCTCCTCTTTTATTGTCAGAGGGTGGTGAATCAGTGGAATTCTTTGCCGCAGAAGGCTGTGGAGGAGAAGGGTTGACCCAAAACATCACCGATTCCATCTCTCCATAGATGCTGCCTGTCCCGCTGAGTTACAACAGCATTTTGTGTTTATCTTCAGTTTAAACCAGCATCTGCAGTTCCTTGCTACACAAGTTAATGGATATTTTTAAGGCAGAGATGGATAGATTCTGTGTTTAAGAAGGAACTGCAGATGCTGGAAAATCGAAGGTACACAAAAGTGCTGGAGAAACTCAGCGGGTGCAGAGGGGGAAGCATTAGTATGGGTGTCAGGGGTTATGGAGAGAAGGCAGGAGGGGTTAGGAGGGAGAGATAGATCAGCCATGAATGAATGGGGGAGTTGACTTGATGGGCCGAATGGCCCAATTCTGCTCCTATCACTTATGACAAGTTTTAAACTCAGGTTTAGCAATTTTCCCCCAAAATGTTCTGACTGAAAACATAGCCTCCACTTCAAGAGGTCAATGCAAGGCTGCAGATTTATTTATTAGGGAACTCAGAGCCACTCCTGACATTTGGGTTTCTGATAATTCTGTTCTTTGAGCCAAATATAATTTGTCTTTAAAAGACCAAAGTATTTTGATATTACAATATTGACTGGATTTCAAGGAGTCAAAATAACTGGATTAACAACATCCATTGACACAATAGGTAGAGGATTGTCAAATAAGCATTTTAAATGTTTGTAAGTTGCTATAGGCAACAGAAATTCCCAACCAATGGTGCCCTTTTGAACCTGCAAAAAAAGTTTATTTTCTTCTTGAGGGGAAATAAATCATTACAGATTGTGGTCTAAAATACATTTATTCGCAATGATATGCTTTCCATGATCAAAGAAAGCGTGAACGATGCTGTTATGGTTCCTCAGATCTTCTCCAGAACCTATAAATACAGATATGTGCCTGTAGCAATGGAGTGTTAATAACTTTGACTCAACTGAAGAGAACAAGCTTCTTCAGCAGTTCTTGTTTAATACAGATGCTCAGCTCGTTGGGCCTTTTTGTGTCTCTTTATCACCACGAGAGGGTGGAAGACTGCATATTGCAAAACTCTTTGAGCACTTTGTGTGCGTGCAATTAGGATCTTATTATGGCTTGCTATGTATCAGCTACCATGTAAACTACACATTTCCTGTACTCACCTTAAACCATGCAAACTACAAGAGGTTTGGTCCAAAGATCCTATAGCTCCGCTTTCTTAAAGAAAACAAATGGGCAAGTGTGGCGGTTCTCAATTATTGATGAGAACAATTTCACGAGCAAATTCCAATTCAGCAATCATGATTTCAATCCAAAGAACATATCAGATTGGCATGGCTCTTTTAGAATGGATGTTGATAAAACTAGCTGCTCAAGAAACATGAAAAGAAATCCAGAAATTTTCCAATTAATAGCTGCAAGCCTTGAAATACTAAAAAGTGGTTTGAGGCAGCTAATTGTCCAAATTAATCTAAAATTGGCAGCCTCATGCTTTTGTAGACGGTTTTTGGACTAATTTAATTACCTTGTGTGGAAAAAGTCCAGGAAACATGCAAATTGACACGTATGGAATTCAGAACATAGTTGACAGGCAGGACGGATGGATCATGACTCGAGGGCTCAGATTCAAGATAATTACCAAGAAATTCCTAGCAGAAATTGAACTTTAAAAAAAAAAAAAAAATTGTTTTTAATTAATTGGAAGGATAGTGGAAGTGGATTCATTAATACTTTCCATAAGGAAATTGAATATAAATGTATAAGGGAAACATTGTAGAGCTATGCGACAAGGACAGTGTGTGGGACTAATTGCATATTTCCTTCAAAGATCTGGCACAAATTCAATGAGCCAATCAGCCCTGTTATTTAAGAGAACAGTTCTGCAGATAAGAAGGCAATTTATTTTGAATGTAGGATTCTATTTGCCACAATGAGTTTTCAACAATGTTTGTCAATGCTGGAATGTTGATTGGAATCGGAGTAAGCTCCCTTTAATTAAGATCAAGAGATTTCTTATGTCCATTTAATCTACTGAAACAGGATGACAGTAGGTATGAATTTAACATGTTATCTGACAGACATCACCATTAACAATGCAGAGCTCCTCGTGATTTCATGCATTTTTAACAATCTAGGAAATAGATAGCAGAAGCATGATCACACATGTCCAAAAATAAGAAAATGCTGTCCCAAGAAGATTAGCAGATAAGTACCGTTATGCCTGTACTTAGGGATATCAGAAATGTTCAGGGAGCTGACGTTCAATACACATTAAACATTTGCATTAGGAAATTCAATTAAATCCTGACCAACATAGAAACAAGAAGAAAAATCTTGAAATTGAAGTTTTGTTTGGATTTCTGCCCAGCCTCATTGCATCTTTGGTTGGAATAGACTGGAGTAATCCAGGAAAAATAGTTCATCTTTTGAAAAGCTTGCAATAAATGTCAGATACCAGATTAATGAACTTTGCAATAGCATAAGGAGCTCAAGGAAGTGTAACAGAATACATAGCTGGCCACGAGGTATAAATAAGACAGAAATCATATTCAGAGAGAGAGAAGTTAAGAGTGGGGCCCAGAATTGTCAGCATCAGGGTCATGGTTGTTCAAGAGTCAAGGCTCAAGAGATTCAAGTGTGTTCAATTGTCATATGTCTGGCATTTAAAATCTTACTCACTACAGCTTTACAGGTCCATCAATGTAATAACACTCAATATACCATAAGCAAAAATAAAATTAATTAATAATCAGTAATAGTGCAATCAAAAGTAATAAAAAGGAACTGCAGATGCTGCTTTAAACCATGTATAGACACAAAATGATAGAGTATCTCAGTAGCATTTGGATAGTAGTAACGGGATCTGTCTATTCAGCATGGATTTACGAAGGGGAAATCATGCTTGACTAATCTTCTGGAATTTTTTTGAGGATGTAACTAGGAAAATGGACAAGGGAGAGCCAGTGGATATAGCGTACCTGGACTTTCAGGAAGTATTTGATAAGGTCCCACATAGGAGATTAGTGGGCAAAATTAGGGTTCATGGTATTAGGGGTAGAGCGCTGCTGACATGGATAGAGAAATGGTTGGCAGATAGGAAACAAAGAGTAGCGATTAACGGGTCCCTTTCAGAATGGCAGGCAGTGACTAGTTGGGGGTACCGCAAGGCTCGGTGCTGGAACCGCAGCTATTTACAATATCCATCAATGATTTGGATGTAGGGATTCAAAGTAACATTAGCAAATTTGCAGATGACACAAAGCTGGGTGGCTGTGTGAACTGTGAGGAGGATGCTATGAGAATGCAGGGTGACGGACAGGTTGGGTGAATGGGCAGATGCAAGCCCAATGCAGTTTAATGTGGATAAATGTGAGGTTATCCATTTTGGTACCAAAAGCAGGAAGGCAGATTATTATCTAAATGGTGCCAAGTTAGGAAAAGGGGAAGTACAACGGGATCTGGGGGTCCTTGTACATCAGTCAATGAAAGTAAGCATGCAGGTACAGCAGGCAGTAAAGAAAGCGAATGGCATGTTGGCCTTTATAACAAGAGGAGTTGAGTATAGGAGCAAATAGGTCCTTCTGCAGTTGCACAGGGCCCCAGTATTGTGTGCAGTTTTGGTCCCCTAATTTGAGGAAGGACATTCTTGCTATTGAGTGAGTGCAGCTTAGGTTTACAAGGTTAATTTCAGGGATGGCGGGACTGTCATATGCTGAGAGAATGGAGTGGCTGGACTTGTATACACTGGAGTTTAGAAGGATGAGAGGTTATCTTATTGAAACTTATGATTATTAAGGGTTTGGACACGCTCGAGGCAGGAAACAAGTTCCCGATGTTGGGGGAGTCCAGATCCAGGGGCCATAGTTTAAGAATAGAGGTAAGCCATTTAGAACGGAGATGAGGAAGCACTTTTTCACACAGAGAGTTGTGAGACTGTGGAATTCTCTGCCTCAGAGGGCGGTGGAGGCCGGTTTTCTGGATACTTTCAAGAGAGAGCTCGATAGGGCTCTTAAAGATAGCAGAGTCAGGGGATATGGGGAGAAGGTTGCGGTACTGATTGGGGATGATCAACCATGATCACATCGAATGGCGGTGCTGGCTCGAAGGGCCGAATGGCCTACTCCTGCATCTATTATCTATTGGATCTGTACACTGTAAATGGCTCGATAGTAATCATGCATTGTCTTTCCAATGACAGGTTAGTATGCGACAAAATGTTTTCACTGTACCTCGGTACACATGACAATAAAGTAAATTAAACTAAACTAGAGGTGAGAGGTTGAACATGCCTGCAAAACCTGCAGCCAGTGTTGCTACTTAAGTTTTAAGTGGCCAGATATACTGTCTAGATTTCCAAAGGTTCACCCTCATGAAGGATCTTCTGAAATTAGTCTTGGAGACTGAGAATGCAGTGTTGCTGGGAACTGCGGAGCCCAAGAAGGCGCATCAATGTTCTCCCTTTTGAAGTGAATATAGAAAGCATTGAGCTCGTCCGGGAGCGATGCATCACTATTACCTGAGCTACTACATGGTGTCACCTTATGGGAAGTAATGGAATGCAAGCCCAGCCACAAGCCGTCGAATGTCCATCTGTTCCTCCAGTTGAAACCAAAAGTGTCCCTTCGCTTTCCCAATGGCCTTACAAGTTGTACATGGACTTCTTATATGACCCAGACTTGAATGTCCAAGTAGGCATACCTTGATGTCCTCGTACCTTGATATCATGTCCTCGTTCTTCAGGGAACGGGGATTCCCCTCGCCACCATAGATGAGGCTCGCACCAGGGTCTCATCCATACCCCGCAACACTGCTCTCTCTCCCCATCCCTGCAACTTGCAACAAGGGCAGAGTCCCCCTGGTCTTCACCTTTCACCCCACCAGCCGGCAAATACAACACATAATCCTCCGCCATTTCCGCCACCTCCAACGTGACCCCACCACTCGCCACATCTTCCCATCTCCCCCTATGTCTGCCTTCCGCAAAGACCGCTCCCTCCGCAACTCCCTTGTCAATTCTTCCCTTCCCTCCCGTACCACCCCCTCCCTGGGCACTTTCCGTTGCAACCGCAAGAAATGCAACACCTGTCCCTTCACCTCCCCCCTCGACTCCATTCAAGGTCCCAAGCAGTCGTTCCAGGTGCGACAAAGGTTCACCTGTATCTCCTCCAACTTCATCTACTGCATCCGCTGCTATAGATGTCAGCTGATTTACATCGGGGAGACTAAGCGGAGGTTGGGCGATCGTTTCGCCGAACACCTCCGCTCAGTCCGCAATAACCTACCTGAACTCCCGGTGGCTCAGCACTTCAACTCCCCCTCCCATTCTCAATCCGACCTCTCTGTCCTGGGTCTCCTCCATTGCCAGAGTGAGCAACACCAGAAATTGGAGGAACAGCACCTCATATTCCGCCTGGGCAGCTTGCGTCCTGATGGCATGAAAGTTGAATTCTCCCAATTTTGCTAGCCCTTGCTGTCTCCTCCCCTTCCTTAACCCTCGAGCTGTCTCCTCCCATCCCCCCGCCCTCGGGCTCGTCCTCCTCCCTTTTTCCTTCCTTCTCCCCCCCCACCCCCCATCAGTCTGAAGAATGGTTTCAGCCTGAAACATCGCCTATTTCTTTCGCTCCATAGATGCTGCTGCACCCGCTGAGTTTCTCCAGCAATTTTGTGTACCTTGAATGTCCAAGGTCTGGTCCTCAGTGGATTGTGGATCTCATCCAAGGCTCCTTGTATAACTTGTATTAAATAATGTTTAAAAAAATCCAGTGTTAGTAATTTACAATTAATTTCAAACCTATGCCCGTAGTCCTGTGACCTGATTTAGAAATACTAACCGAGGATCTATGGAGATATATTTGGTAAGACTTAACACAACATAGTAAAAGTGTGGACCATATGGATCTCCAATGACCTTGCCCTTATGAAGGTGGTTCCTGGGTCGGTATCATTTATTTCAGAGGTGTCATTAAAAAATACCTTTAGCTTCATAACGCAACAATGAAATGGTATCTTCGAGCCACACAGATTTTACTGGCTATATCTAATCCTTTTGCAATCTGATTCCACGTGGTTTTCTGAGAAGCTACACTCATTTCCTCATTTTAGATTAAATATATGTGCAAGAAAACATAACTAAAAAGCCAAGTAAATAAGGATCTGCTATCTCAATCTGCATCACACTAGAATTGTATGATTGGATGCCAGTAATTACAACGGAATCCTGGAAATCCGATTGACCATAGATATGCTGATGTCAACTGCAATCTGCAGTCCGGCGAGTTTGACCTTCTTTGCCCGTCAATATTTTAGTCTTTAACAGGGGGAGGTGAATTTATGTCCGACAGTGCCAAAGGAAGACAACTTTCTGTGTGTTGTCAGGAAATCTGTACGACCTAGATTGGATAGCTCAGGAAACAGAAGGTTTGTTTTTCCTAAGGAGAAAGCACCCATCGGAAGTCAACTCAAAGCAAAACGTTCCCCTCGATACCTCAGGAAATTCCAATAGGAATTTATACATGTGTCAATTTGCATGTACGTAGAACATAGACAAATTTCCAGTTCATTTTAGACCACACAATCGGCATTTCCTGACGGAGTTGGGGAAGTTTGGATTGTAAATGCCACAATAAAAATGATGATTTTCTTTTCTTCAGAAAAATGTTTGTTTTACTCGGTTCCCCCCAAGCATTTATATCTTCGCACGCTCCAGAAAGTTAATTGTCTAGATGGAGTGAGCACTAATTAGTGAGCTAATCAATGGGAAGAGCTTTGATTTCAATTGAATTCAACCCTTTGCTTCTATTTGAATCTGTGACACCTTGGTCCTCTAGACATTGAAGCCAAGTTATCCAGCAATCGTCTGCAAAGCAGTTGTTTGATGTGCTACGTTTTAAAGTATGATGATTTGCATACCTGTTATATGCATATTACATTTTTGCTTATGGATTCCTTTGTTTGAAATGGAACAGGAAACTGCGTTAATTAAAACATCACAGTTGCTGGCTCCCTGGGCAGGCTAAAAAAAAACCCCTAGGTACACAAAAAGGCTGGAGAAACTCAGCGGGTGCAGCAGCATCTATGGAGCGAAGGAAATAGGTAACGTTTTGGGCCGAAACCCTTCAGTCTGAAGAAGGGTTTCGGCCCAAAACGTTACCTATTTCCTTCGCTCCATAGATGCTTCTGCACCCGCTGAGTTTCTCCAGCTTTTTTGTGTACTTTCGATTTTCCAGCATCTGCAGTTCCTTCTTGAATACTAAAAAACCCTGTTGTTTATGAGTAATAAATATTTTGACATTGGACACTGTAATGAAGTGCTTTGAGAGGTTGGTTATGGCATCAATCAACATCTGCTTCAGGAATGACCCACATCCTAACGCCACGACAAGTCAACAGCAGATGCTAAAGGGCCTGTCCCACCAGCATGCGACTGCATGTGGCAAGCACGACCTAACGTGGTCGCTTGAGCCGTACCGTCTCGCGGGGCCGGTCCCACTTCGATCGCCGGAGGCGTATGGAGTTGTGCGGAGCTGGTCCCGACATCGCGCGGGGCTCCGAAAAACTGAGTGTTCAAAAATTCAGCGCGGCAACGGCCTGCCGGCCCGCAGCCGCATTGAGGCCGTACGCACTGCCTCGACGGACATGCGCAGCGTCTCCACGGTGTACACACCGCCTCGACGGCCGTACGCAGCATCTTGACGGCGTAAGCCTAGTGCAAACCTCCCGCGGACTTCGCTCGAACTTCACGTCAACTCGTACAGGATCACTCGACCTCCGCACGGCCCCCACTTCCGGTTTGGTCACGCTCGCCGCATGCAGTCGCATGCTGGTGGGACAGGCCCTGCACGGGGATCACTCGACCTCCGCGCGGCCCCCGCTTCTGGTCTGGTTGCGCTTGCCGCATGCAGTCGCGTGCTCGTGGGACGGGCCCTTATCTCACTGGCTCTCCATACTGCCCTGGACAATCTGGATAAATGGACACATATGTCTGTCTGCTATTCGTTAACCATAGGTTGCAGGGCTCAAAATTAACGGTTGCCCGGGTGCCAATGACCACTCAAAGTGCCGCCGGGCAACATAAACGGCGAGTCATTTTGCCCGGCTTGGCAACTTGGTTTATACCGAAGATAGACACAATCCAGCTGTCATAGATGGAACCCTCACCTGCGTCTCCTTTTTGTCCCGTAGTTCTACTCTCACTCCTCCTCCTCCCAGATGCACCAAGGATACATTTTGTCTGTCCTCACTAGTCACTTGCCGGCCCCAATACATCATCTTCTAACATTTCCGGCACCTCTAACCTGATCCCAGCACTAGTCGCATCTTTCCATCTCCACCCCTTTCCACCTGCAGAGATCGCTCCCTCTGCAATTCCTTGGTTCACTCATCCCTGCATGTATGGACTTGATTTTTTTCTCTCTAAATATATTCCTGCACTCATGTTTTTGTTTTTATTGCAGTCTTCTTTCTTTTAGAATTTTATGTATCATTTATGTATAATTTGTCTTTGTGTGTTTGTGTGGGTCTGTGAGCCGGTGATGCTGCTGCAAACTTGGGACTTGGCATAAAAACTTTTTTTTTCTGAATAATAAATATTCTAAAATGAAACTGGTACAATATAGGGTGTGCAAAATTGGAGATCTTGTTCTTCCTATAAATTAACAAGGGCAGATTGTTGGTATGCGTTCTAGTTTCTGGTGGACAGGTTCCATCCAGGGCCAGCCAGATGAGGGTGTTATATGTGTGAAATCATGGCAGGAGTTTTACTGTTTGCGAGTTGTTGACTAAAATTCATCAAAAGCTAAGGCATTTAAGTAAACGGGACACACCAGCCCACTCAAAACCAAGAGGAAGGCAGCTGTAATTATGTTATAAGCCATGTTTAATGCCCATTTGTTAGTTTTCTGCTGTCTGGACAGTGTTAGGAGTTCTTTATGATCATATGACTGATTTATATTATAAATTGTTAATGAGCCCACTCAAACACTAGACCGTCTGTTTCAAACCAGACGAATGGCAATCCTGCTTCAGCATGGGACTTCTCACCTTGGCAGGTTTCTCAGACTTCCCTTATGTGAGGGGAGGTGTGAACAATTATTTTTTTTTGGAGCAGGAAGACACCTCAGCTGCTTTCCACAGGTATAGTGGCGGAATGCTTTATTATAACTTTGTACACTGGTCAGCAGCTGGTCAGAACAGGTACGAATGAGCGGGAGACGCAAGGAAATGCAGATGTTGGAATCTTGAGCAAAACAAAATGCTGGAGGAGCTCAACTTGTCAGACGGCATCTTAGGACAGAAACTTTGTACGGGACCCTTCTCCAGGGTCTAGCAGAGGGATCAGAGATTGGCAAGTGATAGGTACGAACGATTGGCAAATGAATGGGGGTAAAGACGCAAGTAAAAAAATGCAGATGTGTTGTTGCCAACACTCTGAACTTAAGGTGCTGTCCCATCTTTTTAATCGCTACTGGCGAGTTTTTTACTCGTAGGTTTAGTCGAAGTAGGTTGTAGTAGGTTGGCATGTTATTCGTAGGTAATTGAGGGTAGTCGCTACTTTTTTAAGGTAGTCAAAGCTAGTCTTCTACATAGTCGAAGGAGGTCTTCAACATGACATTTTTTCTAACTCTCCTAAACTCGCCAATTAGGTCGCCGCAGTGGGACAGCCCCTTTAGGGGGATGAGGAGGTGGTGGGTGTCATGTCTGAATATCTACTGATTTAAGTAGGTGAATGTCTGTCCTGATTCCATTCCATTTTTCTTTGATGATGTGATTACCTCAGCGGTAGTATCTCTTGATGACAGATAAATGGTCGATCCTTGTGCAGCCCAATAAATGTTAGCCGGAAGACCAGAGCTAAAAGATTTACAGAGGGTGGGGGAGAGCTACAATCTGACAGTTGGAGTTTTCCTAAATTCCGAGCAGATGAGCTGTTTGTGTTTAGAAAGCAGTAGACAGCAATCCATTTCTTCCCCTTCTCCTTGTTCCTTGCACTTTCACTGGCTATGAATGCCTGGATATGACCTTGATCCTGGCCTTCTGTAAACAATACCATTTACTTTTAGTTCAGATGTCAGGAAATTCTTCCGCAATTAGAAGTTTTTAAGGTAAACATCCTTGAATCGTTTAAGAAACATTTGGATGTCTCAATGCGGGGAATGAGCACTGGGATCTTGCTGAATGGAAAATCATACGTGTTGTTTGAGCTCTGATATCTTGTAATCTTCTGAAATATTTTATATCTTGGATGTTGAAAATTTTACCAAAGCCAATTAACCTCCAAACCTGTATGTCTTTGGAATGATGGAAGGATGTCTATGGAATGAGGGAGGAAAACAGAGCACCCGGAGAAATCCCGCAGTCACAGGGAGAACGTACAAACTCTGTATAGACAGCATCCGTAGTCAGGTTCGAACCCGGGTATCTGGTACTGTAAGGCAGCAACTCTACCGCTGTGCCACAGTGCTATCCCAACTGATGTGATGAAAGAAACAGACACAACGTTCAAATTGTGCCTAACCTTTTTGTTCAACCTACATAAAGCTTCATGCCAGTGGATTATACACACTGATTCTTTCCCGCATTGACCTGTTATAAACACTGTCTCAACCAAGCTCCTCTCAGCAACCTGACATTCACAATCAATCAACACTATTAAGTCGATGCAATTATGTAAAACATATAATCAAATCTAACTCCCTGGCCAAAGGATTCAAATATAATGCCAGGGAATATATAATACTGAATGCAATAACAAATAATTCAGGTTTATGGAAAGTATCATCTGGAATTATTGTTCGAATAAGCAGCATCCAACTCGAGTTTAATTTCCATTGTAAGTACACCGTGTAGCATTTATTTGCATGGCATTTGAATGTATTCAATAAAACTGAAAAATTGCACAGCAATATGTGAATCAATCACTGGTCCATTACTAGAGGAAAACAAAACTATAAACTCTCATTTTGCCCTGGAGAAAACTCCTCTACATTGCAACAACTTTTGCCTTTCAAAAGTATCTTTAAACTTCCTTCAGCATCAAGCCAATGTCACTCAGGATCATGCCACCCTTGGTTTTGGGCAGTTCCTGTTAAACTAAGCCTGTGTGCATCGGCTCCCTGCTTCAAATGCACCACATAATGCAGTTTTCACCAGTAAAGCATAGAATTCTATCCTCATGGCAATATGAGTCAGTCAGCCTTTCGATCATCCAACTAACTAGTTTGGAAGTCTCATACCCATCTTATACACGTTGAATTGAGTCTGATCGTGCTTCATGAAAAGCCAGTTTTACGATACAAGGAATCAAGTCTCTCAGAATTAAATAATCTCAGAATGTGGTGGCTGAGGGTTGGGAAAGCAGGTTCCTCAACCAAAAACATGATGAAAATTCTAAGTCTCTAATTGGTCTCTAAAGCACATTTTAAAGTTTAAGTCAACCACTGGTTCAGAATCTATGTTAGCAGAAGTTATTGCAACAACTTTCTCTCCCTGGTGTTGGGTGACATTTGCTTGCAGCTCCCACTATCTATGGAAAGTATGCACATGGGCCTCCTTCTTTCTCACCCTTTACCGTAGCAAATGACAAAAAACTTCTCTCCCGGTAATATAACTTGAGATTTAAAAAAAGATTTATAATGCTTATAAAATACTATTCTGGATGTTAAATGTTGAGCAGGATTACTCCACCTGCTCTTTTAGTTGGCCCCTTTCCATCATCCAGGGAACCATACTGTGCTTCTAACTAAAGCAGCAGTTTACCTGCATTTTTTCCATTTTAGTATATAGTTTAGTTTAGTTTAGAGTTACAGCACTGATACAGCCATTCGGCCAACTGAGTCCACACCAACCAGAGATCCCCGTACACTAGCACTACACTGCACACTCGGGACAATTTACAATTTTTACCGAAGCCAATTAGCCTACAAACCTGTACGTCTTTGGAGTGTGGGAGGAAGCAGGAGCACCCGAGGAAAACCCATGCAGTCACGGGGAGAACGTACAAACTTCGTAAAGACAACACCCGTCGTCAGGATCGAACCTGGGTCTCTGGCACTGAATGGCAGCAACTCTAACACTATGCTGCCACAATGTGCACATACTGCTCACAACGTGGTCTCCTCTACATCAGAGAAACCAAAAATACAAACATAAAATAGTGGAAATACTTACTGTCTCCACCTACATTCTATCTTTGTCCCGACCCTTCCCCTGACATCAGTCTGAAGAAGGGTCTCGACCTGAAATGTCGACCATTCCTTCTCTCCATAGATGCTGCCTCACCCGTTGTGTTACTCCAGCATTTTGTGTCTACCTATGATTTTAACAGCATCTGCAGTTCTTTCTTACACATTCTTTGTTATGATAATAGCATCTATTTTGCTTTTCTACAAGATGAGAGGATCAGCCTATGACCACTGCCTTTAGAAATTAAACATAGGAGCACATGAACAGAACCATGTCACTTGATCAACCAAGACATGGGTGAAGCTTTGTTCAACCAAGTACATTGGTTTGATCAATTTACTTATCATATTGGAATCATATATTGAGTATTTCTGCCTTCCAACAGACCCTTCAGCCCACCTTCTATGCCAACTCATACTGTGCTAGTCAGATTTGCTTCATTTAGCCCATTGTCCCACTAAACCCTTTCTATCTGTATATTTATCCAAATGTCTTTTAAAAGTCTCTACTGTATCTGCTTCTATGGAGGTGGGATTGAAGGGGAGAAGAAATGGATGCACATGGTCGAGTGCAAGGAAAATCACCACTGTATCCCTGATGGTATTTACAGAGGCATTGATGGAGCACCATGGCCCTTTGTCTCACCGATGGGAAAGGAAAGACACGCAGCTTAAAGGCTATGGTTTTAACCTGTACAAAAATCCATCTGATTGAAATTACATTGCTATTAATGTTTAGCGATGTCTCGTACATAATTTATTGTGAGCACATATTCTCTGTGTCAGCGGATACCGCATTCTGCATTTCTTATGTGCTGGTAGATTCTGTGAATGCAGTAACTGTACTGACATCAGCCTCCAGTAATAAATCCAATAGACCTTTTTAGGAAAGGAAGACAGTAATCTTGCTAAGGATTACGGGCTGAGACAGATGTATAACAGTGCACTGGCCAGACTATCATGGGGTCTGACTTTCTTCCCTAATTTATTTCTTTTTTTTTATCTTTTGAAAGTGCGATCTCATTACGACGCATCTTTACCATTTTATCATCACACGTGATCTAAATCATTAATTCCAATTGATTTTTTAATGTTTCCCATTTTCCTAGCTAGGCGAGGAACTGAAGCAAATTGTGCCAGATTAGATATCCCAGATCAAGTATTGATCGTCCTGGCACCAGTCCTGTTTGAATGGATAGTTTCAGAATGTTAATTTTGGCAATGACTCATTTGGGGGGAGTATTTTATTTACGGCATCCAACAATCTTCTTCTCGTTTTCACCCAACATACAGCTAACAATGGCCTATTTCCTTTACGATTGTTACTTTTTTGCATATCTTTCATTAATTGGTCTTTAATCTCTCTACATCATTGTCCATATCTCTCGTTTCCCTTTCCCCGACCAGTCCAAAGAAGGGTCTCAACCCAAAATGTCATCCATGCCTTCCCTCCAGAGATGCTGCTTGTCCCGCTGAGTTACTCCTGCTTTTTGTGTCTATCTTCGGTTTAAGCCAGCATCTGCAGTTCCTTCCTACACATTCATTTTATTATCTTGATGGTGCTAGTAACCAAACCTACTTTAACATATGGTAAGCAAAGAGGTTCAGAAAATCTCTGAGTCATGTTACCACAATGGTATGACATACAGTTGTACAGAACACCACATAAAAATAACCCTGTGTGTGTGTGTGGGGGGGGCGAGGTGATTCTGGTCATTCTCTCTAGGTGATTAGAAATTAGTGTCCTCATCTGTGGTGGAAATCTAGAATAAAATGCCAGTGTTATTAAAATGTTTCCCCCATTTCTTTCAAAGACGTTAACAGCATCACCTGGCTAGGCTAACCCTTGGGGCAAGTTATTGGGTATTTTTAAAGTTGAGATTGACAAATTCTTGATTAGTTTTAGCTTTAGTTTTAGATACAGAGCGGAAACAGGCCCTTCAGCCCACCGAATCCGCACCGACCATTGATCCCTGCACACTAACACTACCCTAGGGCCAATTTACACATCACCAAGTCAATTAACCTATATAACTGTACGTCTTTGGAGTGTGGGAGGAAACCGAAAATCTCGGTGAAAACCCATGCGGTCACGGGAAGAACGTACAAACTCCGTACAGGCAGCACCCTTAGTTGGGATCGAACCGGGGACTTTGGTGCTACAAACGCTGTAAGTCAGCAACCTTACTGCTGCGCTACCATGCTGTAAGGTCGTCAAATGTTTATGGGGAGAGCCAGGTGAATGGGGTTGAGAGGGAAAGACAGATCAGCCGTGATTTATCGGCGCAGTAGAGTTGATCGCCCAAATTGCCTAATTCTGTTCCTACCTGCTGCCAAGACAAAGGGCCTTAAAGGCCAAGATAAGACTGGATATTTTTAAGAAGTTGAAACTTGAAGGGCACAAGATGGCATCGGAAATGTGGCAAATCTGTGTACGGCCTCAATTAAGTTTACTATTCTTCCACTACTATCGTCATGTGGAAATAATAGTAGTTACTGCTCATCCCAGATAGACTGGTGTGGGAAGGAAAGGTTTCTTTTCATGGGAGAATGCCATCAGTGCGGGGAGAGGAAATGGCTGTACTACTGGAAAAGGCTCTGCTTAATTTGAATTGGGATCAGTCTCCTGGTGGAAAGATAAACAAGGTTGTGTGGAACATTAAATTAGTAAAAAACAAAGAGAAGACCTTTGTTTGGAAAAATATCAGGGCTTGAAGGTAAATGAAATAGTCATCAATATTAAAGATCAGAACACACTAAAGTATAAGGGTAGCAAATGGTTAAGAAACAAACACAGCAATTGATACAAATCCAAGTTGATTAAAAACTGTAGGTAAAGACAGCAATGGACAAAATAAACCAAACAGTCCAAGTAATAACGTGCATTGCATCTGAACTAAAACTGAGGGACTGCAGCAATAATTTGTAGTGAGGCAACAGAACCAGTCAGGATAATTAAAACTCAGTTGCATAAAGAATCAGTAAAATATTGCAAGATAAAATCTATTCCACAAGAATAATAAAACAAAGGGGTGGTTGAAGTCACATTGCTAGTTAGAAACCATTAATGGAAATAGACCAAAGATAACTAACATCAATGCAGGAACACAATCTCAAAGGATTGGTTATGCTTATGGGAAATTCTACAGACCATATAATAGCAGAATGGGGGTGGAGGAGGAAATGCGTAGATACATCTATGGAATTAATTAATCAAAAACAAGCTATGATTAAGGAGATTTTAATCACCCTTGAATATAAACTAACAAGCCAACACATGAAAATAAAAAAAGTACATAGCTTTTACATGGTACTTGAAACTCCCATTAATGTAAAACACCAGAATTCCAAAAGAAAGGAATCGATGGGGATATAAAGGGAGTTGGGATGAATGGGAGGAAGGTGGGAGATTGTGTGCAATACTGAGATAACAATGCACAGAATATAATAAAGTATAAAACTTAAAGGCAGGCAAAGTCCAAAGTAATACATTGCGGGAACAGGTCACCGTGATTGGATGGGAATGGAACCTGTGGAAGTAAACTGGTAAATCCACCTGACAAGGAATCTCAATTTCAAATGTTTAAAATGGAGATCAATAATACCCAGCATAAAAAACATTCTGAAAAAAAACCAGCATTGAAAAATCATGGACAAATAGGGAAGTATAGATAAACTAGGAAACAATTTTCAAAGTGAGCCTTATGTCAGTGGTTGGGATTCTTTAGAAGGATTTACTTTTATTTGGAAGAGAATGGGAGGTTGAGAGGTGCAGCTAATGAAAGGAAAGAAATCAAACGCAAGAGGAATAGGAAAATAGATGTTCAGTGCAGCTAACTGTGAAGTGGAGGAAATGGAATCTGGAAAATGTCACTAGAACCAATAAACCAAACCTTGGCTTGGCTCACTGGCAGGGGCGGAAAACCCGGGGGGGGGGGGGGCAGAGGGGACACGTCCCCCCCATGTTTTGATAGCGAGTTCCGCTCTTGCTCACTGGGACAAACCCAGCAGTGAAGTGGATTTCAATAAGGTTAAGAATTGAAAAGCAGATAAACTATATTAACATTTTGTGGAAACTTTGATAATCTTAACTTGGAGGACCGCTCAGTATAGTTTTGACCTGGATCACCTGGAAAGAGTGCAGAGAAGATTTTCAAGGATGTCGCCAGAACTTGAGGGGCTGAGCTATAGAGAGAGGTTGAGCAGGCTAGTACTTATTCCTTGGAGTGTGGGATTGCTGAGGGGTGATCTTATAGAAGTGTATAAAATCAAAAGGGGATAGATAGGGTGAATGCACAGAGTTATTTGCCTAGTGTGGGAGAATTAAAAACTGGAGAAGATGTTACAGATACAGAGAAAATGAAGCTTTAAAAAACGCAAGGCCCCTGTACCTGTAACATTATATTCTGCACCCTGTTATCTTTCTCTTTATGCATTACCTTTTACATGCATGTGTGGGTATGATAGGAATCACACGTGGTATGTTTTGCCTGGATAACATGCAAAATAAAAATTTTACTGTCAAATTTTTACTAATTTTACTTTTAATTTTACTAAAAACACATGACAATAATAAACCAATACCAAATAATACCAACTCATTTGCAACTTATTTTCCAACCTAATTTGTGTAATTTGCAACTTTAGCAACCACTCCTTTAGTGCCTTCATCTAAATCATTGTAAAATGTTGAGACTACAGCACTGATCCCTCTGGAACACCATTCATTACATCTTGTAATAAATACCTGCTCATGCCTGGCCCCTTTTCTATTGGCCAGCCAATCTTCTAGCCAGGCCAATATGTTATCTCTGACACCATCAGCTTTTACTTTCTGCAATAACCTTTGATGTGACACCATACCAAATGCCGCCTGTGTATAAATATAGAACTTGCTATCACAAGGAACTGTTGAACCACATACCATAAATGCTTTTAAGAGAAAGGTAGATAGATATGGAGGAGAGAAATTAACAGAATGGAAGGAAGACAGGAAGAGAGATGCAAGCAATAACCATAGACATAATCCAGCAGGGCCAAATGACATGTGCTGTAAACACAACTAATACAGTGAACACTAGATTTTCCATTCATCGGCCTCAAATGTAAACATAGTAAATTTCATGCGATACTGCATTTCCTAGCGACAATGATATGATGGCAAATAACACTATATTGCTGAAATAACCCAGTAACTCATGAAGATACTGTTCGTAACTTCATCTGGTAAATCACGTTTTCTTCTGGAGAGGTGTCTTAGCAAACTTGCTTTCTGAATCACTTCTTCCATCGCATACCTTTAAACTGGAGCATATTTTATAAAATTCAAACTGAAAAGTGTAAATGCTCTCATTAAGTTTGTGCTCCTGTATAAATGGCATCAATGACCAACGACAGACCAAAATCTCCCTACTATGACTGACAGTTCTGATGTGAGCCAAAAGCATTCACCCATTCAAATGTAAGTAAGTTCTTTACAAATGGCTGCCGTAAATCCAAGGCTTATTGAATAACAGATGGTTCCACATCTGTCGCCGCAGTTTGTCGCTGGACTACAGTCCAGAGGCAGATGCCAGTCAGCATCGCGCTGGGGAAATCACCCCTTTGATCCTTCTCCCCGTCAGATCTGGTGGCACTGGAGATCCCACACATAACAATAGGTATATTTAGCTAACGGATTAACAAGCTAAGCGTAAGGGGAGTCGTTTTATTTTAAGGCTATCCTCTTGTAGTTTTGTGTTGTAACAGAAGGCTGGGGAATGCTTTCAGCTCAGCCTTCTGTCAACGCCTGTCAGGGCACTAGAAGGCTGAGCCTCCGCACTCGTCTGTCTGAACCCAGTCACTACTGGGGCCTCCCACTTGACACCAGGTGCAGAACTCAGTGATATTAGCTCTGTATCTGGTCCTGATCTGTCTGGGCAGATAGTTACTCTGGGTGGCAGGCTGGGCGCAGTTGTTTGGGTCAGGCAGCATCTTTGGAGAACATGGGTTGGTGACGTTTCGGATGAGGACCCTTCTTCAAACTGAAGAAGGGTACCGACCCAAAACGTCACCTAACCATATTCTGCAGATATGCTGCCTGACCCATTGAGTTGCTCCTGGGTGTCTATTTTTGTAAACCAACATCAACTTTTCCTTAGATGCTGGAGTAACTCAGTGGGACAGGCAGCATCTCTGGAGAGAAGGAATAGGTGACGTTTTGGGTCGAGACCCTTCTTCAGAAACGTTTCCCTGGTTCATCTTCTCTCTGCTGCTTGTTTCTTTTGTCAAAGTTGGTTCCTCCTCTGTTCCAATAATACATTCCTGTTCCTCACACTTACCTTTAAAAATAAACTTCACAACATGGCTTTAAATTTAAAATTTAATTTTAATAGTGAACCAAATAATTTTGACAGGTAATCTCTGGCCCTCCACGGGTATTCACTCATAGCAAAAGGATTTGAGTATCGGAGCAGGGAGGTTCTACTGCAGTTGTACAGGGTCTTGGTGAGACCACACCTGGAGTATTGCGTACAGTTTTGGTCTCCAAATCTGAGGAAGGACATTATTGCCATAGAGGGAGTGCAGAGAAGGTTCACTAGACTGATTCCTGGGATGTCAGGACTGTCTTATGAAGAAAGACTGGATAGACTTGGTTTATACTCTCTAGAATTTAGGAGATTGAGAGGGAATTCTTAAGGGGTTGGACAGGCTAGATGCAGGAAGATTGTTCCCGATGTTGGGGAAGTCCAGGACAAGGGGTCACAGCTTAAGGATAAGGGGGAAATCCTTTTAAAACCGAGATGAGGAGAACTTTTTTCACACAGAGAGTGGTGAATCTCTGGAACTCTCTGCCACAGAGGGTAGTTGAGGCCAGTTCATTGGCTATATTTAAGAGGGAGTTAGATGTGGCCCTTGTGGCTAAAGGGATCAGGGGGTATGGAGAGAAGGCAGGTACGGGATACTGAGTTGGATGATCAGCCATGATCATATTGAATGGCGGTGCAGGCTCGAAGGGCCGAATGGCCTACTCCTGCACCTATTTTTCTATGTTTCTATGTTTCTATGACTGACTGGGCACATACCTCTCACTATGGTCTACTTCGATCCACTCATATAGAAGGGCCGAATGGCCTACTCCTGCACCTAATTTCTATGTTTCTATGTTTCACATCTTTAAAATGACTTGCCCCTAACTCAAATAGTTGTGGAATAAACAATGGACTTACAATATGCAATTACAAAAAACATATATTATTTGGAAAGTTCTCTCCTTCCGATTCAGCATACAATATGCATTGTGTTGGTTGATACCCAAATTACCGCTATTGCACAAAAACATTGCACTGTACCTTATGCGGTTTAGTTCATTAAAACTACAGGAGGGAAATGTTATCCGCTCGATACAATCAATAGCACAAAGAAGCGATTTGACTAAGTACTGCTGGAAGCAAACATCAAATGAGTTTCATGGGCCCTAACCAAAAGTGTCTCCTGTCCATTCCCTCGACCAAATTGTTATATGGTTATATGGTTAGATGCTGCCTGACCTGCTGAATTCCTCCAGCACTTTGTGTTTTGTTCAGGATTCCAGCATCTGCAGTTCTTTGTGACTTCATCAAAAGAGTCCTCACGTCAATCATATTCACCTGAACAATGAAGCTGAAACGTTGCCTTCACTAAGATGAACAGTGGTCCCTATGGATTGACAGAGCGGCACAGGTGGTAGTCTCTCAGTGTCAGAGACCCTGGTTCGATCCTGACTACGGGTGCCGTCTTCATGGAGTTTGCACGTTCTCCCTATGATTTGTGCGATTTCTCTGGATGCTCTAGTTTCCTCCCACATCGCAAAAACATACCAGTGTGTAGAATAATTGGCCTCTGTAAGAATTGTTCCCAGTGTGCAGGGAGTGAATGAGCAAGTGGTATAACATAATGTAAATGCGTGATCGATGGCCGGCATCGACTTGTTGAGCCAAAGGATCTATTTCCATATCGTGACTCTAAACTAAAATAACTATTGTCAAAATTACAAAAAGCTGAGCAATAAATGATTCATTAGTCCATGCCACAGATCAAATAGGTGGCATGCAACGTTGTCATGTCAAGCTGAGTGCCATATGCATGTTATTGTCTGAGTGGTGAATCTCTGGAACTCTCTGCCACAGAGGGTAGTTGAGGCCAGTTCATTGGCTATATTTAAGAGGGAGTTAGATGTGGCCCTTGTGGCCAAGGGGATCAGAGGGTATCGAGAGAAGGCAGGTACGGGATACTGAGTTGAATGATCAGCCATGATCATATTAAATGGCGGTGCAGGCTCGAAGGGCCGAATGGCCTACTCCTGCACCTAATTTCTATGTTTCTATGTTTCTATATGCACAAACACCTTGAGGTACAAGTACAGTGAAAATCTTGCTTGCAGCAGCACCGCAGGCACATACAGTCAGACAAACACATAGAAGCACTTCAATATAATAAAGTTAAACTTAAAGGACCCGAGTTATCACAGATAAAAATTTGGGTGCCGGACAGGGTAATACGAAATGGAGATTTCCAGAAATGGAGAAACAGAGATGGAGTATAAAAGACTACGGATGTGGGGGTGAGCAAAAATCAAACTGCCCCACACATCCATTAACAACTGCCCTCTCACTCTGCTCCTTCTCAATGCACTCCATCTGCCCATCGCCCTCCTCTCCTCCATTGGATATCCCCACCCCCGTACACTGTTCCCATCTGCCCACCCCACCTCTCTTATTTTATTCCAATACTCCACCTTCTTTTCCCATAACATTCCATCATCTGCAGCACCTGGTTAATTCCACCTCTGTCCCAGCCTCTTTTGATTTCTCCGCCCTTCTCTCTCCCAACTGACTCCATCCACCAATCCCCAAATGAATCCACCCAATGCTTGTCATCTCTAACACCACCTCCTCAATTGTTTGTACTGGATATCTCCTGCCCACTCTTTCAGTCCTGAAATAGGGTTTTAACCCGAAAGTACATTTCCCTCCGCAGGAGCTGCCCGACCTGCTGAGTTCCATCAGCAGTTTGTTTTTATGTCAGCAGAGATTTTTTCCTCTTTTATCACTTTGACATTGTGGTCTTGTGACATATGATAAGTAGTTTTTTTGATACAGAGATCCCACACAGATAGATACATATAATGAACAGGAAACAGTTCTGCCTGAGGCACTAATTTTGTTTTTGGAACTTCCACAGAAGTAAAAAGATCACAAGCAAGTATGGTCATGAAGATCTTTAAGTCAATGCCAATAATAATGCATGTTTACATAAAATGATTTCCCCACAAACGCAAAGTTTCTCAACAGCTATTCATTAAATAAAGTGATTGTGGATCTTTGATGATGGATTACGTTACTGGAGTACATAGACTTCAACAGTGCTTCTTTGGTTATAAAGTGCTTTGGGGGCTTCTAGCTTCTAAAAGCTGCTACACAAATGCAAGATCCTTTTGCTTAAATATTTATCCTTTTAATGTTATTGTAACCTCGGGTTACTTTTCCAGCCTGTTAATGCTATAACAAATTGAAATGTCACAGCCCATCAGAAACTATTTCTGGTATCGAATGGGTCAATCAATTAAAACAGTGCCCTTTCATCTCTGTGATATGGTTTCAGTTCAGACCAGAATAATGGGATGAAAGTCTTTGACCTCTGTGTGGCTACTTAGATTCCAAATGTAACACATCTGGACAGTCTAGACACAGATTCTAATCAGCATGAAGCTCTCAACATAAAAGTCCTTACTATGCGGTATAAATGGAGATGGCGTGGCAAATGAAACTGTCACACAGTGGCAGCAATGGGCACTCTTCTGATGCAGAAGTGAAAACATATTACTCAAACAGCTCAACTGGCGATTTAGCTCCATAATGAATGCAACTGATTGTGATTTGATGATATTTCCACACGGTAAGAGGAACAGGTTAAAATAATTCTTAGAGATTATGGTCTCCCACTCCTTGATTTATAACTGGTAAAGAATTATATTCTGTGCCTCTGAAAATTCTTGAAGAGCTGAACCTCATAACTTTTATTTAGGAGATTAGTTTCAGTAAATAAGGAGGATAGCATGCAGTACATACAAGATCAAACATTTTTAATTCATTGTTCATCTCATGTAGTTTGCAACTTTCTTACTTTAACATTGGTTAAATGGGCTAAATAGAAGTAGTTCTGAATCCGACAATACTACTGATAAATGACCACATCCTAAGCTTATCCAGTCACCAAAAAAACTTCAAATCTGGAAATCTAATAAAAGCAGAAATACTTCACGTCGAGCAGTATTGTAGAGATGACTGTCAACATTTTATCAGGTGAAAAGTCATTGTTTTGAAGGTTTTACTCAGTTTCTCTCATCATTTCCCTGAATTTCCCATGCATTTCTCTAGTTTTTAATTCAGATTTCAATGAGTGATGCTTTCTTTAAATGTCATCTTTATATTCACTTACTTTGTGTTGTGCGGTAATTGAGAACGCCAGTGCGTGAAAATGGCAATATTTTCCATTTTTCACACCTTGCTTTGTTTTCAAGCAGCCACAGGATAAAATTACAGTAAACTATGAAAACAATATCCCCAATTTGGGAATAAAACATCTCTTCCTGCGGCAGAGTGGCATTTTCCATTTCACATGTCAGCCATTCCCGTGAATGTTGAGTGAGACTGACACTCTGGTGATGGTTTGTTGATATTGCGGGCAGTTGAGAGATTAGGAAAAGCGCGGAAACTACCCCAAGCTAATTTAACACATCAGTTTACACCCGGCAGATGAAAAAAAATCTTCCTCCTATCAATTTGGATAAGATTCAAATGCATGTCTGAATAGATAACTGTTTCTAACATAGTATATACCACAGTAACTACCAGTAATTCGGCGTCCTGGCCAAGCAAATAGTTTCCCAGTCCCGGGTATCGAGATTTCAGTGACAATTTTCATTCTTTGATTATACATTGTTTTACTCTTCCGCAACTCTTCTGCAATTGAACAGCCTTCAAGTAAAACTATTTGTGCCTCTGGATTTCTGCAGCACCATTTGTGTACACATATATATTTTAGGATCAGGAAATGTGGCATAATCCAAAATGCAATCATGATGGACTCTCAATTTCCTGTTTGGCATTATTCCTACCTGCACGGAGAAGGTTAATTTTTTACTCTTAAATGAATAAAAAGGTCCCATCCCCTACCTCCGCCCCACTGAATGAGAGGCTGAACCGTGGGACAAAGGTCAAATTAGTTGGATACCCACCATCTCTTAGTATCTTGTTATTTCACATCCATACATTTGGTCTATGGTATTTGTAAAATGATTTTGTGTTCTAAATGCAAAACCATTTTCAAGGTTAATTTTTCTTATTTCATCGTTCATTGCAGAATTATAAAGTGTGTGTAATTTTTGGTTTCTCTGCTCCAAGTAGGTTACGTTTCAGTTCCAAGCTGAACAAATCTTTAAACGCTCAGCTTTCCCACTCCCTCATCTGCAAAACATCCTGTGGAGAGATCTTATCATTTTAATCCCAATCAAATCCTAAATCCCTCTAAATCCAACTCCATAGTAAACATCTTAATTTGTGAATTGGCTTGATTTGCAACTCCTGCTTAATATGTTGATATCTTTCCAACATATCAAGGAACATTTTAACCCATTCATAAATCTTGCATTACATCGAATGTCTAACTATCGTGATTCAATCTATAACTCGGATGTGTCTCTTAACATTTGAATGAATGTTGGTTGTATAACCTCCAGCACACCAGAGGAAGGTATAGGCAAAATGTAGCTTGAACAATTACATTTATTTTATTAAACATTGTGTTTTTGTTGTACCTACATATTATATAAATTCATATTTAAAGTTGGAGTAGCAAAATGAATCAAATGTAACTGGTTGCATTGTGGATTGTTCCCAAACGAAACATAACTAAGTCCAAGACAAAAACAAAAAAATCACCTCCATTCATCCCCATTTTAAAATATGTCCTCACTAATTTTCTCCCTTTGCCTCTCAAAGTGCTGAACTGCTGCAAAATGGGTCTGTAAAGCCCACTGTTTTGCTATAATTTGGCCAGAAACCATTCTGTGTAAATGAGCTTAAAGAGAAAAGTTAACAATTCCTTAGCTCCAAAATCCCTGGTCCAAATTTCAGAGGGTTTTCCAAGTGGAAGAAGGAGAAGCAGGCATCACAGGTTAGTGCAAATTGGACGTCAGTTCACTGGACGATCCAAACGTCCAAGGTAGGCGATGGCTTGTGGCCCTGCAGCAGCCTGGGGTTTGCCTGGATCAGAGCCGCTGATAAGACCTAAAGCATGGACTAGACTTACACTAGACATGCGGTCTTAGTGGACTATTTCTGTACACTTTGTTAATTGGGGTTTGGGCTTAGGTATGGAAATACTTTACTAAACTGCATGCAAAAAAAATAATTTAATTGTGCGTTTGCATATGTGACAATGAAGCACCATTGACACACCTCCAGTCATCTCAGGGACTGTTCTGTAAACGATGATGCAGGACTTCACCTCTCCACTGTTTATTTCTTCACTTTCTCCCCATTCTTAGCACCAACAAATTTTATTTTTTCCTAAAACTTTAATTTAAAAAAACTGCTAATTTGACAGAATTGTTCTCCAGACCTGGCTAAATTCCAACTTAACAAATTTGAATCTCTTTCTCTTTACCCACAACATATTGAGGTGTAGGGTACTGTTCTGTCCGACACACTATTGGAAGGTTACGGCTGTGCTGGAGAGAGGGCAAAGGTGATTCACCATGAAGAAGTTTAGTTATGGGGAGAGATCAGAAAGGTTGGGATTGTTCTCACTGGAATGAAGGGGGCTGAGGTGTGACCAGATTAAAGTACATCAGGAATGGGATTAGTATAGATGGGCAAAAAGGTCAGTAATTCCATGATGGATCGAATGGCCTACATCTGTGCTATACAACCGTGACTATTTAACATCAGCCCTTGGAGCCAACAGCAGAAAATACATATTTATTTTGTCTGATCAATTTGAATAGAAGAAAGCATTTCCACTGTGACACCAATCTATTGAACTCTAGCTTTAAACAAAGTTCATTCGATTTATTTTTCTGTGGAAATAATAGAATTGAATTTCACTATTTTTTATCCCAGAATGTATTATTGGCAATGGATTAAAAATCGATACATTCCCTATTCCTTTATCCAACTCTGTATTTAATCCCCTGTGTTTTCAGTAATTCCAGGTGTCCTTGGTCCATGTAAGAAGTTTCCCAATCAGCCCCCATTTTAAACATTCTGGCCATTGTCTCCTTCACTAGGTTTTATCCAATGGTTTACAACAGTACTTTATTTGTCACATGTACCGAGGTACAGTACAAGTATCACTATACGTAAGCACACTTCAGATACATCTCAGATACAACACAACTGTAGCACATTGAGATAGTATACAGAGTTCTGAAGGAAGTAACTGCAGATGCTGGTTTAAACCGAAGGTAGACACAGAAGTTGGAGCAACTCAGCAGGTCAGACAGCCTTTCTGGAGAAAAGGAATAGGTGACGTTTCAGGTCGAGATACTTCTTCAGACTCAGTCTTCAGTCTGAAGAAGTGTCTCGACCCGAAACATTCCCTATTCCTTTACTCCAGAGATGCTGGCTGACCTGCTGAGTTACTCCAGCTTTTTACATCTATCTTTAGCATACAGAGTCGTTCGTCAGTTTGGGCCTCATTTTCAAGTCCCAGTTTGAAAGTGCAGGGTTCTTGACCTGATCATGAAGGCCCAATGTCCTGTCCTGCCACAGGCAGCATTAGCCTTTAGGATGCCTCGCCTACTGCTTGTTGTTTATGTCTCATCTCCAAATAGAAAAAGCCTTCAAATTACAACTGCAGGAGATGTAGCTGAATCTGATTCTGCCCTTTGCTGGCAAACAAGATGCACTATCCCAATGCAGACTGCTGCAAGACAAAGTAACATTGACTGAACCTTAAGGGCCTGTCCCATTTGGCCGTCATTTGCGCCTCATTTTCGCTTCTTATGTAAAATAGGTCGACGCGCCTTTACACGCGTCGTCGCACGCAAATCACGCATCATCATGCCGTCTGGTGTGCGTGACGTCATTAGAATACCCTGCGGCGCGCAGCGACGTAACCATGCGTCACCACGCGATACACGTGAGACGTCGGGACGCCAGTGTGCGACGCCAATACGTCAGCGTACGAAATGCTGGAGTGCTGCGCGATACCACGCGCAACTCAACACACCTCCATGCACCCGTCCCGTGCTACCCACTCGCTACCTATGTCACAACGCGATGACCACATTTTTGGAGGTCGCGTAAATGGCACGCAAATGACGGCCAAGTGGGACAGGCCCTTTAGTACAGTGAAGGAAATTTTAACACCAACACATTGTAGCATACATTAGGAATTGTAAAAATTGTGCTACAGATATCTATTTTCCAGATTATATTATTACTCAGACCCTCTGACAGCAGACCATCCATCTTTTGTTTCCCATTACTTCTTGTCTGTTGCTAGTAGTTGCTATGATTCATCCCCCACATGATAGAAGTTTTCTCCCATCCTTGTTCCTCTCAGTTTTGCATGCCTCCTGCACTTGTTATACCCTTGGTTGACCTTTACCAAAATAGTATTCACTCTTTTCTTGTGCAGCACAAAACTTTCTCTTTTTTTGGAAGAAAGATATCAGTTGTTGCTCTTCTATAAAATCTGAAAGTTGGCTGCGACCAGTTTTCAGGCAAGTGCAACTGAAGACCATGTCAGGAGGTGCAAGCCCATCCAAACTTAGGACACAGCTCTCATCATCTTCACTGGAGCACAATGGCCCATCCACATTAGATCAACATTACGGCATATACAGTCTTAAGGCAAGAGCTAGAAGTGGGTAGAATAGGCTGAGAGATATGGGGACATGTGCATATTCTGTTGTGCTATTTTTCCTGGCTCCCTATAGTTTTTTCTTTGAAATTCTCTGTTAAGTTGATTGAAGTTATAACTTAAAAAAATAATAATTGCAAGCTTCACTAATGGCCTCTAAAACAGGTGTTAGCTTCCTCATAATTCACTGCAAATCTCTTGAGGAATAAAACATATGGTGGGAAAAATCAGTCCAATCACCACTAAGAAGGGAAGTTAAAGATATTAAAAGGAAGGGAACAGTGAATACCTAGATATATATTGGTTGTACACAAAGATATGAGAGAGTCAACATAGATTTATGAAAGGAAAAGGGTATCTGATTAAGTTTCCGGAATTTAGAGGTCATTACTATTTATAGATAAGGGAGAACCAGTACATACAGAGTATTTTGATTTGAAAAGGTATTCAAGAAATGTGCCACATGACATATGTCGGATTTAGTTTTAGTTTAGAGATAGCGCATGGAAACGGGCCTTCGGCCCACCAAGTCCATGCCGATCATTGATCACCCATTTACACTACTAATGAAATTCAATAGTTTGATGTTTTGCACATGCACTTTATTTTCCAATCACCATTCCGATCCAAGAGTTCCCACTTATTCATACACTATCTACATTCTAGGGGCAATTTACAGAATCCAATTAACCTACACACGTCATTGGGATGTGGCAGAGAAACCAGGCTTTCAATGGGAGAATTTGCAAACTCCACACAGACATACCCGAGGTCAGGATTGACCTCAGATCTCTGGTGCTGTAAGACAACACTACCAACTGCACCACTGGATTAGGGCTAAAATGATGTGTAATTTATGATTTGGTAAGGGATATGATGGATAATTTGGGGAAATTAAGTATGAAAATAAACCGCAAGGAGGTTTCAAAGTGATAAAAACATGAAAATGAATGGCAATAATGTCTTAGATGATAAATAATGCAGCAGAATGTAATGTTATCTGTGGAGGTGAGGAAATTGGAGAAATAGATTTTTTTTGTTGGAATGTGTAGGAGATTGTGGAAGTTAGTAAATCAGGGCATGCTAGATGTAATTGTACATTGATGACAAAGGTTAACAGTTTTGCAGATTAGGCAATCGATTAGAAAGGGTGACCTTCATCCACAGGAATGTGTGAATAATACTGAAGTTTCACTTCAATTATAAGGGACCTTGATGCAACCATACATGGAGTGTTGTGCACAAGTTTGATCTCCTTAGCAAATGAAGGATGTACTGGCATTAATTGGAATGCAGTAAAGGCTCACTAGGTTAATTACTGAAGTTCACTAATTGCCCTATTGCGAGAGCAATGACATTGAACTGACCTTTCAACTGACCTGGAATAGAAGAAGGGGGAGCTGCAGTGTGCAGCAGCCTGTCAGCAGCGCGTTAGTTTTTTCAACTTTTTTTATTTTTTTAGTATGTTTTAAAGTATGTTTTTTAATGTTTCTCGGTGTGTTTTGTGTGGGGGGGGTGGTGTGGGGGGGTAAGGGGGAAACCGCTTTGGTCGCCTCCTCCACGGAGAGGCGACTTTTTCCAGGTCGCCTCCCCTGTGGCCCAACAGCAAGGATCGGCGCGGCCTTCCCGGAGACGCGCCCGGGGCTTCAGCGGCGGGCGCAGCGTGGACTCTCGGCGCGGAGCGGGTGAGCCCTCGCTGGAGGGGAGCGCTCCGTTTCGCTGGCCCGGGGCTGCCGGCAGCCTGAAGCCGCGGTCTGCAGAACTCCAGCTGGTGCGGCGTCTACAGCCCGGGATCCATCGTGGGGGACCCGGGGGGAAGAAGAATGCCACTTCTACCGCGGGGCCGGCATGGACTTACCATCACCCCTGGACTAGCTTCGACCATCGGCCCTAATTGCGGTGCTGAAGTTCACTAATTAAATCTTCGACCGCCGGCCTGCCTAATGAAGAGCGGTCTCTGGTGGGGCAGCCGATCCTGGACTTACCTTGACTTTGACTTTGAACTGACCGGAGGTGGAGGTCCCGACCACGGGGTATTAGGAGGTCTGACCAAGTTCTGTGCCTTTAGGAGTGATTTATTTGAAATATATAAAATGTTGAAAGGTTTGTTAGGACCAATATTCAGAGTGAAGTCTAGAAACAGGCAGAATAGACTTAAGAATTGTGGGGTTTATTTATTATAGGACTGAGGTGAAGAAAAATGACTTCAATTGTTTTTTTTTGGAATTCGCCATATTATTGGGATTAAGATTACTGGGATAAAGCAGAATTGAGGTAAATGATCGTCTTGAATGATATGGCAAGCTTGAAAACTAACAGAGACACAAATGATTGCAGATGCCGAAATCTGGAGCAAAAAAAAACTGCTGGAGAAACCTGGCAGGTGAGGCAGCATCTGTGGAAGGAAATGGATGTTTTGTGTCCGGATACTTCAAGACTGGAGTAGCAGGAAGTTAGAGGGGGATCTCCCCTCTACTGCAGTTTTGACGAAGGAGCCTGACCCAAAACATAGTCTGTCCATTTCCCTCCACAGATGCCAACTACATACCTCCAGCAGTTTGTTTTTGGAAAACTGATAGCTATTCCTTACTCTTATTTCTTATTACATACACCAGGGCCCAACAATTTAGGCAATTAGACACATTGGACTAAATGCCTTTCAAGTAGCCTCAGAATATGTGATGTTTATTTCAAATGCTAAATCCCATTGTAATCATTAAAAGAGCAAAAGTTTGATTAATTTCTATTTCAAAAACTTCTGATCTCTTGGGAAATATGATTGGCCATTGAACAAAATCTTCTGGTTTCATAAATCCTGTTTTCTCTCTCAAGCATCATAATGGGACAAACTGTGGTTAATTCACACACTAAATGTGGTCAATGACCACTCAACAGTACTAATGACAGCTGGGCACCATTACCGTTTACAAAAGCATAGAAAAATATGTACAATTCTCAGCATAGCAATCTGCAAAAAACATGAACTTCCTGATCTTAGTTAAAATTCAAGTAAATTATACCAAGTACTCAGTGCTGTAGTTTCCGATTGAGCTGAAACTATTGCACATGTTTTCTTCCCTCATGAGTGCCATGTTACTTAGATCAACACCCATGTTCTCCCACCCTGTTCCTTCAAAGCCTTTGGCGCTGATGAAATACAATAAATAAATGTTTATTAGTGTTTGAGATTCTTGGAGTTGGTTAAAGAAATTGAGTTGTGGGTGAAGAATGAGAAATCGTGCCTAATTCATCCATTAAAGATATTTTTCAAGAATAATATAGCAATTGATATGTGTAAATAAAAAAAATAGTCTGTAATCTGGAACAGACATGATTGCGTTTTTCAATTTTACTTACTAACTTTCTGAAATATCTCAGAAGATTTGATTTCAAATCACGCAGTAATCCTCATTTAAACTATGAAAAGAAATCATTAAATTGGGCGATTCTCAACTTCGAAAACAGACTTTCCATCTGTATCATACAATCCAATTTAATCATGGGCCAAGATATATATATTTTTGCAGTTTTAATAAACCTTGGCAAATGTTTTATTTTTCCGTAAAATCTCAAGAGTCGGACTATTATTAAACTTCCATTAATATTCATCAACAGAAATAAATTTCTCGCTAGCAATCCTATTGAAAGAGCATTTGAATTAAGAGACAGTTATCCCAGTGCCAGTATTTGCTATGTTAACAAAGCTAAAACTGCAATGCAGTAACATAAAGTCCCGCATTGTTGGAATATCCATCCTTTGACATTGGATACGTAATCAAGTTCCTGTCTACTTGTTTAGGAGGCCAATAAAAGATGAAATGGGAAGATTAAAATTCTGCATAAAGGACAAGATTAAATAGACCAAATGGCCTGGTCATTCACAGTGAAGCTCCATATACTGTACCTTAAGCTTGTCATATCTATCACTCAGTGAGGAAACCTGATGCTCCCGATGACGTCCTACAAGTTTGCATAAGGCACAGATCAGCTGATCGTCCGTGACACAGTACATATTCACCTTTTCATCTTCATGCTCCATACACATTAGGCCACGCAGGTGAGAGTCCGGAGTTGGCTCAATCAGCCGGTGGCCGGTGAATGGTTTTTTGTTAGGGTGGGTGGCCCTGAGGCACCGGTCACAGTAGGAGACCTCGCAAGTCACGCACGTCTTGACCGCATCCCTCGGTGGCTCTTGCTCACAGAATTGGCACTGGACCCTCTCGGAGGACATGGTGACGGGATCCTTGTAGGGCCGTTCACGGCGGCATTCACTGGGGGAGTTGGGCCCACTCAGCGAAGCTTTCTGAAAGCGATCGATAATGTTCTGCAGAGTTATATTCCGCTTCAACCCTTCCAAGCCGCGGTGGTTCAGAGATATAACATAACGGCAAGTTGGACACTGGAAGGCAGCAATTGATTTGATGGTCTCGTTGGTGGTGCAATGAGAGACGAGGATTCGGTGGGCGCAGTTGAAGCATAGACTGTGGGCACAGGGCAACAGCAGAGGATCTTCAAATAACTCCAGACAGATTGGGCAGGTTAATTCCGATTCAAGTGTTTCCATCTTCAGGCAAAGCAAACTTGCATTATCAGTGTTACCCAGGGAAGCTGGTCAGCTACCTGCGAGAGAGTTGAAAAACAGTGTGAGACGATTGTACGCTCTTTAAAGCATGCCAGACATGTTTCCCTTGAATCCAACCTTAACATTACATAAAGAGGAAGATCAATGTTACAGACAAATTAACTATAATCTTCTCAGTCAAATTTACACTACACAGGCCATTAGCCCACTGGCTTACTGCCTTAAAGTGGGAGTACTTACAGATATATAGTCATATATAGCATGTAAACAGGCTTTTCGGCCCAATGCCCATATTGGCCAAGAAGCCATATCAACACTAATCCCACCTGCCCGTGCTTGGCTCGTATCCCTCTAAACTTTCCCTATCCAATCTTGGTCCTTGGCCAGGTTGGTTTCAAATGTTTTTGTAATGTTGGTTTCTAATGTCACCTTCCTGCTCTTTTTTTAATTGTTCAAGCCTTAGAATAGATGAACTCCAAATGATTTCTAGGACGCCTTTAATGCATGGTCTGCTATTATTGTGGATGTGGGGATTCAATTCAAGATCATCTATTGCTCTGTACTTGTCAGTATCCTACTATTTATCAATTATTGTCTTCCCTTGTTTGCTATCCCATTGTTTGACTATACATGGTCCACGCACTTAATCCAAATCATTTATACATACACAAAAGGCCAGGATTTAATAGCCCTTCTGTACTCTACTTTATGTTGTCCTGCAGTCACAAAAACATGACCATCCCCGAACAATACCGCTCTGATTATCCTTGATTGTGCCACACTAAATGTTGTTTGTCAAAAAATACAAAGTACTGGAGTAACGGTGGGTCAGGCAGCATCTCTGGGGAACATGAATAGGTTTTGTTTGAGTTACTCCAGCATTTTGTGTCTATCTTCAGTGCATCTGAAGTTTCTTCCGACAGGTTTTGTTTAGGGTTGGGATCCTTCTTCAAAATATTTTTCTAATCATATTTGCATACCATTAATGTTAGACTGATTTGTCTGATGTTATTCCAACTATCAAACTCCTGCTGGATAACGCAAGGTTACTGTGATTTGAAAAGGACACCAGATTGGGTTACAACACAATCCATGGCCTCCTAATTGTTACAGCTACTTGTCCAACAATCACTATAGAATATTTCCAACATTTATAAATGAGGAAGAGGAACTGTTGAACATCTAACAAAATGTATGTATTAACCCGGTTCTCTGTTTTTATGAGATTTTAATTTGTATAGTACCTTTTACTTTCTCACCAAAGTATTTTTCTGTCAAAGAAGACCAGTACCAAGGAGACTTGTTGTCAGATTGACCAGAGCCTGCTCCGATAAGGATTGGATAATTAATTTTTCATAATGTTAATGTTAAAGAGTGCGGGACTAGGTTTTCTGTGTAAAAACTTAATCTATTGTGTAAGATACCAACTAATATAGGAATGACCTAGAGATATTAATGCAATCTACAGATTCCAGCTTAACTAAAAGCATAATTTTTTTTTCATGAGCAAATATTGATTATACAAAATAAGCACAAATGTTCAGTTTCACCACTAGTCTGAAGGGCTTTCAAAATATTACATCATTCTTTCTTACGCTAGGGCTTTCAAACATCTCTTTTCCATTTTATCTCAATTAGTTTTGTGCTTACAACACCAGTCATGGAGTGACCTATTCCAATGTTTACATCTCTTTTGGAAGACCATCTCTGATCATTTGTGCAGCAACCAATCTATCACAATCAGAAAGTTTAGTGATGTGTAGCACCAATGTCTATCTAGCAAGGACACAAGAAATGACTGAGGAAACAGCTTTCAGAATCCACCCTGTCAACTCTGCTCAATATCTAGTATATCTCAATATCACTTTCATTAAGCTCCTATGAACTTTCTTACCTTTTAGAACTATAGCTCTGCAACAAACGTATACCATTTACGTTCGTAATTGTCTACATTATATCAGCATTTGTTCTAGACATCATATTTTATCAGTTGTACACTGCTTATTTTTTTCTATTCTTCCTACTACAAATTTCCCAACATTATTTTCCATCTGCATTTTCTTGCTCTCTATATAAGCCTTTACAAACCATTTGAGTACTGATCCTTGCTCACTTTCCCACCTAGCTTTGCGACAACAGCAAACAAACTTGTTGATAGTCTACATGTTAGTCTGCATTATTAATATAAATAGTGAAGAGTTGGGGGTGCAGGGTTATTCCCAGTGATTTTCCATTAGTGAAGACCTAAAAATCAGAAAAAATGCCCCTCAATTCCTGCTCTGTTTTGACATTTAACACGTCCCCCATCCATGTAAAATGTACTCCAACTCCAGAAGCCTTGTTTAATGTAATAGATTTTTATATTGGACTTCTTCAAATACCTTTTGAAGATTCAGAAGGAATATTCTGAATCCACTGAACGTTCTTTGCTAATTATATCCCTAAAAATCTGTTTTAGGTTTGTTAAATACAACTTTACTTTCATGAAACTTTGCTGACGTTTCCTAATCATTAAATCCCTAATCTATGTTTCTCAGTTTTTCATAGATTCTACCTTAACTGGTCTATAGTTCTTTATTTCAAGTCTTCTTCCTTGTGCGTTTGTGTTATATTTCCTATCTTCAAATCTGCAAAAATAGTTTGAAAAGGTAAGGACATTTGGAAAGACAAATTTACTTTCTCTCATTTTAGCAAATGTCCCTTCCTTTAATCAGTACATCCTAATAGATTGGTGCAGCAAGCCGCACATAGCAATATGGTACATGACAATTAAACACTCTTGACTTGCATGGATCTGCATTTCAGTTCTTATTGTGCGCATCCTATATCTCAATTCACCATCAAGATCAAATTTCAGACAGCAAACCTTACAGCGTTAAGTGGTAACTGAGATCACTATAAAACTGTTTGGTCTCCACAATATCATTGGAAAAATATGAAGAGGGGATTGCAATTTGTTCCTGGTGGCTCGTGATTCACAAAACATACATTCAATTATTGCTTTGCTTCTTAAGTGTTTCCAGTGTTTATATTTTACCAATACCCATTACAATAGTAAATTCGTTTTATATGATGATAACATTTTGTGAAAAGAGTCTCCTAAATCTGGCCTTCATCAACTTGAACTTGTGAATCTTTTGCTTTGGATTTGGCTGAAACAATCAGATATTCTTCCAGATCTGCTCTCTTGATCGTATTCAATCTTCATCCATTTCAATGATTTACCTCCAGCTCATTTCCTTTGAATGAAAAATATACAGTCACAGATTTTCCTTATAACCTCGACCTCTGTCTCTTGGGATTAACTCGGTCATCTACGGTTTGAAATTCTATATTTTGTTAGTATTCTAAACTGGGCACTTACATAATTAAGACACCTGATGAAGAGTTATTAATCTGAAATGGTAGCTTTGGATCTCTCTCCATAGATGCTGCCTGACCTGTTGATTATTTCAAGTACTTCTTTAAAATCTTCATTTGGATGTCGAACACTTGACATTTTTTGATTGAAAAATTGAGATGTGGTCTCATCAGGCAAATGGGTGGGATTATCAGAGAAATTATAAATTTGTAGCTGACTGATTTAAGAAGAGTTTAGGCCCTGTCCCACTTGTGCGACCTCCACCGCGACCTCTGGCGAGTTTGCCTGCGACCCATAGTCGAGGCAAGGTCGCCACAAGGTCGTAGGAGGTCTTCATCACTCTCCTTCATGGTCGAGAGCGGTCTCCACGTAGTCGAGGCTTCAGCTAGGTCGCGCCGTATTTTTTAAAATGTTAAAAATTGACCGCGACTAAAAATAGGTCGCCGTGGGAAAAATCAATATTTTTTTAGTCGTAGGTCTAGTCGAAGCCGGTCGCAGTAGGTCATGATGTTAGTCGTAGGTAGTCGAAGGTGGTTGAAGGTAGTCAAAGCTAATAGCTCCGGGGTGAAAAAAAGGTCAGTAGAATAGAAAGGTAATTTAAACAGCAGAACGTCACCTCTGTCACTCCAAGGCATGTTCATTCATAGTTGGAGAGATTTTTGGAGGAGACTTGTGTTTTAGAGATGGCACCAAAAAGGCAGCAGCGCAGGGGAGGGCACAACCCTAAAAAAAAAACTGCCATGCAGGTGTTGCCCACCCAGGAGGAGGAGTGGCAGGAGGTGATGCCACAGGAGGTGATAGTGCAGGAGGAGATAGCCCTGCATGAGAGACCCCTGGAGGAGGAGACCAGGGCGGTAGTATATGTCCCCACCACCACCCCATCCTTCGCTGCCTCATTTGAAGGCAGCAAAGCAGCCCTTTCTCCTGTGTCTGACACAGCATCAGAGGTAGATGCCCCATTGGTGGTGAGGGAGGGCTGGAGGAAGGTTATGCCCTACACCTTCACCAGGCAGCAGGAAGGGGACCTTGAGGAATGGTTCCAGCAGAATGCCATCCTGTATGAAAAGGAAAATGAGGGGTACAGGGACAGGGACAAGAACGGCATGCTTGCCATCCACTGCCCCACATGTGTAAAAGTTCCACATGTGCAAAGCCCGGTGCCACAGTCACCTGGTGTACTGGGACAGTCCATCACATCTTCTCCATTCACCCATTGAGACGTCTTCTTGTCTTTCCTCTTCATCCTTGCTCTTCCCCTTCTGCCTTTCTTAAAAGGCTGCTGAAGCAAAAGGGCTCCTGCAAATAGCAGTAGTTGTATTTTTCCTAACATCCTCCAAACTAGTTCCTTCCTTGCATGGTTCAGAATGATTTAAGAAAAAAAAAACCTGGGAGGCATTCTTTAGTGAGAAAAAAAATGCAGACATGACATCATTTAATCAGGTGATCATTTGAGCTGTAGTCACTCGCCTCTGGTCGTTGTTGGCTTTCGGTGTGGTCCTCTGAGGTGGAAGGGGGTCGTGCTCATTCACGGACCAATTTGCCAGAGACCATCCTCGAGTAAAACATACATGGTTGAAGCCAGTCTTCAACAAAGTCGAAGGAGGTCTTCTTCATAGTTGAGGGAGGCCTTCAACATAGTTGTAGGAGGTCGTACACATAGTTGTGGAAGGTCGTAGGTCACCGCGACCTGGATTTAAAAAAAAAGTCACTTAAGGTCGCCAGAGGTCGCGGTGGAGGTCGCCCAAGTGGGGCGGGGGATTTAAGCAATTGATTTGCTCGGTTAAAGACAGCTCCATATTGACTGGACTTTCCAGATGCAAAATGATTATAATTATTATTTCTTCCTTCTTTTCTTATGCATTCCCTTGAGATGCTTGGGTGCTGAGGCAACCCATGAGGCCAATATGGACCTTTTCCACAGTTAGGGACAGGACGTAACTGATGTGGTAGCTGGATGAATAGGATGCAAGGCAGAGTATTTCTTATGCTGCTTACATAGAGCTTCTGTGTGCAATTAATACGCAGATTTAAATACTCATCAAATACTCGTTTTTCATTTTGAATTATCAAAATGCCCGAGACCAATCATTATATTCCAAAATCGAATAATCCAGGCTACCATGTCTAAGTGAAGTATTAAACTAAAATTGTGAATCTGCTTACAGCAGCAAATGGCTTTCACTTACTTATTCGATCAGGTGCAGAATAATATAATCAGGTGCAGAATAAAATTATCAAGAACAGTTCTGATGAAAGGTCACTGACCTAATAAATGTTGTTCCTCTCTCCACAGATGTTGCCCAACCCAAATATCTGGTGCACTTCTCATTACAACCATGTGGGAGTTTTTTTTTGTTGCTTTTCCAGTGCATATGGTTTGTGTTTCAGTAAGGATGATGACAGATGCTCAAAGGCTATCCAATATCCTTTTAGTTACAAACTGGAAACTACTGAACCACTCTTTAGCAATCACTACCAGAAGAGCATCTGAACTAATGATAGGTCACAGCAAAATAAGGCGCCTGATTCTTTTACTTCCTTGCTAAAATAACCTGTCAGCACTGAGTGTCAGGCAGGAATAGCCTCTGGAGAAAAGAACAAAGCCACCCAGTGCTGCAGTACAGTACTCCAACAAGGAGGAAGAGCCTTGTGGAGGACAGGCAATTTAAAAGTACAAAATTAGAAGGCAGCACAAGCAATTTATTCAATTTAGCTGATGGAGGGTTGAGTATCCATGTTGACAAGTTCTCATTAATTCCATTCAACTCATCAAAAATTCCCTAATGAAAAAACACAATATACTAGAAAGATAAAGTGGAACTAGGAATGGGGGAGCATTTACAGAAAACCAAAGAAGCATAACAAAGGTATCACAGGAATAGACAACATAGTCAGAAAATAATGTTGTAACCTTCAGATACCATATTTCATAAGGCACAAATAGACACTGCAATAAGGATGGACCCAAAAAAACTAACACCCACGTCGAAAATGAGCACTAGTAAAGAACTCAATGTTACAGCCAGCGTAAGCCAAAAGACCCTTGAAGTTTGTTTCAAATGTAGCAGGTTGATAGTTATCTTGTGTTTGAATGCCTCTGGCAATGGGTCAGAATTACAGGTCTAGAACCAAGGACATTTCTTGGTGATTACAAAAAATAATGGCAACCAGATGGTTTAGTGAATAAATACCACTCTTCTTTCATCTTCAAAGCTTTGTTCCAATTCAGGAGCAGAGGCTTGAAAAGCTACTTTGCTGACAGCTGCACAAGTTACATGCATTAGATCCATTATTAAGTCAGGTCACCATATATAGCTGCCAGTAATTCAACGGCATTTTCAAAGCATTGCCAATATTATCATTCAAATCTTGAGAAATACTAATGTAGAAAATATCATTGTGTATTATACAAGACACCATTCCGAGAGTAGGATTAAGGCGTGTTTGAATCTGATGTAGATACATCTAATTTGCAAAACTATAGAGCCTGTGGAATATTACTCTGCATTTAACGCACACTGTGCTGTGCTGTCATGGGAATGTTTGACAAGGCTATGTGCGAGGGAGCATTCAATCAAATTGATACCCGATAGTGCAGTGCTTAGAAATGTGGGTCGCTGAATCCACCATCAAGTTATGGTGATGATAGATTTAGAGACATGGCTAAAACCAGAATATCTCCCATACATTTCAAAGGTTAAATCTAATTTCACATTTAGCTGGTCAACCTGAGGAATACCTTCAGCAACAGACTGGTTCCACCAAGATGCAGTACAGAATGCCACAGGAAATCCTTCTTCCCTGTGGCTATCAAACTGTACAACTCATTCCATTTCTGTCATGGGTTCGAAGACTCCCTCCCCCCCCCACCCCCGTCTTTGCACACCCCCAATCCTTTCCACTCGTCACTTTAATTTCATGTTTCATATATCTTGTGTTTTATGACTGTTGGCAGATCAATTTCTCTCCTGGGATAAATAAAGTTCTATCGTATTGTATCAGAATGAACAGCACAATGTTGACCAGAGCCTCTCAAACAAGCAGGACAAGTGGTGTGCTTGCAGGCTCTCCGCAGACTTAGCCAATTACATTAAAGAATGAAGTTGGCAGGGAAAATCTCACATCCCCTGCACTTTACTAAAATAAAATTGACTTAAATTCAATCTGGTGGCAAGCTGGTCCACACTATGAGATAATCTGCTGTATTCTTTGGAGACATGGTTTATGAAGAGAAAAGAAAACTGCCATATAAATTCAAGGTCCTGGTGGAAACTCCTGGGAAAAACTCCTGTGAGGTTTCATACATCAAATTCTACTTAGCATCAAAACAGATTTGAAGATTGATAAAGATTAAAACAGAAAAGTTTCCAGCAGCCAACCATGAGGATGATGACTTTATTTCTCCTCATGGGTATGACACATAAAGTTGAAGATCAGCCAACTCATGTGTGAAATGCTCCTCTGTGCCAACTAGATCTCATCAGCAATCAGACCTAGCCACAAATGGGATCAGAAATTATCTCACGCCAATTGCACACAGTTGCCTGCGTTTTGCGGAGAAAGGAAAAAATGACATCCAATCCATGACAGCAACACAAGAACTCAAGAAGTGAAATCTACATTTCGGTTTAATAAATTGATTTTTGATGCTAAGTAGAATTTCATGGATTCAATTTAATTTTGTTTCACCTTTACGCACCAGAATCAAATGTAGATCGGACTTATGTGAAAACATTTCCATTTGCTTCATATGGTGAGGTGAATGAGCAAATTATAGCAATAACTGTCATATATAAACAATCATAACCTTATTAATTGATATAAAACTAGAAAATACTAGAAACATTCTGCATGTTATGCAGCATCTAGGCAAAGAGAAACAGTTAAGATTCACCTGTGAGATCCATCATCCTAGTTAATCAATAGTTCTGTTCATTTGTCACTAAACTTAGGGTACATCATTGATGGTGTCCCCATTCCTTCATCAAGGAATGGGGACCTATCCAGGGACATTTACAGGATATGGTGTGGAAGAAGCTTAACGTCACAATAGTTATATGTAACATATAAACTAGTCACTAGCAACAATGGGTAGTAAAATGCTAACCCGTTTCATTCCCCAGGATAGAAGGCTTTCCTTTTAAAACCATCTTTCTTTTCAAGACCACATTGTGTATTCTATGGCAATATCGTGCAAAACTGCAGTCATACCTATTACTTCAAAAACAGCATGAAATCAGAAACCCATTTCCAGGTTAGCGGGAAAGCAGCCAACCATGAAATCGGGAACGCAACAGAAACATCTTTACTCAAAGTGATAAGAATGCAGACCTCTTCCCTGCGGAGTAGTGCTGGTGAAAAGTAGAGATACATTGAAGGGGAGGATGAATAAGTGTTGCATGGGAAAAAGGAATGGAGAGTTATGCTGATAGAGATGAAGATACTTGAGTAAAGCATTCATGCCTATTTGGACTCCAGGCACGTGCCGTCAGGGGAGGCAAGGTAGGCACTGCCTACCCTGAATAAAATTATGAAATGGTAATTATTAAATATGAATAGTAAAGGCATGGGAGAATTATGCCCATCTAAGAGATCGATCTCTTAGGTAGCCATAATTCTCCGTGCCTTTCAACTGCAGCACTTGCAACACGCGAAGGTCTGTGCAGCCCACATGCTGTCAGCGCTGCTTCAAGCTGTCAATGACAAGCGGGGCTGAAGGCAGCTGCAATTCTGCCTTTGCAGTACTGCACATGTGCAGCGCAAGTTTCTTGGCGGGTTTTTCAAATATGGATTGTCATTATTTTAAGAGTATCTTAGGAAACAAAGAGAGAAGAATAGAGTTTGTGCACCAATAACGTGGCAAGTGCATTTCTTGGTGCTTTATGTTTTTAAAAACCGTATTTCCCGGGGTGGGGGGAGAGCTCCTTTCACAGCGCTCGAGGAGTATGGCACGGGGTAAAGTTGTGGGGAGGGTAGTAGCGTTGTGAAGGAGGGGATCGAGGCCAGCAACCCACTTGTGACGCTCCGGGCACGGAGCCACCGCATTGTGGCCAGGGAGTGAATTAGCTCGGGTGGCTGCAAGTGGCCGTCAGGACCGGACAGCCCCTTCGGCTAGTCCCGACACACCTCTGACAGTGCTCTCCGTCTGAAAAATCTCACTCCTGTCGCTCGCCGGCCTCACTCATGTCAGCCGCTTCCCACAAATCCTTAAATTCTGACAGCGCGATCAAGGGACCAATTGAGGTTACTCGGCTGTCGGAATATAAGGATTTGCGGGAAGTGGCTGACATGAGCGAAGCCAGCGAGCGGCAGGTGAGAGATGTTCAGTCGGAGAGCACTGCCAGAGGTAAGCGGGCCAGCAGAAGGCACTGAAGTGGCAGTCGGTTCTGCTGTCGCAGTCACCCGAGCTGCTTCCGTCCCGGTAGTGGCGGCCAGTTCTGCTGTCCATGCCCGGAGAGCTGCGGCAGCGGTGAGTGAGTCTCACATGATCTCTGACACCCTCCTTCTCAACACTCCTGCCCTCCCCGCATCTTTAACCCCTGGCACAGACTTCCCACACGCTGTGAAAGGAACTCTCCCTCCAATTGGTCCCTTGAATTAGTATTGTCATTCAATAAGATGACATCTGATTCAAATTGTCTCGGTGTGCTCCCGTTTTCCCCACCATCTCTCCACCTGCCTTCATCTTCCATCCCCCACCCATTCAGTAATTAAAAAATGAAGGAGATTTGGAAGCCTTGGACAAATTGAATTGTTACTTATTTTTAATTATTATTTTTACGGCGAGAACAATCTGCGCCTGCGAGGTTTAGGATTTTTTTTTTTAAGCCGACTGACTGCCTACCTTGAGTAATTACTCACGGCATGTGCCTGTTGGACTCGTTCCATCAAATTAATTGTGTGTATTGAATGTACTCATATACTGCTGCTTTCATTCTGAAAAGAACATCAAACTAATAAACGTCCCAAAAAAAGTGCTGTAGGAACTCAGCAGGAAAGGCAGCATCTGTGGAGGGAATAGACAAATAACATTATGCATTGGGACATGGACCCAATGACCTAATCCGCGAGTTCTGGCGAGTTTGCCCTCGACTCATACTAGCAGTATGGTCGACACAAGGTCGTAGGAGGTCTAGGTAACTCTCCTTCATGCTCGAGAGTGGTCTCCGAGTACTCAAGGCCTCAGCTAGGTCACGGCATTTTTTTCAATATGTTAAAAAATGCCCGCAAATAAAAAAAGGTCGCCATGGAAAAAAAATTGATGATTTTTTTTAACTCGTAGGTTTAGTCGTAGTAGGTCGGCATGTTAGTCGTAGGTAATCGAGGGTAGTCGTAGATAGTCTTCGTCATGGTCGTAGGAGATCGAAGGTAGTCTTCACTCTCCACTATTCGGTGACCAATTTTCCAGAAGTTAGTCGTAGTTAGTCGAAGCTGGTCTTCAACATAGTCGAAGGAGGTCGAAGGCGGTCTTCTACATAGTCGAAGGAGGTCTTCAACATGTCATTTTTTCAAACTCTTCTAAACTCGACAATTAGGTCGCCCAAGTGGGACAGCCCCTTAACAAAGCACATCAACTTCTCTACTTCCTTAGAAGACTGAGGAAGTTCAGCGTATCCCCAACACCATTCACCAACTTCTACAGATGCGGCGTCGAAAGCATTTTATCGGGATGCATCACAGTATGGTTTGGGAACAGCTTCATCTAAAACCGCAAGAAATTGCAGAGAATTGTGGACGTAGCCCAGACAATCACGCAAACCAACCTCCCTTCCATTAACTCCATCTACACCACGCTGCCTCGGCAAGGCCACCAGCATAATCAAGTATGAGTCTTACCCCAGTCACTCCCTCTTTTCCCCTCTCCCAATAGGTAAGAGGTACAGAAATGTGAAAACACACACCTCCAGATTCAGGGACAGTTTCTTCCCAGCCGTTATCGGCCAACTGAACCATCCTATCACTAACTAGAAAGTGATCCTGACCTATCATCTACCACCTCATTGGAGACCTGTGGACTATCATTAATTGGGCTTCACTGGATTTTATTTTGCACTAAACATTATTCCCTTTATCTTTAGTCTTTTCACTGACTGGATATCATGCAACAAAAATGCCCCCATCCATGTTTTTCAGGGATGCAGCCTGACCCGCTATGTTACTCCAGCATTTTGTGTCTATTTGTAACCCAGTATCTGCATTTCCTTGTTTCAACATATGCACTGTGTCTAAACCAGATTTTTTTTTAAACACTGCCAATGTGTTGTCTCTTTGACTAAGCATCAACATTATTGAAAAACTATAAAATGATGTCAAATGAATTTAATAGGCATGTAAATATGAGTCGACAGACAATGCCAAAATGGTAGAGTAATTTGCAAATGTTTACTCAAAAATATCTGGAGAGATGAAGATACTTATCTGCTAACTCAATGTGCTTTCATGTGGGATTTAGTTCCTAAAAAAGATGCAGCTGAATAAATCAAATTATTAACTATGAGAATCCTTCATAACCCAGTTCAATTCTTTGATGTTGTTCCCTAATTCTACAACAATTAACACAGTGTTGTCTGTTTCAAGCACTATGTTCTCCATCTACCACAGAGGCTTAAAGGATTACCTCGGGAAGGAAAATGGAAATGTCACTTACAAGATTGGAAATATCAACTATTTCTGATTCATGACCTGCAGACAATAAGACTATGAATGGGTCAGCAGAGCAGAAAGAGGAACAATTAATGCAATTTGATCACCTCCATGGCTCAAGTTTTGATCACCTCCATGGCTCAGGAACTCATATCCATATTTAGGATTGGTGCGTTAGAATCTCCCTGTATGACTAAAATCTTTACACTTAGGATTGACCTATTTGTTAACAGCTTTTTTTGTTGTCCTACCATTTTCTGGCATTAAGAGCACTACACATTTTCATCTTGCTTGTCAATTTTCTGCATCTAACAGCACCAAAATATTTTTAGCAATTTATTTGGTAAATCATATCAGGGAAACATGGGGACTGGCATTTTTCATTAATCCCTGAAGTATCTGCTCAGGAATATAGCCTTGCATGTTCAGAAACTTGAGACTGTTTATTCCCATTTAAACCCTTAACTTGTACATAGTCTTTCTGTATCATTTATTTAAAAGCGCATTGGAACACCGGGACACTTCTAGTTTTTCATTGTTCCCTGTTAGTCATTCATTTTTTATGCTTCACTTGTCATGTTTTATTCTGGTCCTTTATCTTTCTGTATTCCATGACTACCCTCACTGCCTGACAGCATTTTTTTCTGATGGTCTTGTCACTCTCACCTCAGGCTCTCATTTTTCCTAATATGTTTTATTTACTTTTTCTGCTTCCTTCCTACACATTTGCTTTCCCTTTATCTGTTCTTATCTCTGTATTCCGTGCTTCCTACAATCTGTAAAGTTACCTCCATGAATATCTCTTGGCATATAGATTCACACATTCTGCTCTTTATTTTGTCTTCTCAGCCTTTTTTCAACATTGCTACTCTCATCTCATTTTCCCTCCAATTTTGCCACAGATTCCATTTTTTTTTTTTTAAACATCAACTTCTGTTGGTCTCAATAGGACAAAAAAGAAATGTTTGGGGTGAGGATGATGGCATAGCAGTGGAATTGGTTGAATGGTTGGCATTGCCTTTACTGAGGTCTCTGGAGGAAGTGAGAGAGTTCGCAGAAAGGGTTAACAGTGCCACTAGGGGGTGCCGCATGATGGCAGCCTCTGCCTACAGTCTGTCTGTTTCCATCTTTTTTTAATTTTTAGTCTGTTTAAAAAGTATGTTTTGGAGGTTTTTTTTGTATATTTATGTGGGGAGATGGGTAGGGTAAGGGGGAAAACTGTTTCCCAGTCACTTCCTGGCGAGGATGCGACTATTCTCCGAGTTGCGTCCTCGCCCCCCTTACCCCCCTTCGAGGCCTACCAACTGGATTGGCGCGGCCTATCCTGCTGGAGATGGAGACCGGCCAGAGCTTCAGCAGCGCCACAGCACTGATTTACCATCGTGGAGCGGGCGATGCCTAACCGGGGATCACCGTTTGAAGCTCCAGAGTGTTAGGCCTGCTGCTCCAACATCTGTGGTTTGTGGAGCCCAGCCGCGGAGTTCTGGGATTCCTTTGCCGAGGGCCGCCAGTGTGAATCTCCGCCCAACTTGGCCTGTGGTCTTTGGGAGCCGCGGTCTCTGGTAAGAAGTGGCCGATTCGGAAGTCCAAGCGGCTGAGAATGTTCTTCCGTTCCGACGTCGGAGTTCCTACATACCGGCGAGAGGGCCTGAACATCGGGCTGCCCGTAGCGGCGACTGCGGGGGTTCGGGAGGCCTTGACCACGGGTGAACAACAAAGAGGAGGATGAATGAACTTTGGTGCCTTCCCTCACAGTGGGAAACTTTGATTCCGCTATGTGGGGATGTTTATGTTAAAGACTATTGTGTGTTGTGTTGTGTTCTGTTTTATTCGTGTGGCTGTATGGTGACCACACATTACACTGTACCAATTGGTGCATGTGAAGATAAATGTCTCTTGAATCTTGAGAGTTAAAGTGACAGAAGCTCTGCATCAATGAAGGAACAATGGAGTTGTTTGATAAAGAATGCTTGCATAGCTGGCCACTTGAGAAGTAGGGAGGATCAAAGTTATGAGCAAATAGCAAACTGCTGGAGGAACTCAATGGGTCAGGCGGCATCCATGGAGGGAAGAGACTGGTGAGATTTTGGATCAGGACCCTTCATCAGAATTGAGAAGCCAACATTTGTAGATTCTTGTGTCCCTGTCAAAGCTACAAACAGGTCTGGTCTGTGGATGACAACGAGAAAACTTGAATTCTCCATCTTGTTACTGGAGGTTGCCAAGGAAACTGGTCTCAGCAAGGGTTAGATGGCGGATGTAGGATTCTGGAGCTAACTGCAGTTTAAGGAAGGTGCATCTCGGGAGTCTAACAGTAGCATTCAACTAATTTTGGCGTGGATGGGGTTTCATGTGGGATTTTACCACAACAGCAAAGATGGACAACTGATAAAGATGCAAGCAGTGCGTGTTTATATTGTCTCACATTAGGAGTTTGTGGCTCAGTGTCTGGTTCCGTTTGAATGAAGTGGGGGAGACATTTGGAATCAGGAGCCAGACTGTCAATGTTTGGAAAGAAATGAATACGTTGAAGAAGACTGTTGTTCGGTAAGCACATAGACAATACAGAGATGGTTTACAAATCAATGAGAGTGGCAGAGGAATAGATCCGTGTGTTGTCAGCATCAATATGAAATCTGACCCATGTCAAATCAGAATGTGCAGAAAGGGCAAAGTTGGCAACTTTGGATGGGGCCTTTGTTTAGTATTTAGAAATTATTTCCTCTGAAATACAAGAGTTCCCATTAATGCCACCACATTTTTTATTACTTTATAATTGTTGGACTTTTGTTTTCTATAGCGCTAACAACCCACTCAAAACAGCACAGCATTTAACTAGACAATGGGAACAGTTAGTATGCAGTGCATGATCAGAATAAAAGATAACAGAATTAAATGCACATTCTTAAACCATGCCATTGTACAAAGCTAACCATGACAATTAAATAAGATTATGAGATCAAAAACAATGCAATATTTCTGTCTTAATTTAAATTAATTATCTGCCAACTTGTATCCCGACTGAAGTCTAACCAATGTCTTGATAAATGAAAGGAGACATGACAAAGCCAGTCAGTCTGTGGTGCTTGGAAAGTGTCAAAGGTGCAGTGGGGGTTTAAAGGGATGATTTTCCCTTTAATCGGCAGACCTTCCTGGTTGCATTTTCCCAGCTGGACGCTGCAGAACGCTCACCACAAACCTCCCCCTGGACCCCAACTTCCATTCTCTCTAATATATGCAAGAATGCAATGCAGAGGCTCCTATGTAGCAGTGAACCTACGCCTAGTGTGCATCTTGCATTAAAAGAGATTTTTTCTTTGAAACAAATTGTCAGAATGAATGATCATCTCTCTTTACTGTGCTTTCTGAAGCATGGGTGTACGAACACTATTGCAACATTTTGTGTTTGGTCAAAATGGTGCTACCAATTTGGTCAGCATCTGCATATCCTTGTTTCGACATTTGTCCAGTTAGCTAAATAAATAGTTTATTGTTGGCTGATTTCTGCTTTAGAGAAATAGAGATACAAATCAGCAATTGCGGTCCAGCAGATTATCGATCATAAATTGAGTGGCATCACCATATTGGCTACAGAATGCAAGCCTCAGAGAAGTCGATGTGAAAGGACATAGATACCCAACAGAATGTCTGGAGGTGGGAGGTGACAAAGGTATCATGCTTCAGACTTTAGAGCTACAGCAAGGAAAAAGGTCCACCAAATCCGCACCGACCAGCGATCACCCTACACACTAGGGCCAATTTACAATTTTACAGGAGCCAACTAACTCACGGAGCTGTATGTCTTTGGAGTGTGGGAGAGAAAATTGGAGCACCCGGAGAAAACCAATGCGGTCACAGGGAGAATGTACAAACTCTATACAGACAGTCCCGGGTCTCTGGCGCTGTAAGGCAGCAACTCTACTGCTGCACCATTGTGTTGCTTGAGGATAGGATTGTAGAGATGGCTGCGGTAGGAAAATAACCAGACTGGAGATCTCATACAAGTTTGGAATTCCTGGATAACTTGCAGGACGGTGCTTAAAAAGAAATAACGTTTCAAACAGTGGATATGGATTGAACTCATCACCAAAACTAATCACACTTACAGATTATTGTTTATTCCACATCAATTCTCAAATATGCACGTACTTCACAAGTACCCATTAAACTGTGCAACGGCCCAAAGGCATAAAATATTCAAAACATATGTTTCTTACAAAAAGTTAACTTCAGCAGCAAATATTTTGAGGAACAACATAGAAGGGGACAAATGGCACTATGTGGATGATGTTTAAGCAGAAGGACTGCCTAGTTGCAAAATGCATATTTAAAGACACGCATTCAAAGGCAAGTTCCTAATCATCTTTACATGCCCTTAATGGGCTCCAATTAATAATTAACGAATCTTATTTCAGCATCTATTTATCCCGTTTGACTCCTGAAGTTATGTTCAGAGCATTGGCTAAAATGTATTCATGTTCCATTAATGATACCTCACTAATTTTCCAGCAATTTGAATACACAGAGGAGCTTCTTCCTAGTGTGATTTTTTTTACAGAGATATTCACTTTCTCCGTGGGTCAATAAAATCTTCTGCTGTAAAGTTGAAACACTGTTCTTCTATCTGTCGGTTGATGGAATCACCTGACAGATGTAATAGTGCTACTAAAATAAATGAGGGAGTGGAAATTTTGCTCTGGCCTTATACATGATTCATAAAAACTATGCAATCTACAAGCTCTTTGGTTAGAGTATGTTTCAGCATCTTATCTATGTTACGAAATTGTATGTTGATTTTCCTTGTCATTTGACTCGAATAAAACATTCATCATTTATCATGTAATACAATCTTTCCCCTCAATTTCAACCTTAACTAAAATTACATTCAAGCAACACGGTCTCCCCATTCCCATTTTTTACCAGAGAAATTGATGTGCTGACAATTCCCATCTAAACACAGAGATATTTTTATTCATATTCATCCAAACAATCTCATCCTGATCCCATTGTCTCCTCAGGCAGATGTATAATAACAAGAGGAATTTGTTTTAAATGATTGTCTTAAACAATGCCAGAAATGATAAATAACCTTGTGCAGTTCTCAAAACTGCCTGATATTATATCTCAATCCGTGTGATGGTATTTGAGCTCCTTCATCACAATTTGTCATAACAACATTTTGGCCAAACTAAATTAGCATATAGACAATAGGTGCAGGAGTAGGCCATTCAGCCCTTCGAGCCAGCACCGCCATTCAATGTGATCATGCCTGATCATCCCCCAATCAGTACCCCATTCCTGCCTTTTCCCCATATCCCCCGACTCCGCTATTTTTAAGAGCCCTATCTAGGTCTCTCTTGAAAGCATCCAGAGAACCTGCCTCCACCAGGCAGAGAATTCCACAAACTCACCACTCTCTGTGAGAAAAAGTGTTTCCTCGTCTCCATTCTAAATGGCTTACTCCTTATTCGTAAACTGTGGCCCCTGGTTCTGGACTCCAACATCGGGAACATGTTTCCTGCCTAGCGTGTCCAAGCCCTCAACAATCTTATATGTTTCAATGAGATCCAATATAGTTCCAAACATTTCATTGGCTTCAGTATCAATCATCAAATGTGAGATTTGGCACATTTGAATTCTTCTTCCAATCTCTCAGTCAATTGCAGAGGCATTAAGTTGGTATCATACAGCACTGAAACACATACTATTGTACAAACCTATACCAAACCCATTTACAGACATTAAATTCGTAGCTTCTATGCCTCGTCAATTCAAGTGGTCATCTAGTTACTTCATAAATATATTGAGAGTACTTGCCTCCATCACCTCCTCAGGCAAAGCATTCTAGATTCAAATCCCAGCATGAAAAAAAAACTCTTACTCTCAGACCTCCTCTAAACATCAACCTCTCACCTTGAAATTACAGTTGTTCCAGCTGGGGGTGCCTTGCGCAGCAGAGATAAGGATTTGTACCTGGGCGCTGCTAGCCCACATGAATGAGAAGCATCTGGAACCAAGACACGACCAAAGTTCCCAGTCAATCATTTAATACTCTCCTACGAGCTATTTATATGCTCTAAAGGCACATTTGGCTGCTGACGTCTCTGTCATCCATCCACATTGGATGTCTCAATAGTGATTTAAGTAAGTAAGTTTATTGGCCAAGTATTCACATACAAGGAATTTGCCTTGGTGCTCCGCCCACAAGTAACAACATGACATACAGTGACAGCTACGAATGACTTTGAAAACACTAAACATTAATAATAATAAAACATTTATGGTAAAACACCATTGATCAAGCATGTGAACCAACAAAATACCAGATCAAAGGGAGGCCACAGATTTTTGGCTGTTGAGTAGAGCAACTACTCATGGATAAAAACTGTTTTTATGTCAGGCTGTGGCAGTTTTGACAGTCCGGAGTCGCCTTCCAGAGGGAAGTGATTCAAAGAGTTTGTGCCCAGGGTGAGAGGGGTCAGAGATGATCTTGCCCGCTCACTTCCTGGCCCTTGCAGTGTACAGTTCATCAATGGAGGGAAGGTTGCAGCCAATAACCTTCTCTGCTGTTTGGACGATTCGCTGCAGCCTCCAGGTGTCGTGCTTGGTGGTGAGCCAAACCAGACCATGATGGAGAAGGTGAGAACAGACTCTACGATGGCCGTGTAGAATTGGACCATCATTGCCTGTGGCATATTGTGCTTCCTCAGCTGCCACAGAAAGTACATCCTCTGTTGTGCCTTTTTGACTGTGGAGTCGGTGGTGGCCCCCACTTAAGGTCCTTGAAGATGATGGTTCCCAGGAATGTAAAAGACTCCACAGATGTGACTGCGTTGTTGTTGATGGTGAGTGGGAGCTCTCCTAAAGTCTACAATCAATTCCACTGTCTTAAGAGCATTGAGCTCTAGGTTGCTGCAATGGCACCAGGATGCCAGCTGTGACACTTCCTGTCTGTAGGCAGTTTCCTCACCATCGTGGAACAGTCCAATCAGGGTTGTGTCATCCGCAAACTTGAGAAGCTTGACAGAGATGTCTGTGGAGGTGCAGTCATTGGTGTAGAGAGAGTAGAGGAGATGGGAGAGTACGCAGCCTTGCGGTGCTCCTCTGCTGAGGGTTTGCGGGTCCGAGATGTGCTTGCCCAGCATCACATGCTGCTTCCTGTCTGTCAGGAAGCTGGTGATCCACTGACAGAGGGGTTCAGGCACAGTCAACTCGGAAGTGATTGGCACAGTTCTTATTACACTGTAATTGCTGTGACGCTTAATCTATGCCTCCAATATCTACTTTGGCCATCCATGCAGCCAATATTAAATGTGCATCATTTGGAGTCATAGTCATACAGCATGAAAACAGGCACATTGGCTCAAGTCATCCATGTCAAACAAGATGCCCATCTAAGCTAGTCCCATTTGCCCACTTTTGGCTCATATCCCTCTAAACCTTTCTTACCTGTCCAAGTGCCTTTTAAATGTTGTTGTAGGACTTGCCTCGATTATAGAGCATAGAAAAGTACAGCACAGGAACAGGCCCTTTGGCCCACAATGTTTGTTCTGAATACCATGATTTACTGCCTGCTGCTGCACCTGCTGCCTACCTCAATTGACACCCAGGTCTCGCTGTATCTCCCTTTCCCAATCGGCCACCATTTAGATAATAATCTGCTTTCCCGTTTTTTGCCTCAAAATGGATAACCTCTGCATTATACTGCATCTGACATTTTCCCACTCACCCATCCATATCCCTCGCAAACTCGGAGATATTGCCTTTAATTCCCTCATCTCTGCACTTGCGGTACCCCCTAGTCACTGCCTGCCTAAAAGCTTCCTCTTTGCCAATGCCTCTATCCACATTAATACTCATATCTGCCCCCACCACTTTTGGCTCATATCCTGGCAATGCGTTCCAGGCACCCATCGCTTTCTGTGTACTTGCCCTACACATCTCCATTAAACTTTCCCCCTCTCACCTTATAGTTATGCTCACTAGTGTTGGACATTTCCACCCTGGGGGAAAAGAAGATTCTGACTGTCTACCTTATCTATCCCTCTCATAACTTTATATACTTCTATGAAGTCTCCCCTCGACCTCAAGCGTTCCAGAGGAAAAAAATCCAACTGCTCTCTGCAGCCAAAACCCTCTAATCCAGGCAGTATTCTGGTAAACCTCCTCTGCCCCCTCCTCAAAGTCTGCACATGCTTCCTGTAATGGTGAGACCAGAACTGTACACAGTACTCCAAATGTGGCCCAACTAATATCCCATAATTATCTCTGGTAACTTTGTCCTATTTACCCATTATACCCTGAGATAAAAAGTTGCCCCTCAGGTTACTCTCACCTTAAACCCCTGTCCTCCGGTTCCCGATACCCCTACTCTGGGTTAGAGACTCTGTACATTGACCATCTCCATTCCCCTCGTGACTTTATACACCTCTATAACATCTTTGCCCTCACCTTGGCTTGGGTTGAATGAACCATTTGTAACATCAGCAGCAAGCGGGCAAAGAGTAAACCATAATGGATCAGGTTGTCGACCTCATCGGTAGTCAGGGACACCCAGCGTGGCTGTCAGTGAAGATCGGGTGGACTGGGGCAATAATTTATGGGTTGCGTTGGTCTGTTGCAACCCTTATACAAGTCTTACATGAATTAAAGGCCGGGGATACTCAGTAGGTCGGACAGCATCCGTGGAGAGAAATAGCGCTAACGCTTCAAATCAGTGGCTTCATGGTAATTAATACACCAGGAATTTGTTTAAACCTCCATAACTTCCGTCCAGATTCATTCCTACATTAACGTTTTTTTTTTTTTGCCGTGCCTTGTGACACTTTAGAGAAACAAGGGACTGTAGCTGCTGGACGCAAAATGCTGGAGTAACTCGGGCACCATCTCTGGAGAACATGGATCGGTGAGGGAGCCCAGTCAGATCCTTCCTGCACCGTCGGTTTCGAGTTGAGACCCGCTCAGTTGCTCCAGCACTCTGTGTCCTTCCTTGCGACACTTTGCTGATCTGCGTGTGTTCTGCATTTAACCCACATAAACAATGTAATGCATTTCCTGCCACGAACGCCTATAGTGCTCCAGTGAGAATACAAAACCGGCCTCGGGGTTGAAATGGTGAGAAAAGTTGAATTGAGTTGATAGACTATTGCTGTAACATTCCACACGAGTACGGTAAACGAAACAATAATATCAGTTACCTTGAACACGATAGCCGGAATAATGCCAAGCACTTCGCATGACTTTGAAAAGAGGGCGAGGCAAATATCTCTGGCTGTTATCAGCACAGGGAATTGGAGGAGGGAGGGGGTGGTTAGATGAGTTTAAAATATTTTTTAAATGGCCTATCTCCAGATGTTTTCAGAAGAAGTATTATGTTTTTGCAAAGTAAACCGCAGACACATTTTGATCAGCGCACACATTCTGCAGTGAGTCATTACACTGTTAAAGCCAGATGCAGCCGGCGACCCTTAGCCTGGCTGGTGCAAGACATGTCTGAGACACGTTTAACCCTATAAAAAAATCGTTCAAAATCCCATTATATCCCATTTTTTTCTCCTCCAAAGCACGCACTTTCTTATAACGATTCCATGTGGCTACCTCTCTTCACCCCGCGTCCAACATATACACACTAATTTGCACCGCGGCCCGTGTCTAGAAACATTGATATTATACCAGTGCACGGAGCTCGCTGCAATCTCAGCAAGACCTGGACCTTGTCAACGAGCCACTGGTTCCCAACGTTGCAGCTACTCACAATTAGCCAAGCAGAATAGTGTCTATAATTAACTGACTGCAGTCATATGTTTCCATTGAGCTTCATTGTGCGTGGCTTAAGCAACTATTGAAGAATGGATAAGAATAGGGGACGGGTGGGGATGACGCCGAACTTCAAGGAGCCATAAGTGATATTCCAACCGGCATACCAATCTCATGAGAGTACTGACTAAATAAGTATGGCACAGAACCGTAAGTTTCTAAAGTAGAAGTAGGATCAAATATATGGTTTATTTACCCTTGCTGGCGTCTCTCCCTCCCTCCCTCTTTCTCTTCGGTTCAGTTTATACCTGCACACTGAGCCAGCAAATCGTTTACTTAAATAATCTATCGACTATAATTGCAAATATAAACCGACAATGAAAGCAAGGAGCCGTGTGAATCACGTCTGGAGATCAAGGTACCATCTGCGAGGCTGCACTTGTTTTACACTGAGCTCAAGTAACAATTTCTGATCCTTTATCGGCCTCTCACCCCACACGCAACCAACGTGTTTCTCTCACCCCTCGCGAAAAAATAAAGAAGCTGATTCACACACTAGAAGGATAACCTGGTACTCAAGCCGACCCCCGGTGGGAGGGGTTACTCACCAGCTGACTCAGGTATGCAGCCGACTGCCCTGTCATCTTGGAGAAGTGGCAGCAATAATACCGAAAGTCAGAAATGAACAGCAGAAGAATGCGTTAAAGAAGCTGGGAGCAGCAAGGCGGCCGCTCCGAGTCCTTACAGCGGCACACTGAGAGCTGGAATCGGAATATCCAACTTGTGAAACGACACAATTACAGGAAGGCAGCTCCTCCCACTTTATCTCGCTGGCACAAAGGCAGCTCAGCGAGCTGCGAGATTCGGCGGCGCACTGGAACCCTGCTGATAAGGGCTATTTCCTTTATCCTCGCGCATTTAGTGGGGGAAAGCCACAATAAACCACTTGTTAGTTGCTCTAGACCACCGCCTCACTCACTCAATAGAATGTATCCATTGACTACCAAGCTGGCAATGCTGAACCAACCCCGCGTTTGTAATCCCCATGATTTCCAAAGCCAGCAACGATTTCTGACACTAGTTCACTCTAGCAGTGCTGTTTACATATTGCAGCGGGATGAATCAGTAAGGGGAGGGTGAGATAAGGAGTATTCGATGGCTAAGCTAGTAGCTTTGGAATAGGTTAGCGTTTAATTCGTGGTTAATTTGGAATTTCCTGGTCTCCAGTGGAATATTATTATTTATTTACAAATGTCCAGTGGCATATGAGTGGCAAAAACGCTTCCAACTATTGAAGAGTTAGTTAAAACGCAAACTCTTTGCGGAGTTTAAAAAGCAAGTTTACTAGAATGGCTAATAACTATACTCAGAAAAAACGTAGGAAGGGTTCCAATCTGAAATGTCACCCATCCATGTTCTCCAGAGATGTTGCTTGACCTGCTAAGACCAGCAGGTCAAGCAACATCTCTGGAGAACATGCCAGCCGCTGCGGTCAGGCAAACGCCTCCGTTGCCATGCAGTGAGAACGGAGAGGCTGAGAAGGAGTTTCTTCCCAGAGGCAATTCGGACTGTAAACGCCTTTCTCACCAGGGACTAAGTGTACAGAACGTTTTTCCTTCTATTATTTATTACGTAAAAATAATATGTGTGTTAGATGGTGTTCAATCCGCGAGCAACTTTCATTTCACTGCACATCTCGTATGTGTATGTGACAAAAAACTTGTTCTGACTGAGACTTGACTTTGTGCCATATTTTGGTAAACCAGCATCTGCAATTCCTTGCGTCCTCTCAACTGTGCTCAGATGGTCTCAATCCGAAATGTCACATATTAATGTTCTCTAGAGATGGTGCTTGAGCTGCTGAGTTACTCCAGCACTGTGGCTTTTTTTGTGGTAAACCAGCATCTGCAGTTCCATGTGCCTCCACGACTGTACTTGGATAAGTTTGCTTCTTCGGGGGAATCTCACTGGCTCTCCACTCTACTTTGACCATCTGGATAACAGGAATGCATATGTCAGGTTGTTCATCAACTGCAGCTTGGCCTTCAGCACAATTATACCCTGCAAATCATCACCAAACTTCAAGAACTGGGCTTCTGCACCTCTGTGGATCTTCAACTTCCTCATCAGCAAACCTCATTTAGTGGTTAGGATTGGTAACAAGATTGTTTCTTCACTAATCATCAACACATGCACTTCAAAGCTACATGCTTAACCCTCTACTATACTCTTTTTACACCAATGACTGCGGCTAAGCAAAGCTCCAATGCCATCTACAAATTCACCGACAACGCCACTGCTGTTGGCCGAATCACTGTTGGTGATGAGTAAACCTACAAGAGAGAGAGAGATAGAATACCTGGTTGCGTGCTGCTGCAACAACCAGCTCTCCTTCAATGTAACCAAGCAACTCATTATTGACTTCTGAAAAGGGAGGTTGGAGACCATGTGCCAGTTTTCACTGGTGGGTCGGCAATAGAGAGTGCTAGCAGCATTACATTCTTGGGCTTACCATCTTGGATGATCTGTCCTGGGCCTGGCACATAGATATAATCATGAAGAAGGGGTGCAAACAACTCTGCTTTCTTGGAAGTTTGAAATGATTTCGCATTTCACCGACTACTGCTACAAATCTCTACAGTTGAACTGTAGAAAGTATCCTGGTCAGTTGCATCATGAGCTGGTAACATACAGGAATACAAGAGGCTACAGAAAGTGGTGGACTCAGCCATCGGATGCCTGAAGTTCCACACCACCAGGTTCCGGAACAGGTACTTTCCCACCACCATCAGGTTCTTGAACTGACCACTTGCACCACCATGGACTTGAACTCTAGTTGTGTTCTATACTAATTCATGTTGTTTTGTTGTATTTCTCTTTTCACTGATTTGTAGAATGTCTGTGCGATTTATGTATAATTTATGTTTTTATGTGTTGTTTGAGTTTATATGTCTATGTTGCAGCTGCAAGCAAGATTTTCATTGTATCTATACCTCACCTTACTTGTGCATCTGGCTATAAACTCGACTTGATGATTTCACTTGAGAAAATTGATGAATTAAAGTTAAATACAGGAAGTCATGAGTTTCACACCATAAGATAAAACAAGCAATTGTAGAATATGTACCAGGATTGAATCTGCTAAGAATGGAGACCCTGCAAAATATTTCTGCAGTCAATAAATTCCTGTGCAATATTATCATACAGACTGTTATCTAGAAATTGAACCCATTTGCATTTGGGTTTTACGGTTTGTGCATAAAAACAATTTTGTACATTTTTTATAACTGCAGCGATCACTTCCATGTTGATGAGTAACCATAGGAAATTGGTCAGGGTGCAATTCGTGCAGGGTGCATATACAATTTGCCAGAATGCATCTGAATTTGCCTTCTGTCATATGCGTGCCTAATCATATTATCCCGGTGCATAGCAATCATTTCTACATTTCCCAACAGAAATTGGCTGTTGAACGTGTGACCTATAGTAGAAAAAAAATGAGAACACATTTCATAGCAGACAGGAAAAGAGCAGGATTTAAAGGGTCAATGTATTGCTACTGTTCTGTGAATATATTATTCTCTGCCTCTGTCAGCCTCAGCTTTAATTTCTCAGTCAGCATTGTGGGGTGCCCCATTACCTCCTGCAGCTTTTAATTTGCAGCAGAGACACAAGCTTAAATCTCCAGCGGTGTGATGAACCCATAGCTTTTGCGGTACTTGAGGCAGAACATTTGAACAGTAAATACACACCAAAGATATGTGTCCTCACCTTCACTGTGTTTTTGCTCAACTCCACTGCAAACTTGCTGAAACGACTCCACAACTTCCCTGAAGAGAGGTTCTTTATGGCACTGACTTAACCTTTATGTTTGATGGCAACAGTCACCAACTTCCTGATATTTTTCAAGGCACCTGACCGGGTGCTTACAGTAAATGCAGCATCCCTTTAATGGACTAAAAACATGACCAAGCCCCAATTTCCCGACATGTGTGAACAGCTTTGTATGCAGCATGGTCCTATAAACAGCAGAATAGGAAGTGGTGTATCTGCATCTTCCCCAATGTTGGTTGTGAGACAACTGCTGGTTAAAACATGAGAAAACACCCTGTTGTTCTGTGAATCGAGCCATGGGATCATTTGGAAGATATTACGTTTGGTGACGTGTTCAAGTGAGTGTGGTACTGCATCAATGCTAAACCAGTGTCAGTATATAATGGATGGCCAGGGCTTGACACAACATCTAGGGAAAACCTACTGACATCTTTTATGTCTGTCACCATTTTACAGTGAATTGAAAAAGAGAGCATCATGAGCATATTTGAGCTGCATTTCTGGTGATTAATAGATAAATGATGGTAGTCAAAAATGCTGGAGAAACTCAGCGGGTGAAGCAGCATCTATGGAGCAAAGGAATAGGTGACCAATAGATAAGTGATGATCTTGGCTGCAATTCTATTCCATAATGATCAACCATAACAGCCCTGCTGAGAGCAGGAACCTGGACATTAATTTTGAGCTGCATTCTTTTAATTTAGTGGCTATAATATTGTAAATAAAATTTTATGCTATTTTTTTGTGCTCAAATTATGTGCTTCATCCTTAAAAGCCTACAGTCTTTCAATATCCAGCATTACACTGCTTGATTTTGTTTTATTAAGGTTACTCTTAATGGAATTTAAGGAAGTAGCCATAGGGAAGCATGTGATGAGATTTTCAAAGGGATCAATTGAGTTACATTAAGTATAGCCCACAGTCTGTGGATATTTCATCTGGCCAAGCACTTGGACTGTAGCTGTTATACGCAGGATAACATAAATATTGTGTAGAAAGGAACTACAGATGCTGGTTTAAACTGAAGATAGACACAAAAAGCTGGAGTAACTCAGCGGGTCAGACAGCATCTCTGGAGAAAAGGAATAGGTGATGTTTCGGGTCGAGACCCTTCTTCAGAACACAAATATTGGTGTTTCATGCAGTATCGTAAACGGATCACAGGAATTGTGCACAGGAAAATGAGAAGAGTTCAAAGCATTACACCACAGATAAAACATAGCTAACAATGGTTTAGACAGAGTAGGATACTAATTAGGCTGTGTTACACATAAGACAACTATTATCTGCATTCCAAAATGTTTTGTTATGCATGAAGATGGCAATGTATTTGTAATTCTGTGCACATGAAGCTCTAAGCTACAATCTGAAATGGGTTACTTTTCTTACAAGACTTGGTTTAAACCCATCCCATGATCATTCTGGTTCTCAGATTTAATGGTCATTCAATTACACATCACACCTTCATCACAGAGTTCTCTCCCAGTTGGTAAAAAGGAACTGACACATTTATATACAGAGTCTCGTGACCTCAGAACATTTCAACATGATTTTCAATTAATGAAGTCAAAAGGCGAGTGTGTTTAATTGTGATATCTACTGAAACCGAACAATGAAATACTTACTTGCAGCAGCATAACAGGTCTGCAGACACAATACTCAATAGAGAACATAATAAAGTAAACAAAGTTTTCAAATAATTAAAAATACCTCAACCCTCCCTCCCAAAAAAATGTATTATTATAGAATGTGTAAGATTTCATAGATAAAATAAAATACATTTTATTTATAATATTATGACCACTAAATTAAAAATGTTTTCACTTTAGACTTTACTTTAGACTTTAGCGATATACTGCATGGAAACAGGCCCTTCGGCCCACCGAGTCCGTGCTGACCAGTGATCATCACTTACATTAGCACTATTCTACACACTAGGGACAATTTACAATTTTACCAAAGCCAATTGACCTACAAACCTCTATGTCTTTGGGGTGTGGGAGGAAACTGGAACACCCGGAGATAACCCATGTGATTATAGGGAGAATGTACAAACTCCGTACAGACAGCACCAGTAGTCAGGATTGAACCCGAGCCTCTGGCGCTGTAAGGCAGCAATTCATTCGCTGTGCTACTGTGCTGCACTATTTCACTGCTTTGTGGCTTAACAGAGGGCAGTCTTGCCACAGAGTCAGTAGATTCAGATCTCAGGAGAGTCATTAGCATAAACAACCCAGGTGACTCCCCAACATAATAAATAGGGAAAGATTATTGCATTGTCAAGAATCAATAATCATGAATCAATGGGTCAAGAGTCATTGAGAGTGACTCTCAATGGTTCACAATTATTACAGAACTATTCCCATTGTCCTGATCAATATTTACCCTATGATTGAGGTTAGAACAGAATATTTGGACAATATCATACTATTATTTATGTTATCTTAGCACATACTACAATGTATACACCATGATTAAACTCCTGAATAGCAACAGTTCAAAATTACTTTATTAAGTCTCAGCTTTGTTGGTGCTGGTGAATGTAGATCTCATCTTCTAAAGGTAGAAAAGATGGCAGACGTTTTCCTCCCATCTGAACACTATTGTGGGCATGGGCCAATTGATGGCAATTAACGCACAAGTGTCAAGCAACCAACTATGCCCCACAAGAATTAGCCTAACTGCATACCCTTTATATTTGATAGCTGTGTCTGCCAACATCAACAAACAGAGGGTGACCATTGACCAGAATGTAATATGAATATGATGTTGTGTCTACTAGAGCAGATTACCCCCAAACCCTTTCCATATCAGAATAGCAGAAATAAGGAGTGAATTGTATACTGCCTGGCAGTGGTGGACTGGGTCTAAAAATATTGGTTGCCAGGAGACAAAGGGGGCCCCACTTCATCAGGGGCCCACTTGCCATCGGGCAAGATGACACCCTGGCCAGTTCACCACTGCTGCCTGGATGAATGCCATTCCCAAGACACAAAACCTGAGCACCATCCAAGACAAAGTCCCCTAATTATTCATTCCCTCACCTCTGCTAAACTGCAGTATGTATCATTTACAAAATGCAATGCTGCAACTCAACATATTTTGACAGCCAATTTCCAACAGTCGAAATGTGAGTGACCGGATGATTTGGTTTCCGAATATGGATTGAGAAATACATATTAACCAGCACATCAAAAGTAACTCCACTGTCCCTTTTTGTATTACTTCCCTTGAAGTAATACCAAGAGACCTTTTATGTCCTCCTCAAGGAACAGTGATAACCTTAGTTTAATGTCTCGTTGAAAGACAACACTTCTAACAGCTCAGCCTTTCCTAGGTACCGCACAGCCTGGAACTTACTGCTGAATCTTGCAAGTGGATTTTGTTCCCACAATCATCTGATGCAGAAGTAAATACATTACCAATTAATTGTGTGTATCTGTTGTTCTATCCTTTTCCATCAATCTACTTTAATTAGACGCTAAAGGGTTTGAAGCACATTTCCAGAAAAACACTAGTTGCTTAAATATCCCAGTTAGCTGTGTCCCAATGGGTTCAATGGCACCATTTATATTTTTGAGAATGGACATTAGACTGCCTACAGTTCTTGATACGTGTCCAAGTTTTATGGTGTGGTTCTGTGTTCCGATTATCGCAACCACATCAGCATGGCTATGGTGTAGAATGTATCTGGGATGCTAACATATTATTACATGATCTGATGACGTTGTTCCTTCTTCAACCTGATTTCAGTTCAATCACTAAATGGAGGAAAGGTTTCTTTATATTGGAGAAATGAAGACTTGTCTGTTAATACATGCTCCTTGCAGTGTTTGCAAAGTCCAAGTATTTACAGTCAGGTTACCTCCCAGCAGACAAGGAGTCCCACATGATGGAAGAGGTGAATCTAAGACAATGTACCAAAATTAATATTATTCCAAATGTATTGATATATATTTTTTAATTTTAGTTAGCGATGTAATTACCAGAAGTATTGGGACAAGTGTACAAAATCATGAAATGAAAAGATTGGGTAAACACATAGTCTTTTGTCCAGAATAAGGGAATCGAGAACCAGAGGACATAGGTTTAAGGTGGGTGGCGGGGGGGAAAGATTTAACAGGAAACCAGAGGATTAACGTTTTTACACAAAGGGTGGTTGGTGTATGGAACAAGCTGCCTGCGGAGGGCGTTGAGGCAGGTACTATTGCAACGTTTAAGAAACGCTTCGACAGGTAGGTTTAGAGGGATATGGGCCAAAAGAAAGACTGGATAGATTCGGCTTGTACTCGCTAGAATTTAGAACATTGAGGGGGGATCTTATAGAAACTTACACAATTCTTAAGGGGTTGGACAGGCTAGATGCAAGAAGATTGTTCCCGATGTTGGGGAAGTCCAGAACAAGGGGTCACAGTTTAAGGATAAAGGGGAAATCTTTTAGGACCGAGATGAGGAAAACATTTTTCACACAGAGAGTGGCGAATCTCTGGAATTCGCTGCCACAGAAGGTAGTTGAGGCCAGTTCATTGGCTATATTTAAGAGGGAGTTAGATGTGGCCCTTGTGGCTAAAGGGATCAGGGGGTATGGAAAGAAGGCAGGTACAGGATACTGAGTTGGATGATCAGCCATGATCATATTGAATGACGGTGCAGGCTCGAAGGGCTGAATGGCCTACTCCTGCACCTATGTTCTATGTTTCTATGTTTCTAAAAGCAGGCTGGTGGGACTAGTTTAGAGGGGGCATGTTGGTTGGCATGGGCAACTTGGGCCAAAGGGCCTGTTTCCACGCTGTATGACTCTAGGACTAAGGTGTTTAAGGTCTTTTCAAAAAAATGTGTTCCCTACTCTGCACAACTTGACACCAGAGATCAGTTTTGGAGCTTGTGGCCATATCTGGAATAGTAGATGCACTACTCCTGATAGGAGGAAATTGCTTCCACTAGTTTCTGCTGTCTGTAATGAAACAGCTTATCTCCATCTGACCTCTCCCATTTTTAAACAAGGTTTAATTACACTGCTAGTAACATGGACCTGTTTAGAATACCACCATGTGTCTTATCAGGGGCATAGTAAGCAGGATCATTATTTCGGAGCCCATCTTTTCTGCAGATGGAAATGAATTGAAAATCTAATCATCATAAAGCATATTAAATGGACAGATCTATCTTAGCAAATCAGCAGGCACATTTGTTCAGTTTGTATTTACAATTTCTAAGTAGCAATATCATAAATATAGCTACACAAGGTAATACATCTTACTTTGTCATTGTGTGGTGAAATGGAGTAAGCTAAAACATTTACTTGTGTACTGCTTTGCATTTATGAACACCAGATTTTCAAACACTGTATCTCAACTCACAAAATCTTCCTGCTTCTTATATTTCTTCTTACGAAATATAAAGCGATCAAATGAGAAATCAATGCCATTGGATCAGCAACCAACTTCCCAAAGATAATAAGAACTATGAAAATCCTTCTTTGAAGGGGGGGGGGGGGGGGGGGGGGGGGGGGGGGGGGGGGGGGGGTGGGAGGGGGGAAGTTATCTTTTGCTAAGAACAGGATGAGCTCAAATTATTTTTTTAGACAGAAGACCACCCAGACTCTGCCGGTGTCTATTGTTAAGTGTACACTGCTACATAATGTGAAACGGGAATTTCTATTTGGAAAATGCTTCGACTTGTTGAATTAGATTCAAATTAAACCGAACACCTGCAGTGACAAGGGAGATAGTGCCAGAAGCAAGTTTCGATTTGGTCTGAATTCTATGTATATATTTCCGATTTCATCAAAATTCTGCTCCCCTTATAGTAGTTTTGTTCATATTCCTATATATAAAACATGCCTTCCTGTTTCTATTTCAGTTTGAGATCCCTCATGTGCTTAGCTGATTACAACTTAATGAAACCGATATGAAATTGGTAATTCGTCCATTAGAAAATGGTGAGCATGGGTTTAATGAATTCTGATTAGTTGGGTTTGCAGTTCACATTTTTACAATTCAATTTAGGCCTCTGTGTATATACAATCCACAACTTGATATCATGGCTTTAATGGGCCATGTTATTTTTTGTGAATGTAATGAGTTAGACTCTCCCATCCAAGGCAAGTGTGGTGATGGCATCTTGACAGACACGGTAACCTGAACCAAGATTTCCACTGTTGGAATCTACCAACAGCCTGTGCCTGGATTTACATGGTGTGCAACTGAGTGGAAGATCCTGGTTCATTCAGTTAGTACTTGCACAGACATACAAAATTGACAGGCAAGAGAAAAAGCCAGATGATTTTTTTGTGCAACTGCCTTCCTGGATTAATTAGTATTCAGAATTAGTACTTGCACAGACATTACAAAATTGACAGGCTAAAGAACTCTGCTCTTTCTGTGAAGGTCCAACCCTTGGATTTAAAATTATTTGGATGCCTCTTTTTTGGTGCAACTGCCAACAGCACTTGCCTGGATTATTACATGGTATCAGCAGAGAAGACGATTAGTTCATTACAGCATTCGGAAGATAGTACTTGCACTCCATCTGAAAAATTTGACATAACGAAAGGCAAGAGGAATCATTCCTGCTGAATCCATTCCTCACATTATTTGGATTCTGTCTTCGTTGAGAGCCACAAAAAAACTAAAATATCAAAACAAATTCTGCTTGTGCACATCCTATCCATCATCTCAGTCTGTATTATTCAATCTTAAATGGGCAGGAAAGGAGTGTAGTAATAGGTTTCATTGGCCTGGGATAATATGGAGAAATCAGCAATACTTTTCACTCCTGTTCATTGTATGAAGTCTGTTTATTAGAGTGTAAGCTAAAGACAGGTTTTCTGTGCAGGTGATTACCAAAATACATCACGCATTGAAGAAATCAAATGCAGATTGGGTGATCGCTTTATGGGGTATCAGTCTTCTGTCCACAAGAATAATCCTGATCACCAACTTAATTCTCCACCCTACTCCCACTCTATTCCCCGTCTGTGGCATTCTGCACTTACCACAAATCTCAATGCCATCTTGAGGAATATTACTTCATCTTCCATTAGGAACGGTTACAGCCTTCTGGACTTAGTATCAAGCACTCCATCTTAAGGTAACTCATTCTTTCTTTCTAATTGTACCAGAACTGACATTTCTGCCAGTCTTCTGTCTGTGTCTTCAGCTCAGTGTTTCTCTCTACATTTGTTTAATCTAGTCTGCTGGGCATGTCCCACAGCCCTGCTATTCTCAACACATCATCTGCTTCTAACTGCCATAATAATCCAATTAGATTAACCCTATCAGGGACATTTTCTTTGTTGTAACCATCCTTCCCCTGCTATCTCTGCAGCTGAAATATCTCATTCCCAGAGATTAGTTAAGTATCTCAGAACTGAAACTTTTACCGAAACCTGGAGTAACTCAGCGGGACGGGCAGCGTCTCTAGAGAGAAGGAATGAATGACGTTTCGGGCCAAGAACCCTCTCCACAGATGTGGCCTGACCTGCTGAGTATTTCCATCATTTTTAAAATTTTTTTTTTAATTTTAATTAAAATTTTCTTTCCAATTAGACTGCTTGGAAGAGAAAGCAAAAATATTTTCAATAAAACATTTAACATAAAGAATTTACATAAATATATACCCTTTGTCACTTCATACTATCAAAGTCATTTTTAGGAAATGCAATGGTCAGTTGTGCATTGCTGGGACCCTCAGATGAGATAACAACCAAATGATCTGTTCCAATTTAACATATTTTTTGATTTGCTTTTTTTTTTGTAATTTTATTCTACCTTAAATATTGAGAGTTGACGGCAGAAGTGGCTGGAAGGATCAACCAAACTCTTCCAAAGACCTGAATTGTCCGAAGTGATACATTCAGCCAAGGCAAAGACTTAAGCCCTCTTCACGTGAATCCACCTACTTTACTAAGTGTGTGGCGGGTGGTGTGGGGTGGGGGGGGGGGGGAGGAGGGATGTGGAAGGGGTATGTGTGTGTGTGGGTGTGTGTGAGGAATGTGTGTGTGGGGGGGAGGGTGCGTGTGTGTGTGGGGGGGTGTGTGTGGAGAGGGTGTGTGTGCAGGGGTGTGTGTGTGTGTTGCGGGGGTTGTGAGGGGAGAGGGGTGTGCAGGCGGAGGGGTTGTGGGGGGGAAGGGTGTGAGCGGGGGGAGCGGTGGTGGGGGCGGAGGCCTTGTATGGGGGTAGAGGGGCGTGTGGACAGGTGGGGTGTCTGGGCAGTGGGATGTGTGGTGGCGGGGGTGTGTGTGTGTGGGGGAGAGGGGGGGTTGTGGAGGCGGTGGGGTTTGTGGGGGCTGAGGGTTTGTGGGGGCTGGGGGATTGCTGGGGTGGGGGGGCTGTGGGGGCAGGGGGGTGCAGTGGGGGCGGGGGGTGTGTGGGGGGGTGTATGTGGGAGGTTGTGTGTTGGCGGGGGGGTGTGTGTGGGCAGGGGGGCTTGTGGGGGAGAGGAGGGTGGAGGAGGAGAGGAGGGGGAGGGGGGGGAGGGGGGGGGGAGAGAGAGTGAGAGTGAGAGGGTGGACGACGAACTCTGCGAGCGGGCAGGGGCCGATTGCGAGCGGGCGGCGGGCCTCAGGAGCGCTCGTGACCTCGCGGGAACTTGGGGAACCTCGGAAGCCCAACCAAATTACTGTGTGTTCAGCAGCTTCAATCCAGAGCCGGGGGGGGGGGGGGGGGGGGGGGGGGGGGGGGGGGGGGGGGGGGGGGGGGGGGGGGAGGGCGGCGGGCTGCGGGCAGGGGTGCTGCAGACGGCCGGCCGAGTGAGAATCGACTGCGAGCGGGCGGCGACCAAATGACTGCGAGTGACGTAACTCGCAATGTGTGGAAAACAGTGTGCGCAGCGGGCCGCGAGGAGCAGGACCATTGTGACGTCATCAGCTTGTTAACTTTTAAAAAATTTCAGATTTGTGAACAATTTTAATAAATAACTCAGGAAATAATGCATCAAATTTTCAGATGAGGCGGTTTGTTGACGTCATGGCGTAAATCTCTGTCGGAATATGTAAAGATTTCACTGTTAGCGCGTCCTGTTTTCGAGGAGATGTGAATCACACAAACACACACACATAAATACACATCCAAGATCAGAGTTTTATAAGTATAAAGATAGATAACATTTACAGATGAAGTATTTTCTTTCTTTTCTGTTATAATAAAAATTCTGATTGCTTAATGGTTTAAAAGGGATTGGTAGTGACATAAATGACATTGAGAAGAAGAATTTGAAAAATCTATGTTGCTATAATTTACAAACAAATAATAGTGACAAAAGCTTGATGTCCATTCAATGATGCCAAGGGGGAAATGGCAATTTTGCAAGCCCTGAGATATCAAACACATTTTCATAAAGATAGCTTTCCTCCAAAGATATTTGATGCAGTAATTCAATCTGGTTAAGCTTGTAAATCCTTATGTTCAACTCCTGCTCTACACCAATTATCCTGCTTTACCCCCCACCACTTTACGAAGACTTAAAATAAGAGCTCATAATTTGAATCTTAAAGGCCAAAGTTCAGCAAAATTAAACCTCGATTACAATGCCATCAGGCTTATTTAGAGTTCTGCTACCATTATAAATGGCAGCATTCATTAATGAAGTATTCTCTTTCTTTTCCTGTTTCTGGAGCAAATAAGGACATGCAGTCTAAACCTCAAATTATGTAGGATATTTGAGGCACCGACCAGCATCTACCAATAATTTGTTTGATGCCTCTGCTCTGAATAGTTCTATTTTGAGTTTTAACCTTTGTTTTGTCTAAGACATGCCAAGCCAGTCTGGTGGGAGACGGACTAGACTGAATCAATTACTAGTTCACAGCTCACCCAACGTTACTTTCCACTCTGCATGTTGCAGAGTTAAAGTAAAGTTGTCCTCACAATTTTCCAACATATGGTTCAATTGGCAACATCTTTCTTTTTCTGCATCCGAAGGTCTGAAATTCCAGATAGAGCTAGTTGAGTTTATAATAGACTGACAATGTAATGAAGCCCTGAGGTAGGTCTGCATTGTCAGATGTGCTAAATTTTGGATGAGCTCTCTCAGGTGGATGTGAAAGATTCCATAAAAAGACCAGGGCCATTTTCCTTATATCCTGAGCATCAATTACTTCAAAACCTGTTATTTAGTCATGTCTCCTGGTTACATGTGTGTCCCTGCTCCGTCTCAGTTTGCTGTCAATCTAACCACAAAGGCAGTGTCAAGTTGTTAGAATGAAATGCTTCTGATTACTTGGAGATTGTGAACGCTGCCGTCTAAATGCAAGATGTGCTTTAATTGATGGCCTTTTAGATGTTTGTGCTGCATCAAAGAAAGCTCATTAGCCATACTTAATAAGCCAAACTTACACAAAGATAATCATATGCATGGAATTGGCTTAACATTAACTTCTAACCTCTGAATACTTGCTGATGTTTGTGTTTGTCCCAAATCCATAACACAGTATAAATTGCAAGAAGATAAAACTAAGGGATCAAGAATAGACAACAGATCATATTCATGCCAATGTGAAGCTAGTCAAGATTCAGCAAGGATTTAGAAAAAGTTTGCATCCCTTCTCCATTTGGCATTTAAGGGAGGGGAATTAGCCTGCGAGTGCACTGAAAGAAAAGCTTGTCACATCTCATGCAGAAGCAGTGCCCAGTTTTCTATCAAAAACAGGAAAAAGTTCTTCAGAGAATCAATTTTTTCAACATTCAAAGCTTAGTGTGAGCATTGCAGCTGATTTTCTCACACAGAATTCCTGACTTTCCTCCAGGACATTGTTAATTCTGACACTTTATTTGGAACATTTTCAGGCACTTGATTCTTCTGACTTTTTCCAGAAAATAATTATCTCCTTGGACGTAAAGTAAAAACCATTGCACAAGCAATTATAAAAAGAGCGGCTGGAAATATGCCGAAAGACAAACATGAAATCCCTTGATACAGATATGGATGTTGGATCTTGTGCTCTTAGATGGACTTTGCTGACTGCTTTCAGTGTGAGGCGTATAACACATGGCATTCATCACACAGTCTCCTGATACCACCACAGTTCAAAAACAAAACCTTCGATTAGACAGTTGTACGATTGTCCCCAGCGATAATGAATAAAAAAACAAAAACACACCCATGATGTTCCTATTCAAATTAACATCTCCATTTTCAATTTCAGAAGAGGAGCCCCAGAAAAGAGAATTCTTGCATGCCAACAATAATTTAATTCAGAGGCACTGTGCTTAACAAAATTCCATCTCAAAATAGTCCTGTCCCCTTTCCAATTGTTTTCTATGGTTCCAAAGAGACACCAATAAACCTATAGATTTTGTTGTGAGCTAAGTGACATTTTCTGAAGTTGCAGAGAAGACAGGCCTGATTTCAATTGCTGCCGAGCGGAGACAGTTAGAAAATCCACAAGTAAAAATTAGAATATAAAATGGTCGCAATATAATGGTGGCATATTATGTGGTCCAAACTTCACCTGAGGTTCAAATACACCACCGGTTTCAATTTAGATAGTTACCAGGGTGTTCGTGGCCAGGGGAATAGAAGTTGTGATGAAGGCAGTTTCTATGGTCTTCCTTCATAATATTTAGTTGGAGAAAAGATGTCGGGTCCCTCCGTACCACCACCACTGCAATCATCATTGAGCACATCATGAACATATAACTTGTGGGTGGATGTACAGAAGACACACCTATTTAAAAAAGTACCCTGACAAAGCAGTCACAGTCAAATTCCTGTGCACAAATGAGTTGGATGAAATGTATGGTGATTTTTTAATTTAGTTTAGAGATACAGAGTGGAAACGGGCTCTTCGGACCACCGAGTCCACACTGACCAGTGATCCCCACACATTAACACTACCCTACACACACTAGGGACAATTTTACCTTTTATACCAGACCAATTAACCTACAAACCAGTATCTTTTTGGAGTGTGGGGGGGGAACCAAAAATCTTGGAGAAAACTGACACAAGTCACGGGAAGACTGTACAACGTCCATACAGACAAGCACTCGGAGTTAGGATCGAACCCTGGTCTCTGGCACTGTAAGGCACTAGCTTCCTGCAAGATACTAGCTAGGGTACTGATTTTGGATGATCAGCTGTGATCATATTGAATGACGGTGCTGGCTCAAAGGGCTGAATGGCCTACTTCTGCACTTATTTTCTATGTTTCTAGCTCTACAACGACCACTACTATTATCAAATAAGCAGTTTGACAACATAGAGCTCATGGAGGAGTCAATGAAACATAGAAAATAGGTGCAGGAGTAGGCCATTCGGCCCTTCGAGCCTGCACCGCCATTCAATATGATCATGGCAACTCAAGCACAAATTCAACAAGCACATACAAAAATGACGTACAATGCACATGACGTACAACAAGCACATACAAAAAATCTCCATGGCTTTAGATGATGCTGTCAAGGAGCAACATACAGGCCCAAGAATAAATTGAAATGGAGCGAATCGTATTTGCCAAGACCTTGTTATCCATGCCTACACTTTGTTTCATTGAAGCCCCTGTTGAGTCTAAGAGTTGTAGGTTGTGCTTCTGCACTTCTGTTACACTATAAATAATGACAAACATAAACAAAATTATTTATTTTGAAGAGTATGAATAAGGCACTCATAAATGGCCCAAGTATTGATGATTGCACAGTAGCAGCAGATAGAATTTAATCACTGTTTTAGATAACATTTTAGATAAACCACTGGAGTAAATCATAGGAGGCAGAGACCTGCCTGATGACTCAGCACCATAAAGAGGGCAATGCTGGATTTAATCTCTGGGCTTCGTTGAGTTTGATAAAATCAGACAGGCAAGAGGCACCAAAGCCTCTCATCCAGTAGCACTTTGGCTACTACCTCCTACGATTTTGTGAATGGATAATAGAATGAAGACAGGATCAGGCTTATTAAGTATGACCTGTCTGGTCATACAGCCCAGAAACACTGTTTTAAAAAAATGAATGATTGAGCAAATTATTGCAGCAACTGAGGGAAACTTCATCGGATTCTTTAATGCAATGTTCTAGAAGAATATCGTCTTATAGATGTGTGTCTTGGAATCCCTTTGTTGCTTTACAAGCATAGGATACAATGAAAATGCACGGCGTGAAAAGTTATGAAAATGTATGAAGAAGGGCCTTGACCCGCAACGTCACCCATTCCTTCTTTCCAGAGATGCTGCCTGAAAACGTACGAGTTTGTCTCATTTTAATATAACTGTGAATGAGGTGATGGACGGAATTCTCTCGTCAATTAAATGATTGTTGGCTAAACTAGAAAAACAGTGCCCCTTTAAATATATTTTACGCAGTGTTAGAAGAAAGGCTGTGAAGTGCTTGTATCTACCTGGCAAAGATCCTCCTGGTATTTCATTGTTTGACAGCTCAATATTTTCAGGATGACAGTAGACATACACTATCCATTTAATCAAGATACTGATGGATCACACTATTGAACTCAACCAACACGTTCACGTAAGGGGAGCATCTGTGATAGGAAATCAATCCTGCTAATGGCCCTGTCACCAGCTGCAGTCCGGCCATGCATGTAATCAGATCAAATTGTCTTACAGAGAGGAAGGCAAAATAGAAAGCTGCATCTTCGACTGGAAATGTTGACGCTAAAGTGATAATGGTCGCTGAAACTTGTTGTTAATGCCATCCCCAAATCACCTCAGTACCCACTTCTGGGGTGTGTGTGGGGGGGGGGTTTCTCCAAGAGAACTACCTCTAAACATAATGGACACGTGAGGTTAAAAGGTTAAAACTTAAGAATTCAATGCCTATGCCAGTTGAGTAGAAATACAAAGCCACAACTCCTTGCCTGCTCTTCATTGAGCTACAGTGCAAATCATTACATTTTATAGGATAATCACATTGTGCCTTGGTGCCTTGCAGTATAGCATCTTTCACAAAAGCACACACCTCTTTTCTATTTTCAATTGTCGCCTTTTTCGATCCCATGGTGTACAATTCTACAGGTAGGAGGCAGCTGTTGGCATGTTAATTAAATAGCAATTTTTTGGTGACTGTTAGCTCCTTTTCATTTGCATCAGGGAAAAAGTGGTTCTAAGCTGGGCCTCATCTTCAGTCAATCGTCATTTCTGTGAAATTTCCACCAAGGGGCACTAAATTGGGATCAGGAATCATGGGCGAGTTTTCCTTCTTTATTCAGCCAGTGGAGGCTTGGCTGGATCGCATCTAGTCATTAGAACTTGGAACTTCCTTGGGGACTTTGCTACTGCGTTGATGGATGAGTTTCAAGTGATTTCTGCCTGCTTTGTTAACCAGGAACCCACTTGTGGAGATGAGTGGAGGCTTTATTGCCAGATAACATGTCAGTGGATTATTCTCGTAATTTCACATTTGATGGATCATGCTGTCAGGCTTGTTTCACAACACCAAATTCAGGGTCAGATTAAAATAAATTGGCGGGCAGAGGGCAAACACCAGTCGAGACTGGGATATATTTAATGGTAACCCAAATCTACTGTATAATAATCATATCTGACATTTAGATCATAAAATGTTATGTTTAAGAAAATAAACTAATCATTGCCGACTAGTTCTGAAAGTCTAGAAATTGCGCTCACATGCATACACTTTTATATGCAAATAACATTAAAAAAACAATTCCCCCCCCCCCCCAATAAATTCAGGTTAGTGATAATTTCTGGATTGATTAGCGACCATCAGAGAATTGATTTGGGCACTTCCATTAGAATGCCTCATGTTTGTCCAGCATCAATACTCAAGCTAATATTGCTCTAGATTGTGTAGCGCACAATTCCTCCATGAATGGCAAATAGGTGATCTCAGGGCAATTCTGTGACTCAGGCCACATTGTGGAGGACTTTGGGAAGAGACGGACATTAAAGTGTCTGCACTGTAAAATCAATGCATTGTTCACTGCATCTCCCAGCCTCACTTTCCAATCACCAATATATTCCATGAACTAAGTCATTAGTGAATGTGTGGAGTATGTGCGGCGTGTCGTTCAATGAGCTCAGTCATTTAAAAAATCTATTGTCGGCTGGTTGCAGTAATTTTGAGTTGCTCAAGGCATGGGTGTTGACGGAGAAGCTTATCGCAGGGGATGAAGGTCTTGGACGTTATCCTTTTCTCCCCACTCCTCCACTTCAATTCCCTTCAACTCCTTGGGAGCATTTTCTGCCACCATGGTGAGACTTCTTTCAGCACCGACTCATTTCCCATGGCAATTGCATAGTAGTCCTGACGTCTATAGATGGGACCTGACAAAACTGCAGAGATCTATTCTGGTGCATAAATCAGTGCACAAAATGTCATGACATTACCTTCAGTATTTTTGCCCATCTCCAGGATTTTTTTTTATCGGGAGAATCAGAGTAGGTGTACGTTGCACATAATTTGAGTAAAAAAGAGAATTAACTTCTACCTCTTGGCAACGATGTTCCAGATGAGAAGTGGTGCAGTCAAGCAACTCAACCCTAATCCAGAGTCATGGTTCTGCATTTGATGTGGAATAAAAGAGCTTCAAAACTATAATGCACCAGTATAGATGTTCTACATGACATTCCGTGGCCTGCCAGCTGTTTAGAGATGCTGAAATCACAACAAAAGTGAAAGCTCAACTCATGCATGTCAGTCATATTTCTGGCAGGATGTGAAATGATGCAGAAATAGATGGCAATATATGATCATGCTTGTTTTCCTACTTCTCTGTGCTGTCCCGGTTCTACATTAATTATGTTTGCATAGTCATTCTTAACCTTCTCTGGTAACCTTGTTTACAGCATTTGCAGAATGCTGATGGCCATTTTATTGACTGTGGGAAAGCTTTCTGTACATGCAAAGCAAATCTCCTCATTACAAATAGGAATCTACATTCACAACAATATCCAGGGAAAAACCTGCCCTGACTGCTCTCATTTTAAGGATTTTCATCTGCAGCTATCGAACTATGAATTACGTGATGTCTGGATATTCAGGAGGGGATTAAACATTTGGGCATCATTGCCACAAATTGTCCTAAGCCACTAAGATATGAATTTTGCCAAAGGTACTGTAACTACTGACTTCAAAAGAATTAGCTTTCAAATCCAAAGCATGTTTGAATTCCAAAGATGGATATGTCCCTTCGCAGCATCAAATTTAGTGTTGCTCCATGTGTATAAAGCAATAACCTAATCTATTGACCATAAAGATTAGTATACAAACTATCATGGAAATAGCATTCAAAGAAGGTAGACACAACGTGTTGGAGTAACCCAGCTTGTTAGGCAGCATTTCCAGAGAATAAGGATGGGTGACATTTCAGGTTGGGAAGAAGGGTCTTGAAGAAAGATCCTGACCCGAAATATCACCCATCCTTTTTCTCCAGAGATGCTGCCTAACCCGTTGAGTTACCTGAGCACTTTGTGTCTATCTTTGGTATAAACCAGCATCTGCAATTCCTTTTTTCTACTATTAAATTACTTCTGCATTGTCACAGCTATGTTCATCAAGAGAAATATTAAACTTAGGTGGTGGTTAGAAACAAAACTTGATTGCTGAATCTACCTAGGAAAACATGGAGCAAAATCACATTCTGGTACATTAGCAATTCTACTGTGGGCTCAAGAATGTTTTTTTCAGGCTGCCCCTTGGGTCTGATTCGGTCCCTTATTAGGTTGCTTTGCCCATTACTGGTTTAGCCATTGAATTAATGTTGCAATATTGGGGCTTGATTTGGATTTGGGTAAAAGCACCGTGCTGGCTTTGGAAAGTTACACTGATCACCTCTGCATGCCGAGTGCAGTGAAGAAAGTCTCAGAAGGGTATCCCTATGGCTCAGTCACACAAGAGATTTTAACTGCTCAGCTACATATTTTTCACAAAACAAAAAGGATTAATATCACCCACAAATCTCACCAAAACCTATTATTTATGAGACAAATTAGGTAGCGTAATATAATTCATGAAAGTCAATATATGTGGGGGTCAACTTTTGACTTGTTTTTTTTTAAGCAAGGCATACTTGTGGCTTTATTTCTAAGGAGGCCATCAATGGCTAACAAAGCATATGAATTTATTAAGGTTTAGGAATATTTTTAATTGCCAGTGGTAGAAAAGTGAAGGGCCAGTCCCGCGAGCATGCGTCTCCATGCGGCAAGCTCGACCTAATGTGGTGGCTTGAGCCATATGGCCTCGAGGGGCTGGTCCCACTTCGATCGCTGGAGCCGTATGGAGTTGTGCGGAGTTGGTCCCGACATCGCGCGGGGCTCCGAAATACTGACCGTGTTTAAAAATTCCATGCGGCAACGGCTTGCCGGCCCGCAGCCGCCTCGACGCAGTGTCACTCACTCGACCTCCGCGTGGCTCCCGCTTCTGGTTTGGTCGCGCTTGCCGCATGCCTTGCGGCTCAAGCGCCACGTTAGGTCGCGCTTGCCGCATGCAGGCGCATGCTGGTGGGACCGGCCCTTAAAGGGGGATAACTTGATATAGCTTTCCAACTCTGCAATACGCAAAGTATATAATAACCCAGAATTTAGGTGTAGGAATATGCCAATTGACCCTTTTGGTCTTATCCACTTCAATAAAATCATTGATGACATGATTATAAATGTCCACATCTTCCTGCTTACCACCAATAATCTTTCACCCAGAACCTATCAAGAATCTATAAACCTCTGTATTAACGATACACATAGACAATGCTTTCACCAGTCTCCGAGAGAAAATCATTTGCTTCCTTTATTTTTATAACAGTAATCCAGAGTTCTAGATTTTCCAACAAGAAAAAAAGCAATGCCCCCCCCACTTTCACCCTGTCAAGATAGTAATGTGATGGTGTTAAAATAAATAATTATTTTTGAGAATGAGAAACCTATCTCAGTGCACTATTTTAGAGCAAAACTAAAAGTCTAGAAATGTGAAAGGGTTCCATGAAGCCTTTATCAATAAACATTGATCTAGAACAGTGCAGGGAAATTTGTCTATTAATATGTAATATTGTTCAAGATATTTAGTAAATACATTTTTTTTTTCAGATAGTTGGGTTGAAAGACACCTGGGAGACTAACATAATCTGTGCAAAGCGAATCTCTGAAAAATAAATGAAGGAAGGTAGCTCAGGCAAGAGTACAACAAAAATGTTTTCCCAAGCGAGAAGTAGGTGAAAAAAACCTGCAAAATATCTGACCAGTATCACATTAATATTTTAGAGAAACATACTAATGCACGGTGTGTGAAGTATAAAAGCATAAAACGTTCACAATGTTCTTCTATAATCTTTCTGCACTGGAAGGAAAAGCAATGCTACAGTGTTGACTTTTCGAAAGGATATTGTAATACAATGTCTCCTTATAATGTAATCATTGGTAAGTTATAGCAAAACAAAATAGAGGCAAACTCAAAAGGATTTAGACCAATTAAGAAGTTGGCATGAAGAATGAGATGTAGATTCCAATTTTGACAAAATATGAGATATTACACAAAGGTAAATTACAGCAACGTCAACTTGATTAAGTGCTCATGTTTTGCATGAGAGTTGCATTGCAAGGTTTGTTAATCACATGGTGAAGTACCCCCAGTGGGATATATCACCAACTATCCTTCATATCATTATAATTTCATGTTTGGGGGGTGGGGAAGAAAAAGTTTAAAAAATGGGAACAATAATAAGCAGGGAAAGTTGAAAGGATGGCAATTAGCAAATATTGAATGCAAAAGTGCTTGGATGTTATAGATGATGTTGAACATCCTCGTAAATCAAACAAAACAAGTGTAACATCTTAACTCATATATATATATTTTTTTCCTCGCTTTGGTTTTGTATTTCCCCAATATGAATGAAATCCTCTCTGTGCCGATGACCAAAATGGCACATGGTATTACAGTTTGAATAATGTGCTGGAAATGTTTTAGCAACATTAAAGGGCCTGTCCCACTGAGGCGACCTTTCAGCGACTGTCTTCGACCTTCAAGCTCGAGGGCACTCGCCTGAAAAACCTTGAGTTGGATCAACCGTTAGCGATGAAACCGTGAGCTGGATTGACCAACCGCGCGCGCACACACACGCGCACACACACACACACACACACACACACACGCACACACACACACACACGCACGCACACACACACACGCACGCACACACACACACACACACACACTCAGAGAGAGAGAGAGAGAGAGAGAGAGAGAGAATAGGCGCGGGCCAGGGAAAGCGGGGGAGCGTTGTCTGAAATTCATACTCTCGATGAACAGGAAGGTAAAAGACTGCTGCATAGTGTACAGTAAGTTCTATAGAGAGCGCGGGGGGGGGGGGGGGGGGGGGGGGGGGGGGGGGGGGGGGGGGGGGGGGGAGAGAGGAGGGGGGGGGGGGGGGAAGGAAGGAGAAGAGGGGGGGGGGGGGGGGAAGAGAAGGATTGGGGGTAGAGCTTATGTACGGATGGTCCAGTGGAGACACTTTTAAGAAGCCAGACGACATTTAATAAAGTTTAGCCGGCATTTAGCATTACCGGTCGGTTTTCCTTGGTCCTGAAAACTCGAATGAGCCAATTAAAATGCCCGGTCAGCGAAGGAGATTGCCTACGGCTGCCCTCGACTGCCTATAACTACATAGCGACCCCACTCCACTGCACTACAAGTTCAAAAGAACCATGACGACCAATTTTCACTTGCAGAAAAACTTTCAGCGCCCTCGATCAAACTGAGGCCGCGAGTATACGGGAATTTCCCTCGAGCTTGAAGGAGAGTTCCAGTGACCTGATAGGATCACCTGTCGGCCATGCTGCAAGTTTGAGTCGAGGCAAACTCTTCTAAACTCGCAGATTAGGTCGCCTGCAGTGGGACAGCCCCTTAAGAAGTCTCCAGTTTGGGGAATCCCATGTGGGCGGCACAGTGATGCAGCGGTAGAGTTGCTGCCATACAGTGCCAGAGACCTGGGTTCGATCCTGACCATAGGTGCTGTCTGTATGGAGTTTGCACGTTTACCCTGTGACCGCATGGGTTTCCACTGGATGCTCTAGTTTCCTCCCACATTCCAAAGCCATGCGGGTTTGTAGGTTAATTAGCTCCTGTGGAATTGTCCCTAGAGTGTAGGATAGAACTAATGAATGGGTGACTGCTTATCGACGTGGACTCAGTGGGCCGAAAGACCTGTTTCCGAGCTGTATCTCTAACCTATAAACTAAACTATCCCTTAGATGTTCGACTGAACACTTAAAATATGCATATTGTGCTATTCATCAAGATTCTCACAATTTTAAGATTTCTATGCAATGTATTTTGGTTTCAGAGTCATTAAATATCCTCATGTCATAGTCATTCCCTTCAACCCTATGTACTTCCAAATTATAACAAAGAACCTTTACTTTGTGTATCAGCATGAAATATCACATATACCACAATATGTATTCCCCTCTCTGGAAGATGGACAGAAGCACATTGAGATGAGATGACACTTCAAACTAACTGTTGAGTTATTTTACATGAGATGCATAAATGTACATTCCACAGCTTCCAACCATGTATCATAAATTTTCCACACTCTGCCACCCAAGATTGGAAACAAATTTTAAAGCTACCACTTAATACCTTATCAAGACATTGACTTATTTCTGACATTTGTTCTGATGAAAGGTCAGCAACTCAAAATGTTATCTGTTTCTCTCTCCACAGATGTTTCCCATCCTGATGAATATTCCCAGCATTTTCTCTTTGTTGTGGCCCACTGTCCCTGTGAACAATTTTCTTTGTTGTGCCTTCTTCGCCTTTCGTGTGGCGTGCACAGCCTAAAGTTATTGGCCAACTTGTTCTATTTGATCTTCTGTTTGTGCACGTCGAGTTGATTGCATTAGCCGAAACAGGGCGGACCACGTGAAGGCTGCAATCTTCCACCCCTTTGTTGTGCCTGTATATGATGTGTTTCTTTGGTTTTGTACTTTGAACAGATCGCTAACTTGTCCAATTGAATTGTGAGTTTTTAGTAAAGTATAGCATGAATTTAAAGTGTAGAATTTCTGATCAGTCATGGAAAGTATTTAGATACTTAAGCATGTTGCAACTCTCCAATCAAATTAACTTTCACAAATAGCATCTTCATTTGCAATATATACTTTTATTATACTTCATCATCACCATCCAACTTTGTAAAAAAAACGATGCCAGTTGGTTTATGTCCTCTTGCGTGTGGAACAGTACATGCAAATCATTTTTATTCACTCACATTTTCTCAGTCCTCAATTAATGAAGAATTTTCTTCTTCAAACTATTGTGATCCACAATCCAAAAGCTGTCTCAAATAGCATATTGATTTGAGGATTGTAATATAACTGCCTGGGTCGCAAGATCCAATCTGATGAGGGAATTATTTATCTGTGGGATTTTTCAGATGCCTGCAAGAATTACGTAGGAGGAATTAAAATCTAACACTCTCTCTCAGTTTCCTCCAAGGACTTTTGTCATACAGAACTAACCTTTCACCTTTCCTTTCATCGTTCATTCTAAGAGCCCTATTCACACTTGGCATTTAGAATAACCTTCACATTTTCATCACTGGTTTTGAAGAGATATTATTGACCAGTTCTACGTATTGCCATTTTCCACTTTGCAAAAAAAACCCTTTCTCTCATTTACTGCTTGGTAAATACTTACTATTCTAGGCGAGAGAAGGCAGTGCTGGAAAATGAAATGCTTTAGTAGTTTTAAAGCAACTGTATCATTCACTCTCCTGTCAGGTGTGACTCTATATGGATTTGAACTGCTTTTGATCCCTTCTTGGATTCAGTGACATTAGCAAGACTTATGTATATAGGAATTGACGTATGCTTGTGTAGCATAGAAACACTGGAATACGATTCCTTTCTTTGGTGCTCTGGACCATTTCCCTCCCATCTTTTTCTTGAATTTCTGCTGTGATGAATGAAGTTAACATATGGTGAGCTGCAGCTTGATATGTATCATTAAGTAGATTTACTTCACAGCAAGTAGAGTATAACATCTCGGTAAACCATGAGATTCAATCAGAATGACTTATCTTTATGTGCATTGCAAAACATAACAGCATCACCATTTCATCTTACTTGAGGTGAATAAGATATAATTTAACTTTACTGAGTTTCCTCCCTCTTTCGAAAGCCCTTCTTTTTGTTTCTGTGTCCCTTTCATTTCCTCCTTCACAGATAAAGAGCCCCAAAAATCTTTACAATACAATGCATGTGAAATGCTGTTTGATTACCAGACTTTCAAAGTTGTTTTTTTTACCAGATTCTGGTGGGAAACAGCAGTATGTTGTGTTTCCACATTTTTTAAAACGAGTCAGCCTAGAAAAATGCTCCAAGCCTTTTTTTTGGCATAAAACCTTGACGTGGGTCACTTTAATGCTCTTTGTGAGTCATATGAAGAGCAGGAATTTCAAATGTGGCATGCAGAACAGTGTTGTTGAGATTCCCAGTGTAATGCTGCACAGAAACGCTGTCAGTTTCAGCCTAATGTTCTCCGTTGATGTGTTATAAGCTCTCACCATTGCTATGCTTTAATGCAGCACGCTCAAACTTTCTAGGCAGCTCTTAAAATGACATAGCAAGATACAAGTAACACTCTTCCATCCTCAAGTAAGTGGATATTGTAGAGATTGGAGGTGTCTCTTGACGTCATAAAAATCTGGACAGGCCGGGTGAAGCCTGCCGCTATTTTGTTTGGTGAAATCATAGAGCCCCTCTTAGGCCAGAGCTAGATGCACCTGGGATGAAATTGGCGGCGGGGTCTCAGCACAAACACATACAGACCCTGAATGCGAATACTTCAGGGAATTCTACAAATGCAGGCAAGTGTAAACACGGCCCTGTTGGCTTCTCCAGAGTGTTGTTGACTTTCCAAATGCAGTAGAGAGAAGATTGTGTGATGTTGCACAGATCATCAGCAGTAGCCTTCAAAGATTCTAAGTCCAGGAAGCTGACCATGTATTAAGAGACTTTGAGTTACATTTGACGTCAGAGATCCCCGAGGAGAGATTTTGAGTTGACTTTTCGAACAATGCAATTTTATGGGAAATCAGGTCAATAAAACATGATTGTACTGTGTATAAAAGAAGAACTGTTACTTTTCAGACTAGTAACTGAAAATCATATGGAACTATTGTTCATTTGGGGGAATTTTGCAACAGAGAAAAAACGTGTTCAGGAGAATGAAAATCTTGCCAAATACGAGTAGATGTATTTTCCAACAGCCGCAAAGGTACACTGAAATGGATGTGGAATGAATTGCTATTGATTCATCTTTTGAGGGATATACTTTGCTAAAAAAAACCACCATTGTGAAATAATTTCTGTGGTCAAGCACTCTGAAAATCCTGAAATGTATGTGTCAAAAGTGAAGTAATAAACTCTTGAATTTGTTTTACCAATATGCCACAGTCCAAAACACTGAAAAATAAAAAACGTTTGGCTCTCTTATTTGACAAATTTCTATTTCCATCATTTACTCACTGTGAGCTTTGAATTAGGTTGCCAATTGATTCTGATTTAGGACTAATTGGTGTGGATCCACAGTTTGGGAACAAGTTGAGTGTGCCTGGAATTTAGAAATTTCTATCGGAAAAGTACAAATACTATTCCCAGGGCAGAATGCTGCTTTATTGATCTGCTAATACTGTACATCATATCATTTTGGATGATTGTTTTGGTCCGTAATGCAGACTTAATCCAGCCATCCATATCATCTAGTCAACAGCACGTCACATGCAATGTCAAATACTATTATTTTGAATTGAAATTACACAGTACCATAATTTAAAAAAACTAAAGAGAACTAGTTGAAGCTTTATTGTGGGTGTGTGTTCCAAGGGGAATACTAAACGTAGAAGTATGTAGGTAAATTGGCTTGATAAATGTTTTTAAAAAATGGTCCCTAGTGTGTGTACGATTGTGTTAAAATGCGGGAATCGCTGGTTGGCGCGGACCCGGTGGGCCGAAGGGCCTGTTTCCACGCTGTATCTCTAAACTAAACTATTCATGGAACACATGACCCCCCAACCCTAATGTTACCACATTACCCTGCAATTGATATTCTTTCATTACGTACAACAGTAGCTGGACTCCAGTAAAGGAGGGATAACAATTGATTTCAAAGACATGTAAGAGAAAATAGTATCTAATTACAAGTCACTGCAAAAAGTGGCAATGAAATCATTACCCCATCTGCTTTTTTGTGCAGTCCTGTGACCTACACAGTTGGGTAAGTAGACCCTGTGTTATGTTATCTCATTTCTGTAACATAACATGGCAAAACAGACATCTCCTGGGTGCTTGGAAGAACCTTCAGGTATTTAGGCTGATGTGTTTAGCTGATCTGGTAGTGGATGATAGATGGTTTACTGCCCCCAGTTGATTTCCTTGGATGATTCAAGCATGATCTTCCCAATAAATCTCAGCCATTTCAGACACATTTCCTATGTCATGACTTGATAGTCGACTCAATTGAAAGACAACCTCGTGTATGCATAATCCACATTAAAACAAAATCTAACTTTCACATGCCTTCTGACATGTCTCAGCAAATGTAAAATGCTTTTTCATGACTTCTAACAAGAGCTTAACATATTTCAATTGGATTTTGTCTCTGGGATTGGTTTCTTTAGCAAGAAGAATGCTAATTTCACTTTACATCACTCCTTGCTTACAATACTTAAAACAAAGATTCCTATATTGTTGATATAGGATTTATGTAAATATGTTTTATTAAGGAAATGCTTTACTAAGCAACTGTTGGCTTGTCTCTGAATGAGACTCTCCCATCTGTTTGTTCTGACGGAAACTGCAGCTGATTACTGTACATGCATTGCATAAAACATTGTGAATATACTGTGAAAGTGGTCTCAAGTGGCACAATGCCACATCTTGCAAGCTGTACTTGGCCTTACACCAAGTGTCAGTGCTGGGTGCGTTGGGTACGTTGGTAATGTCTCAACACTGGAATTGCCAAGAGATCCGTGGAAGAGAAATGATCAGTGTGATGAAAACGTAGACATTCACATAAGAAAGCAAGAAATGCTAAAGGGATATTCAATCTATCAACTCTCCTCCTCCTCCTCCACCTCCTTCTCTTCCTCCTGTAGATTTGATACAATGTATCTAAGCTATCAGAGCATTGACACTACCCATTTAATCACCCAAGGGAAAATTCTGATTAAAGACTCCCCGATTCCCAAAGGTAATTAGAGAAAGCTCCTGAAAATCAATATACTATTCACTTTCAGACAGCTGTCTTACAAAGAGTAACACCCTCTTCCCCATCAATACACTTTCCCCTGGTAGCAGCAGTTTTGATTGGAAACCTTATTAGTTTCTAGTGAGGACCACATCCAGAGCATTAAATTATCTGTGTATTTGTTACTGAAGTCATCATTTTGTTTTCCAAAACAACTGATTTGAAAATTGATCTTATTGTTTTTCTGAGGGAGTTAATTAGCAACCCATGAACTCTCTTTCGAATCATTTTCTAACCTCTCACAGCGATAATATAAAGTCATCTTCGATTGTGAAAATTCAATTTCACATAGTTGCTGTACAACAAGACATCATCACGACATTAGTCAGGCTTAAAACATGCTCATTTTAAACCGGTATTTTCCAGTTCTCTGCTCACAGTCTACGTAGCTGACTTCTATTTACATCATTGCCTTTCAGCATTTTGCATTTTTTTGCTCAAAGTTGTAGAAGTTTTTGCTTGTTGGGATTCTTTAAACAAGTGCATCACCAGAATGTCTTGAGATCCTTCACCTCAAATAACTAAATGTAAATCCACCTCCAATGAAAATAAATAATTCTGTTTCACACCCACATTTATCCCTCTGGGTCCAATGTACATTCCTGTCTTGGCTATATCCTTCCCTTGATACTTCAAAGTTCATTCACCCATACAATAATTCTCAAACTGCAACTGCATGACCTAGTTTCTATCATACATTTGCAAACAGCTATTCCAAGGATAGGCAAGCAATCAAATGTCAGCTTCAGGAATTGATCGCATGATTCCAGACTCCAGATTTCCCCAGACCATCACACCTAATTACTCCAAAACAGCTAAGTCTGCTGTTCTGCTTTGCAATACATTACCAGTCTGTTGTAAATATAATTATAGAATCGTACACTGGTATACTGTAGAAGGATGCTATTTGACCCGTATTCCTCCATTCCGATTACAATGATTCCACTGTTCTTCATCCAAAGCACCACAATTCCTTTGCTCTTGTAAATATTTATACAATTACCCTTTGAAACTAGGTCCACTGTTCTATAGCCCAGGGCACTCAATCCATAAAATTCTATGCCAAAAGAGTTCCATCATATTGCTTCTAGTTTTAACCGCTCACATTAAACCCGAGTCCCATGTTGTCGACTTTTCAGTTACTTTTCATTTCTAGTTTTGCTTATTTTCTGTGTTAAAACTGTTCTTGATTGAATATAGCTCATTCATATCTTTGAATAGCCTACCCAGCTGCAATGGCAAAGTTGACATCTTTTCTCTTAATTCAAATCCAACCTGCAATTTCCTTGCTCACATTTCTGGCTATTGTGTCACCTTTACCATTGTTGTTAATCAAATGCCTTTCGATTAACTGCTATTCTCATTTCCATATTTCCTTTCTTCTTGTCTTCATTCTTATTTTGGTGTAGGCAATCAAATCTAATTGTCTTAAATATATTGGATATACTGAGGTCTTTTATTCCAAAAAATGCTTGATATGATTGATGCATAGAGTCATAGAGGTGCACTGTATATAAATGGGGCCTTCAGCCCACCATGTCCATACTGACCTTTCTGCCCATCCACATTAATCCACTTTGTCTGAATTTAGAACGTTATTGTTCAATGCCTTTCCTATTTAAGTCCGTCTAAATGCCTCTTACAATACCAATTGTTGTTATGGGGAAAGTCTATGAATTACGAAAGGCACACATATCACTGAAGACGAGGATAGGGTAATATGGGACAAGTCAGAACCTTTGAATCAATAGAGGGACTCCTGATGTGAAGATAAGTCAATTTAGAATTACAAACTAACTTGAGTACAAATGAATTCAAAAATAAATCCACATGAAAAGTAATAATTACAATTAAACAATATTTTAAATTATAATTCTTACTGTTTTATCATTAGTTCAGATGTATTAAATACATTTGGCTGAGTTAATGCATAGTTTTATTCCTTGGTACTTACAGACTCTGTTAACAGATGCCAGGACTTAAAATGGGATTGTATAGGAATGACATTCCCACGGCCCCAAGTTCTAGGGGCCAATAGCATTTTTGTAGTCTTTGTTAGACGTTGGCAGTGCTGTCTCCAAGTATTTGAGGTATACTACCGGAACATGGTCATCTGCGAGAAACGGCTGTGTGTATCTTGTGCAATTCTCCAGGTAAGGGGTTGCTGCTAGTGCCAACTTCAAGCACAGTGGTAAGATTTGTTTTGCTTCCACTTCTCGATCCTATTATATGGGAACGGTGGGGGGTAAAGTAGAGGGGAGGATGGGCTGAACAAGCCCTGCTTACAAAAATACTAAAAACACAGCAGGTAAGCCAAGCTTGCAGTTTGCCTGGCTGGCAATGTTATTGAGTCATTATGAACATTTCTCAATGCAGAAACATACAAAAGCATTTCAAAAAGATAACAAAATTAATCAAACGATTAAGAAAATTTGAAACATTCAAAAAACTATTTTAAAGTTCAAATCAATTTAAAACACTTAAATAAACTAATTTAAAATAAACATCATTCTTTGCGGATCTGAGAAAGACTGTTTTCACCCAGAGAATGGTTGCAGTCTGGAACACACTGGCTGAGTAAGTGGAAGGGGGTCTCACTGCATTTAAGAAGGATGGATGAGCATTTGAGTCGCCAAGGCATAATAGGGTCCAGACCAAGTGCTAGTTAATGGGATTAGTATACTGTAGATAGGACTTGAGGTCGATGTGCACACAGGAGTTCAAAGAGCCCGGGTCTCTGCTGAATGGCTATAATTCCATGGCTTAAATCCCCTATAAGTGTTTTTCCTCTATTGAAATCAATGAAAGAAAATATTACGTAGTTAAACCGTAAGTACTGGCAAACATCTGATGCCACCACTGGACATCATAAGGATTCCATGTTCAGAATGAAAATAAAAGGAGGAAATTCCTGATCAATATTTGCTGGTATGTTCGAACTTTCTAAATGTGCGCATGTTTGATTGGTAATCCTAAGCATATTAATCTTAATGCTGAGAAATGCTGCATTTCCAAAGGTTCGCTGGACTGTCTTGATGACACTTATTTTATTTCTTTCAGATTTCTACCTACTATCCAAAATATTTCACATTTTCCCGAGATACAGCATGGAAATAGTCCTTTCAACCCACCGTGTCCGCGCCGACCAGGATCTCCCCGTACACTAGCACTAGTTCTATCCTACACAATTTACAGAAGCCAATTAACCTACAAACCTATTTGTCTGTGGACTGTGGGAGGAAACCTGAGCACCTGGAGAAAACCCACACAGTCAAAGGGAGAACGTACAAACTCTGTACAGACAACACCTGTAGTCAGGATCTAACCCGGGTCGATGGTGCTGTAAGGCAGCAACTCTACCCCTGTGCCACAGTGCCACCCACAAAGTGGCCCCCCTCTGTATGCTATTTAAATGTTTGAAAATTGAGCTCTTGCCTTCTTGGTTTACTATCTGTGAGGGTTCTTTAGTTCAAAGATGTCCTGGTCACTGGATCATAGCGATCACTGATCTGGACAGAATCTGATTTTGGTGAAAGAGTACTCCACACAATATAAATTGCAATATTCCATGGACATCTCCCTAGGTTTCGTGGTTTGGAAATTTGCCTCTCAATTGGCAACCAACCACAGGCCATGAATCGTAAGTTTGCTTCACTGTTGCACTGCATTAGATGGATAATTGAAATGAGCTGGTTTCAGGAGACAAGGATATCCTTTATACCAACAGTAATCCATGGGTTAGTGTTAATAATCTGTTGATTATTTTAGAGAAACTTAGAAGATTTGCAATTAATTAATCAGGTTGAATTTATTTTAAGAAACATGGAACTGCAGTTACTGGTTTACCAAAAAATATGCTAAGTGCTGGAGTAACTTGACAGGTCAGGCAGCATTTGTGAAGGACATGGATAGGGGATGAGGCAGGACCCTTCTTCAAACTGATTATTTGAGGGATGGGGGTGTAGAATTGTAGCATTGTAGGAAATAGTTGACCTGCCATGTTTGTCCTGCCGCCCCCCTCCCCCTCTCCCCAAACGCTCATTACCCCCACAATCAGTCTGAGGAAGGGTCCAGACCTAAATCGTCATCTATTCCTCCAGAAATGCTGCCCTAGTTACTCCGGCACTTTGTGTTAGAATTTTTTTTTAAATAACAAAATTAATATGTAAAATTTAAAGCTATTGGACAAAGACATCACTCTCCTAAGATAGGAATTAAAAACCCAAGTGCTCAACAGGACATCTTGCCAGACATTGCTGTGTCCAGTGTGGTTCCTAATATGGTAATATATATTAGCTCAAGATTAATGATGTTCCTTCCTGGAGCCTGCACCCAAACATAAAAGGAGATGGGATCTGAGTTTTGCATCACTAGTCCTGAGAGAGAACCTCAGTATAAAATAGGGCAAAGTATAAAAAAAAAAAATTAGAAAGGGCAAACAGAACGGCACACAGTTACTAAGCAGTATTGCCAAAGCTATAAATGTCTTACTCATCCAGGAGACTCCTGTGAGTCTACAGTCAGCTAAAGATCCTCACACATCCCTCATATTAGGATAATAGAATGAGACACAAGATGGTTACAGCTCTCCTGTTGCAGTGCCTTTCCTTCTCCGACAATTATTCATAATTAATCTGAGTGCCATCTGCATATGAATGTTCTAGTTCAACCATGGAATGTTCTTGTATTAATTACACTGGGATTTGGTTGAATGCCACAGTGGCCTTATCTATCGAGTGCTTGCTGGATGAGGCGTTGTAGGATGGAATGGCATTGATAGCTGCACTTCTGCAAATGTAACATGATTTCCTTTGGTGGCTTCGGGTCGCCGAATGAGACAACTTAATTGGATTCACTGAACCCTGGTAGATAGAAACAGGATGATTAAAGATGAGATGAGAAGCAGAGATTTCGGTTGTCGTGTGCACTGGCCGAGAGTCCACAGAATCCCAATTATTATCAGAGGCAAATGCATGCTCTCCGTAATCTGCAGTAATCACTGTGACCTAACATTGAAGGGAGTAAGTTACAGTGTCGACTAGGCAGAAATGATGAGTGATATCTAGCGCATTTGATTAACGCCAAATGACACTGGACCACAGTGGCTCAAAATGCTCATTCAGTGAACTGACAAACAATAAAGATCAGTATGATTCCAATATTGATCCTTGATCTGTTTTGAGTTAACTGATTTAATAGGAATCCGAGGGGTAATTTCTTCCACACAAAGGGTGGTGGATGTATGGAACAAGCTGCCAGAGGAGGTAGTTGAGGTAGGGACTATCCCAACGTTTAAGAAGCAGTTGGACAGGTACATGGATAGGACAGGTTTGGAGGGATATGGACAAAATGCTGGCAGGTGGGACTAGTGCAGTTGGGACATATTGGCCAGTGTGGGCATGTTGTGCCGAAGGGCCTGTTTCCACACAGTATCACTCTATGACTCTCTAACTGATTTGAAACAAGTTTGTAGTCTAGTTTGTAGGCTGTAGGCGCAGATTAGCAGCCACGCTTCCGTCAGTCTGCCCCAGGGCAGCTGTGGCTACAGAAGTAGCTCACCACCACCGTGTGTGACTGAGGAGTGAATGAATAATGCGATGTAAAGCGCCTTGAGTATCTAGAAAGGCGCTATATAAATCCCATCCATTATTATTATTATTATTATTATTATTAACCTTCCATGGATTCTGTGTGAGAAGGAAATATCAATAATGCTTCCCATTCTAATTATCTATAGAATCATTCTTATGTAAGTGTGCACACTTGTGCTTTGGATTAATGCGTCCGGTTTGCTTGCCATATTCATAGTGGTCAGTTGGCACACTAACATTTTTGTCATGTCCTAAATATAAATTCAGTTTAGAGACACAGAAAGGAAACAGACCCTTGACCCACCGAGTCCACGCTGACCATCAATCACCCATTCACACTAGTTCTATATTATGCCATTTTCTCATTCACTTCCTACACACAAGCAGCAATTTTACAATTAACCTACAAACCCACTTGTCTTTGGGATGTGGAAGAAAACCGGAGTACAGAGAGGAAACTAACGCAGTCACAGGGAGAATGTGCAAACTCCATACAGACAGCACCCATGGTCGGGAACAAACCCATGTCTCTGGCACTGTGAGGCAGTGGCTCTACCAGCTGACCCACTGTGTCACCACTAAACAAAATTACTGCCATTTGAAGGTAGTAAACCTTATTGAAAGAGATTTTTGAAAATATGCCCACTATTTATGCACGCAAACGCGTTTAAGGACAAGAGGATATATTGAAAAATGTATACACTATATTATGCATATATATGTGTGTGTGTGTGTATATGTGTGTGTGTGTATATATGTGTATATATATATATGTGTATATATATATATGTGTGTGTGTGTGTGTGTGTGTATATAAGCTGTTTAACTAGAAATCAGAACATTTTCACTGACTATGTTGCCCATAACAATTTCTTATACGCAGATGTAAATGGCAGGGTGTCAAACGTAAATTCTTGAGGAGATTTTCTTAACTTTAAGGTGGTTTAAGCATATTACCAAATAAAGAATGCAAAGATAATGCCATTGAAGCCACCTCTTGTAGATTTATAATCACAACTTGTCCTTGCAAGAATTCACTTTTGTTTTTCCAAATAATCTTTACTGGTTCTCTTTTTTGTTCATTTCTCACCTTCCTAACATAGTCAGGCCTCTCCCACAGAATCCCATTTTTATCATTTGTCACTGCAAAAACTCAATTTCTGACTATAAGTTCACCACTTTCTTTTTTTATGAGGCATTTGGACTTCAAGCTCATTTCTACCATGTTCCTGATGGGCTGAGTGTGAAAGGACAATATCTGCCCATTTCACAAGTTAGCCCGTAGAATAACCAAAACAAAACAAACTGCTGGAGGAACTCAGAGAAACTCACCAGCATCTGTGGGGGCAGAGAGGAAAGTTGACATTTCATTTGCGAACTGCCTCACTACAAATGCTAGTGTATAGGGTGAGCACTGATCGCTGCGGCCTCAGCAGGCCTGTTTCACGCAGTATCTCTAAAACCTAAAGATGGAAAGCCTAAAGGGAGCAGTAGTATAGTATAACATATTTAATCATGTTTTTATCGGTATGTCAGTAAATCAGACACACTCCGAAGGCTTTACATCTTATTATGGATTACTCTTGATACTGCATATACATACCATCAAAGCTTGTTGACACTGTATAGACTCACCATACACTGGGAACTTTATACTTTATTTGTAAGATCTTGTTTACGCCACATTCATTGCAGACCTACTTCCATCACTTACACTGATATTTTTTTTGTTTTCATTTCTTTGTGGAATGAATACAAATCTGAAGAATCTGATTTGAAATAGTCACATTTTCCAGAATGTAAACTAAAATATCAAAGCAAATTGAGTTCAACACAACACTCAGCTTTGGAATCTGAATTGTGGTGATCAATGTTTTATTCCATGTTTTACACTCTTAAGTTGTTGAATTCTCTTCTAAACATTTCCAGAAACATTCATTCTGGCTGCACCACAGTCTCCTTTGAGTCGACTCTGCTGCCACCTGCTGGTGATTGGAAAGTTCTAAAGGACCTTTGTAATGTGTGGGTGAGATCATCTGTTTATCATCTTGGCTGAATAACGGCTCAGGGAACAGATGGAAGGAATCTGAAGGGGAACATTTCTGTAGACAAAATAAATTAGAGGACAACTGGACTATAAATAGTTCTGTAACTATTTGTTTGTTGTTTGGATTCAGGCAACGGCATCAATACAAGGATCATACTCTTGGATAAGTAATGGGCTTTACAGCAAAATAATAATTTTGTTAAAATATTTGACATGATTTTGCATTGCTTACTGGTTGGTTGGTGGCCTATTAATTTGCCACTTAGTGCAGTTAAAACCAGACCAACAAATCCCTCTTTTTGTCTCAACTCACTGCCTCACTGTATTAAGAAGATGTCATTTGAACGAAACCCAACAAGTGCATCTTATGTGAAAGCCCACCAGTCCCCCAGTTGTGAAGAGTACATTGTACAGTGTTTAGCTGAACCTTGCACATCCAACAAGGTGACCTGTGCGCAGGAAAGAACTGCAGGTGCTGGTTTAAATTGAAGATCGACACAAAATGCTGGAGTGACTCGGGGCGAGACCTTTCTTCCGATGGTTCTTGACCCGAAACGTCACCAATTCCTTCTCTCCAGAGATGCTGCCTGTCCCGCTTAGTTACCCCAGTATTTTGTGTCTATCTTCAACAAGGTGACCTTTTTATATCCTGATTTAACTGATGCACGTTGCAGAGGCTGTAGGACCACTACACTCACCTCAGTACTTGGGATTAGACTGGAATACCATCAAAGCTTGTTGACACTGTATAGACTCGTAATGATAAGCTGAGCCACCATAGGCATGTGTTGGGTTTTAAGAAGCAAGAAACCAGAAAAACAAAATAAAAGGATGGAGCATGTAAAGGATCAACTTTGCTAAAAACGACTGAAGTTTCTTCACCATTATGAATCCAGGGGGAAAACAGAACGGGTTAGTAGGGAATAATTGTACCTCCGGGGTGGTATAGATTTGGATGACTGGAATTGCCACCGTTAACGGATTGGAGAGAGCAGTATCAATGTGCCAAATGGTGATAGGACCAGATAGGACTGCCTCTCCTCACAAAATTAAACTTGACATTGTCAATGCAATCGATGTTTTTCACAGGGTGAGCACTCATTAGGCATGGATTGTCATTCAATGCCAGTCAAAGATCAGAATACCACTAAAAATTTACAAAAAATAGAGGCCAGGAAACATACACCTCTAGGGGCGGCACAGTGGTGCAGCAGTAGAGCTGCTGCCTTACAGTGCCATAGGCCCAGGTTCCACTTTTACTATGGGTGCTGTGTATGTAGAGTTTGTATGCTCCACCTGTGCCACATGGGCTTTCTCCTGGTGCTCCAGTTTCCTCCCATATTTCAAAGATGTGTAAGTTTGTAGGTTGATTAGCTTCTGTAAATTGCCCGTAGTGTGTGGGATAGAACTAGTGTATGGGTGATCGTTGATCAACATGGACCCGGTGGGCCGAAAGGCATTACTTCCATGGTGTTTCCCTAAAATAATGGGGGTTGGGGAGGAGGAAAAAGAATACAATACAATACAACGTTTATTTGTCACATTGCACAAAAAGTGCAAGTGAAATGATACGTCAGCAGCGATACAATGATAAAGGGCACACACAAAAACACAATAAATTTTTTTAACATAAACATCCACCACAGCATTCATCACTGTGGTGGAAGGCACACAATTTGGCCAGTCCTCCTCCATTTCCCCCCGTGGTCGGGACCTCAACCCTCCGCAGCCGTTGCTGCGGGCGTCCAGATGGTAAAAGGACAAGGTACAAGTCCAGGTAAGTCCAGAGTCGGCTCCTCCCCACCGGAGACCGCGGCTTTTAGTTGGTGTAGGCCGCAGGCCGGCGGCCGAAGATTTAAAGTTCCCTCCACGTCGCAGCCATAAGCACCGCAGTCTGCAGGGCCGGCGGTCGAAGCTCCCCTCCAGGGGTGATGTTAAGTCCATACCGGACCCGCGGTAGAAGTTGGCCGCGGGCCGGCGGTGGAAGCTTCTTCTTCCCCCCGGGTCCCCCACGAGGGATCCCGGGCTGTAGACGCCGCGCCAGCTGGAGCTGTGTAGACCGCGGCTTCAGGCTGCCGTCTGCTGCAGGCCAACGAAACGGAGCGCTCCCCTCCAGCGAGCCCCAGCTCCGTGCTGACAGTCCACGCTGCACCCGCCGCCGGAGTCCCGAGCCCCGGGCGCGTCTCCGGGAAAGGCCGCGCCGATCCTCGCTGTTAGGCCACGGGGGAGGCGACCTGGAAAAAGTCGCCTCTCCATGGAGGAGGCGGCCAAAACGGTTTCCCCCTTACCCCCCCCACACCACCCCCCACACAAAACACACTAAGAAACACTAAAAACAGACTTTAAGACATACTAAAAAAAAAAAAAAAAGTTGAAAAGACTAACACGCTGCTGACAGGGCTGCTGCCAGTGCAGCGCCCCCACCGGTAGGCTTTGCAGTATCTGCACGACTCTCAAACCAGTTCTTTCAAATCAGAGATTCTAAAAAGTTTCTAAATGCGTCTCTGATGAGATCACTGCACATAGCTTTAGCTGAAAACAGTGCATGGAGCAGATTAATTTCCTGATGTAATTTGCTTGTGCAGTATGCTTCTTCTAACAGCCTGTATTGGCAAAGAGTTACATACAAACCAACTGCCAGGATGAACCCTAGCGTCCATAAATTTCACCAGCACAAAGGGAAAACATTCAGTCACTAAACGTAATTCGCTGCAGATATCATTGTCCAAGGTTTTCTGCCAAAGTACTAATCTAGCTTAACCAACAACTCCAATGATTTGTACAGTGTGCAATGAATAGCAGAACTCTTATTAATTTGCAGACACCGATTTATCTCATGAAATTCATTATCTTATGTGAGCACATCCATGCTTTGGGTTGGTTGCTATGTACACATCACTATAAAACTCTAGACGAGTGTTACCCTTTGGCGATGCAGTCGGTATTCATCTTCATCCCAGATTGAAATGTTCTGGAAACTAGTGACATGCAAAGTGATTCAGTTCCTAGATATGTAATGAAGAGGCGCTTGGTGTGCTTAATTTCTGGAGATTTAAGAATTCTGGGGCACGTCCTCACTAATGGGCCAATTGACCTTCCTCACAGCAGTTTGAGAGAGTTTGTGCAGCAACATGACCCAGCTGGCTTTAATACACTTTAACAGTGCCTGCAGCCCCGGGCAGCTCATTAAAACCTGAGCTTTTTCACTTTGTTTTACAGCACAACACTAAAAACAAACCATTCCGAATATTCTACCTATATAGGAATAATCAAAAGTCTAAATAACATCTATGGTGCTGAATTCAACTGCATCTCTTTGGAAGAAATCAAATGATATTGACCAATCTCAGCAGTCAATATCTCATTCACTGGCAAAGGCTTCCATGCACAACAAAGGCACTCACCTGCATCAGATGGAAGACGCATTAATTCATGCAAGGCTGGTGAATCTTGGAGAGTTATGGTTCTTTCACTTTCTGCTGGGCGGAACATTTATTATAGATGTTCCACTCAATAAAATCTCAAGGCTTGACAAACTAAGTGTTGAATTATTTTGGAGCTGTTTTCCAGGATTCACGGAGAACTTGTGAACTACTGCTTCTCTAGGATGGGTTGATCTCTGTTGTCAGTGTTCCTTGTTTAGTTTAGTTTAGAGATACAGTGTGGAAACAGGCCTTCAGCCCACTGAGTCTACACCGACCAACAATCACCCATACACCAGTTCTATCCTACACACCAGTGACAATTTACAGAAGCCAATTCACCCAAGAAACCTGCACATCATTGAGATGTGGGAGGAAACCGCAACACCCACATGGTTGCAGGGGGGACGTGCAACCTCCGTACAAAGAGCATCCACAGCACAGGATCGAACGCGGGTCTCTAGTGCTGTAAGAAAGACTGGATAGACTCGGCTTGTACTCGCTAGAATTTAGAAGATTGAGGGGGGATCTTATAGAAACTTACAAAATTCTTAATGGGTTGGACAGGCTAGATGGTTCCCGATGTTGGGGAAGTCCAGAACAAGGGATCACATTGTTCCCGATGTTGGGGAAGTCCAGAACAAGGGGTCACAGTTTAAGGATAAGAGGGAAGTCTTTTAGGACCGAAAGAAGAGAACAAACTTTTTCACCAGAGTGGTGACGGTGCAGATCTCTGGAATTCTCTGCCACAGAGGCTGGTGGTAGTTGAGGGCCAGTTCATGGCTATGATTTAAGAGTTCCACGCTTTAGATGTGGCCCTTGTGGTCTTTAAAGGGATCAGGGGGTATGGAGAGAAGGCAGGTACGGGATACAGAGTTGGATGATCAGCCATGATCATATCGAAGGGCTGAATGGCCTACTCCTGCACCTATTTTCTATGTTTCTATGCTTCTAAGATAGCAACTCTGCCCGTGTCCCTCAATGCCACCCACACTAGCTATGGATGCTGTTTTAATAAGCCTATCTGTGGATTGTAGGTCTTTGGAATATGGCGTGTAATCTAGATCAGAATTGGTCAAGAAACCTTGCACACACAAAATTTGGAAAAATTGGTTCTTTTAAGTTTCTGCCGTGATAAATAATAATATTCTCCACGCAGATTCTCGTCTATTGCACCCTCCTTCCCACTCTCTCTGCATTTTTTCTAACATTTCCCAGTTTCCCAATACCTTTGTTTCTCTCCTAACTGATGCAGCCTGACCTGTTGAGTATTAACAGAATCTTCTGCTTTTATTTCAGAATGCCTTCCATGTATTTTTCAGGACATTCTAAGCAATTAGATACTTTTGAAGTGTAGCCATTGTTATAACGTGGGAAACACAGCTGTCAATCTGCACACAGAACATTTCCCTAAACAGGAAAGTGCAATGTCTGGATAATCTGCTTTTTATAAATGTTGATCGAGAGACAAATGCTATCCTAGATACTGGGAATAACTCTATGCTTTCCTTTGACATGTGGGGCGTGGAAAGAAAATTAGAGTCTCAGTTAAATGACTGATTTGAATTAAAGGCACCTCAACAGAACAGCAGTCTCTCCGCACTTTGGAATGTAAAATGTAGTTGACAAGGCTTCATCTATTTAACACAATAAAATAAAGCCAAAGGTTGACACAAAAAGCTGGAGTAACTCAGCGGGACAGGCAACATCTCTGGAGAGAAAATATGGGTGACGTTTCGGGTCGAGACGTCTGAAGAAGGGTGTCGACCGGAAACGTCTTATACGATTTCTGCAAACAAACATACAAAATGAGGGGCACTTAGTCTGAGCTCTGAGGAATCCTGACATGTGCCATGATGTCCTATTGTATACAACTATCTATTTCCAGGCAGCTAAAAAACAAAACAAAAAAAAGTATATTTTCCTTCTGAATAGATTAGCTGACAGATAAGATGAGTAATAAACTGCATTCCCAGCTGTCCTTGTTTGTATTGGTGTTTTGATTCAGTAAAAATACCAACACAAAGCCCCAACATGACAGATAAGTATTGCTACATGCCTTTCATTGTACAGGTTGTGATAGGAAACAGGCTAAATAGTTCTTTCTCAGCCGAAAGACTTTCACTCGTCTGTTTTTCACTCAGATGCGATTGTTTTCCAGATCGTATCTCCGGTTGCTCTGCGGCCTAACCTCGTGGAGCTGGCTTGGGTCTGACTTTGAGCCCCACCACGGGGATTGGACTTACCATCGTAGCCGATCCCTTGCCTGGGATCGACACTGCGGATTTCACCAGCGAGGAGCTCACAGTCTCGGGTAGAGACCGATGTCGAGAAGCTCCAAACTACACAGAAGGTTTCGACCAGCCCCAACCCGGGGTCTGATCACCTGGCGCGGGGAAGCTGAGATTCTCCCTCCCCCCCCCCCCGTCAACGGAAGGCTCAAGGCCTCCGACCGCAGGAGAACAAAGAAGGGAAGAGATTGAACTTTTTTTCGCCTTCCATCACAGTGAGGAATGTGGAGGAGTCACTGTGGTGGATGTTCATGTTAAAATGTATTTTGTGTGTTCTGTTCCTTTTTATTGGTATGTTTGTGTGGCAAATGAAGTTCTTCGTATGTTGCAAAAAAATACTTAGCCAATAAAGTATTATTATGATTATGCTTACAATTATCTATCCCTCCCTCATAATCCCATTCTCCTGCCTTGTCCCCATTACCCCTGTCACCCACACTAATCAAGAATTGTGGAATCACTTTCCATTTCTTAATGTAGCTCTTAACATATCTTGAGCCACAAAAGGCTTTAGTTGGTTACCAGTTGAGCCACAATGTCAATTAATACACATCATAAGTATTGTGGTTCATTGTTGTTAGTCCCTTTCTTATTCTTCGCAAGGTTTATTTAAAAAAAAGTAAACAACCTAACCTCTTTAGTTACAAGGAACTGCAGATGATGGTTTACAAAAAAAAAAGACAAAGTGCTGGACTAACTCAGCAGGTCAAGCAACATCTCTGAAGAACATGGTTAGGCGATGATTCGATTCGGACATTTCTTCAGACTCTGGTAGGCGACGTTTTTGGTTGGGACCCTTCAACTGTTTCAAGGCATTATATTTCTAATAGGATGTTCTCTTTGATATTTCAGTTTCAATTGCTTTGTACCATGATTATTTATTTTTTAGGTCAATGCAAACATAAGTAACAAAGATAAAAATAATTGTGTCCTCCAGTAATTATATTTGATTTGTAAGGGTCAGCTTGTCCTTGGCTGTTGCTTCCCAGACTGAACTTACAAAATTTGAAAAGAAACTGATCTATTTTTAGTTTAAAATAGGCTAATTTAAGGAGGCTGTTTGAAACAGAAATTCCAGTTTTTCCAAAACCATCCCTGGGGACCTAATCCCAGGGTTGACTGGGCTTTTGCTCAGAGACAGAATGTTCTAAGCATCTGCATGCAATACAGAATGAGAATGTGTCTCAGCCTAGTTGGTCCAATTTAAAGCAAAACCACTGCTTTTGTTAAAGTGAAAATAATTTTAACGAATGACCAGTCTTGGCAATGTTCAGGAACTTAAAGTTCTGAAGCACCTATCTTGCCACCGGGTGGCGCCAGCAATGGCTGCCTTGCCAACAGTCTGTCTGTCCCTTCCTTCTGTTGTTTGTTTGTATGTGTTTTAGTGTTTATATGTTTTAGTGTTGTTTAGCTTGTTTTATGCCGGGGGGGTGGGGGTTGGGGGAAAAACTTTTTCTAATCCCTTACTTCAACGGAGATGCAATTTTTTTCCGCACCATATCTCCATCTGCACAGGGGCCTAACATCGAGTAGTTGACAGTCTTTGCTGGAGACCGATTTTGATAGCTCCACCGCGGGAGCCTGCAGACTTTAACATTGTGGAGCCCGTGGTCTCTGGTCAGAGACTGACTTCGGGAACTCCAAGCCCTGGGAGCTTCGATCCCCTGACGCAGAAACTTCGAATGCCGGCAGCGGGAGCTTCGATCGCCCCAATTGTGGATGGTTCGACTGCCCCGACTGCGGGAGAATAAGGAGGAAGAAAATTGGACTTTATTGCCTTCCATCACAGTGAGGAACGCGGGGAATCCACTGCGGTGGATATTTATGTTAACTTTTATGTAGTTGTGTGATCTGATTTATTTAGTATGGCTGTATGGCAATTCGAATTTCACTGCACCTTAATTGGTACATGTGATAATGAACTGACCTAGAAACCTTGAAAATCATCTTACAAACATGGCCATGTATGAGTTTGGTGAACCGACTTTCAAATTAGCTTTATTTTTGAGAAAGAATAAGCCCATTACCATAGTAAATAGAAGGCTGTATCATCGCTGCTTGTAGCTCTGCACAGATTTTTCTGGGTTTTGTGCCTTCTTCCAAAACTCTATTGATGCCATTTTCATCTTGTGCATGAAATATCCAGTTAGCTGCGTTCAGCATGTACTTGTGGCACTGTTACGGTGGTAAATGATAGTGTAAATTCACATAAGTAACTCTACTTTAGTAGCAGTTTAACCAAACATTACAATTATGTAGCCAGAATTTGTACAGTTAAATCATTCAACTTTTTACCTCTCTGCACAAGGGTGGCACAGCGATAGAGTTGCTGCCTTCGAGCCAGAGACCAGAGTTTGATCATGACAATGGGTGCTGTCTGTCAGGAGTTTGTTTGTTTTCCCTGTGACCGCATGGGTTTTCTCCGGGTGCTCTGCTTTCCTTCCACATTCCAAAGATATGTAGGTTAATTGTCTTCTGTAAATTAACATTAATGTGTGGGATAGAACTAGTCCACGGGTGATTGTTGTTGGTGTGGACGTGGTGGGCCAAAGGGCCTGTTCCCACGCTGCATCTCTAAACCAATAATAATTTGCCAAATGAAACAAGGAATGGCAGTCTTCTCATGCATAAATTTCCCCAAATAGGGATTGTTCCATTGTTGACTACAACTCGGTATTCAACACCATCATCCCCTCCAAACTCAAGGTCAAACTCGGGGAACTGGGTTTTTGGTCCTCCCTGCGCACATGGATCTTCGACCTCCTTATCAACAGACCTCAATCAGTACAAAACTCCTCCTTGATGGCCATTGGCACAGAGACACCTCAAGGCTCTGTGCTCAGTCCCTTGATCCACTCACTCTTTCCCCATGAATATTGTTCGATGAGTAACAGGCAATGTGAGCCAGAGTACAGGAGGGAGATTGATATTCTGGATGACTGGTGCCAGAATGACAACCTTGCTGTCAATGTCAACAAGACCAAGAAGCTGATTGTTGACTTCAGGAAGGGAAAACTGAGGTTCCATACACCGGTCTTCATTGGCAGGATGGCAGTGGAGAGAATGAAAAGTTTCAAGTTTCTGGGCACATTCAACTCTGGCAATCTGTCCTGGGCACAGCACATTGATGCAATCACAAAGAAAGCTCACTAAAGCCTCTACTCCCTGAGAAGTTTGAATAGATTTGACATGTCACTGAATATATTGAACCTCTACAGATGTATGGTGGAGAGAATATTGGCTGGTTCGGTAATTCAAACAGTCAAGAAGGAAGATAGCCGCAGAAAGTGATGGACATTGCCTGGTCCATCATGGATATTGACCTCCCCAACATTGAAGAGACCTACAGGAGCCGCTAATGTTATCAAAGACCAACATCTCTCTAGCGATGCTCCCTTGTACTGCTGTAATTCAGAAGAAGTTGCAGGAGCCTGAAAACCATTACTTCCAAGTTCAAGCCTCTTTCCATCAGCCGTCATGTTTTTGAACCACTCTGCACAACCCTAACCTCAGGACCAAACCACTGAAGACTATGATGCACTATTACATTCTACATACTTTGGTTTTGTTCTACACACTTTTGTTGGTCTGGTTTACTTGGAATAACTGATAATTTGTTGCATAGCTATTGTTTTTGTTGTTGCATCTAATATTCTTGGAAAGTTGCAGTAAGTAAGAATTTCATTGTTCTGGTTCAAAGCCAGTGTATATGACAAACTCTCTCTCTTTCTTGACCACAATGTAAAGGTTTAAACTGTATTTGATTACAAGAAAAACATTGTAATATCCAACATATCTTGTGAGAGTAGACAGCCTGGTCAGCTCAAGCACCTGGGTATCTATTAAATCTCACCAACCCAATCTCTGCTGGGACCAGAACCTATTGGATGAATGTTAGACCCAAGTTTTGGGGATCTTCTATCCAAGGACATGTCTCTTCCCCTTATGGTGATCCTTTTCCAGCCATTCCTGTGTGCACCCTCTGTACTGAATTAGCCCGAATCCATGGTAATACTTAAATCAGAATGAGGGTATCAGGATCTAAAATGCACCTGTACATAATGATCAGCTGCTCTGCCCTTGGTGATTCTGACAGCTCCAACCTAGTTTCTGGTGGGTGGGCAATATCAAAATCAAATGCAATTAATTATGTATCCAGCAGAGGGTGCAAAGGCCTGGAGGCTAATGTATTGGGCTGGATCTTTCTGCCTGCATGTCTGGATCTTGTAGTCCCGCAAAAAGGTTCCATCTCATTGGCCTTCTGCAGCCTCAGGTTTGGGTGACATACTGCAGAGGCGTTTCCTTTGAAACAGCCCACAGGGCTCTCAATTTCCATAATGTTGGACAAAGGATGTTGTCGGCTGTGAGAGTTGCAAGTGATTTTAATCATTCTGGTCCCGTTAAAATATATTACTTTTAAATGATTGAACTAAAAATGAATTAAAAAAAATGTCTGTACAAAATAAGTAACATATTAATAATTATATAAATCAAACTCTAGTTTGATTTATATAATTCTACATAGCAATATAACTTATTGACACCTTTGCCTGCAAATTCACATATTTAGAAACACCCTTGAAGGTGTCTGTGGAATTCTCTGCCTCAGAGAACTGTGGAGGCAGGTTCTCTGGATGCTTTCAAGAGAGAGCTAGATAGGGCTCTTAAAAATAGCGGAGTCAGGGGATATGGGGAGAAGGCAGGAACAGGGTACTGATTGGGGATGATCAGCCATGATCACATTGAATGGCAGTGCTGGCTCGAAGGGCCAAATGGCCTACACCTGCACCTATTGTCTAAGGGGGGTCTGGTATTCCTTCACTAGTCTTGACCTGGTTCCTGAATAATAGATGAGATATGATTCTTCAAATAGAGTATCTTAATAAGACTGGGGTCCATTGCTGGATTCTCTGGCCAAGAAAGCACACCAATGTCTTTACTTCCGCAGAAGACTAATGGGACTGTCCCACTTAGGCGATTCTCGTAGTCACCCAAAAAATCGCCTGTGGGATAGGCCCAGAAGGGAATTTGGCATGTCTCTGACAGTTCTTACCAATTTCTACAGGTGCATTTCAGAAAGCATCCTATGGGAATGCATTTGTTTGGCTTGGCAACTGCTCTGCCCAAGATTACAAGAAATCACAGAGTTGTGGATGTAGCCCAGTCGATAGCACAAACTAGCCTCCCCCCACCTGCCCCTCCCCCACATCAACTCCATCTATATTTCACGCTGCCTTGGGAATTAGTCAACATAATGAAGGACCATTTAAACTCCAGTTATTCCCTCTTCTCCCCTCTTCCTCTGGACAGAAGATGCAAAAACTTAGAAGCATGTGGAAGTTCAGGAACAGTATCCTCCCCGTTATTATTGGACTACTGAATAGTCTTCCCATAAACTAAGGGTGTAGTCCTGATTTCCTAAGCTATTTAATTGTGGTCCTTGCACAATGCTCTATTTTTTGTTCTTTGTCGTACTTGTATTTGGATTGATTGTGCTCATGTATAATACGATTTGACTAGTTAGCACACCGAAGTTTTTCCACTGTACATCGATACATGTGATGATGATAAACCAATACCAATAGTGGCAGAAGTCATACTGCCTCTCATTCAGTTGGTCATGAATTTCAATACAATAATACTTTATTAGCCAAGTATGTTTTGCAACATACGAGGAATTTAATTTGCCCAGTCAGTCATACGAATAAAAAGCAACGAAACACACAAAAAACATTTTAACATAAACATCCACCACAGTGACTCCTCCACATTCCTCTGTGATGGAAGGCAAAAAAAAAGTTCAACCCTTCCATACTTAAAAGGACACAAAATGACAGCTGGGGCTATGGCTGGTCAGATAGTTGAGTGCTGACAGTTTCATTTGGGAACACTTGTAGAGCTCAACTAGATCTGGCCCATGGTTTATACAGTTTCTGGATGGGACACAATATAAACATACAAAGTCTATGTGATCAATCCAATGTCTACACACATCATTAAAATGAATGGTGGCAGTGACGATCTCATGTGGAGTGAACTTATCAGTTTAATTCATAGGATTCCAGAGATTTTGAATAGAATCAATCTGTCAGCTCAATCAATCAGTAAAGCTGTTTGGAACTGCAGATGCTGGTTTAAACCAAAGAGAGACACAAAATGCTGGAGTAAAAAGCTGCTTATTTCCCTAGTGGAATTCAAATCCCTTATGTTCGAATTGTTCCTACATCATTAATTCTAATGCCATAATTTTCTAGAAAAATATTACAACTCAGTATCTTTCCATTCTTGTCAACTTTGCAGTTATGTCGATTAGAACAGCATGTCAATTTATATCACTATAATATAATCGTTTCAAATTTGTTCACTTGAAATTCCACAGAGCATTATTCTACATGCATTTCATCTTCTTTCTCTTGTAATTAATGCTTTTTCCTTTTCCCTTGCTCATCAAAAGTCATTTAGGCAGATGAATGGATGGAAAGGGTTTAGAGGGGGATATGGAGCAAATGCAAACAAATGGGATGAGTCCAGAATGCCAACCTGGTTGGCATGGAAAAATTGGGTTGAAGGCCCATTTTCATGCTGATTGCTCTATGACTCAATGACTCTTAAATGATATGTCTGTACATTCTGTACAGGCTTTTCCCGATTGGTTTTACAACCAACTGCTCTTTTTCTCCCTAGTTTAAGTTACTCTAAATGTCCCCATTTATCTGCTTAGCCACCACATTATATATCTTCTCATTCATCCTTGTGGAAGTGTTCCCACTGTCATCAGAACTGTTTTACAACAGAAAAAAAATCTCCTTTGCCCCCATCTTTTTAGATATTGTATTCTCTCAATTTGCATGCCTTTCCCTCTTTATATTGGGATATTAGTCTCCAGCAGTATTAGAGATAAACCAACTCTTAATCACCAAAAAAATTGTAGTTTTTCAGGCCAAAACATAAGACATAATAAATCACCAGGATTTATCTACGAACAGAAATAGATAATATTTAAGCCACTTGTCATGGCATTCTCAACCTGCATTGCTACTCTCCTCTTCCTTGATCTATTATAGTTCCTTTTCAGGATCTACCCAGCAGGAAGTTTGTACATCAGTCAAACATGCTGAATATGATAGATAATGTTCACGACATCTCCCTGTCCCCGACTTGTAAATGGTCATAACCCCCTTTCCTTTTCCACTGCCAGCTTCCAATACCTTAGTGAGGTGACCTCCTTTAAATCTGGCTCAGAATAGCCCTTTCTTGCCGATATGCCAGATCGGACCCAATTCTACCTCATTTTCTGCAAACCTGAGCTCAAGCACTTAATAAATGAAGCCTGCTGCTTTGTGTCCCTGTCCCACTTAGGAAAACTGAAAGGGAACCTCTGGAGACTTTGCGTCCCACCCAAGGTTTCTGTGCGGTTCCTGGAGGTTTTTGTCAGTCTCCCTATCTGCTTCCACTACCTGCAACCTCCGGCAACCACCTGCAACCGCCGGGAACCGCATGGAAACCTTGGGCGGGGCGCAAAGTCTCCAGAGGTTTCCGTTCAGGTTTCCTAAGTGGGACAGGGGCATAAAGTACCCACATTGTCCAAGAGACATTGGTATCATTACTATTTTATGTGTTTATATGGCACTTAAAGTAAAATTTACAGTTTAAATTAGTTTTAAATACTTCTCCCCTTTCCTCCCCCACAGTTCCATCTTCGTCACAATCCATCCGGTTACAAGTATTGGTTCCCAGCCCATTTTGTAGTATGCTTCCAGATACACCCCTCTTTAAACCAATCATTTCTCACCCAGTTTCAGCTCTTTCAGTAGAGTACTTCAAGTGAATCTGCAGCAGAGAACAATCCACTATTTGTTACAGGAGTTCATGCCAAATATTCTAACAGCCCACATCCTCAAAGATGGAATCAGTGTAAAACACTCCATTATGTGCACAGTAAACATGCATTTGTGTGTATCAGCTGAGGCCGTATTTTTGTCTCGGATGGTTCCACATTGTTGGTTGGGTTAGTCAACCCGGAGGCATCTTTATGCACCATCTTATACCGAGCTTGGGAGTACTTAGGACAGCAGAGTCAGTTACATTCTCCGTCACCCATGGCCTGGAGTAGTCATCTCCATTCCAGAACAAGTCCACGCCGACTTCTGTCAGAGTTGCAGTACACCGATGATGTTGGAAAATGCATATGCTTAGAATCATATCTCTAAGCCATCATCAGCATACGAGAGAATGGGCCTTATACTTAACATCTGCAAAACAGAACCTACACTGACCTGCAAAACACTCCTGCAATGAAATCATGCAAAATGCAGATCGCTCTCCGTCCCAGAAGCAACTTCTCAGTGACTTTAGACGAAGTTCATCTTTTCCTTCATTGTGCTATCACTTGCTTCATCCGCGTCTGGGGAGAGGGAACCGAGAGATGTTGAAAGGTAGGTAGACATAAAATGCTGGAGTAACTCAGTGGGACAAGCAGCATCTTTAGGGAGAAGGAATGGGTGACAATTGGGTCGAGACCCTTCTTCAGACCCATTCCTTCTTTCCAGAGATGCTGCCTATCCCACTTTGTGTCAACCTTCTATTTAAATCAGCATCTGCTGTTCTTTCCTACAGATGTTGCACGGTACATGGATCTCTCTTCCATCTAAAGAAGGGTCTCGACATAAGAAGTCACCAATTCCTTTTCTCCAGAGATACCGCCTGACCCTCTGAGTTACTCCAGCGTTTTGTGTCTACATGCAATTAATAAATGCTATCTTTTATGCTGTAGGCCAACCACATTTTGTTTTTTTAAATCCCAGACACAACATGAATGTGCATTATCTTCCCGAATGCATTCTGAATATTTTACTAGACCGCAAACATTGCTATTTGTGCAGTTTCAATGTGCCTTTCCTGCATGGTAATAAATAGAATGTTCTCACGGGTCTGCCATTATAGTTCTCTCATACTTTAGGGTACTCTCTGGTCCTTTAGCCATCTTAATCTCCCCGGTAGTCTCAAGGAATGTTACTTCTCCCAAGTTAAGCCATTATATCAAGTTTGGCTGGTTTTCCAGAGCTGGCCCCTATAATTCCATAGGGTTCAATTAGAGGAGACTTAATCTTCCCATTAAACCACCATGCAAATGAACAATTCCACTTTGTTCAGTTCCAGAATACGATTTCAGTTATACTGTTTGTATATTTTGTCTTGGTACATTTGAACAATATTGTTTTGCTTCACATTAAACAAATGACTTTCCCTGCTCTGAAATAAATAAACTTTGGTTAATGTAAAGAGACCACAAATTGTTTAATGTGGGCTGTTCAGAAAGGATTCATGGAATTCCAATCTGATTTTCAGAAGTCCAGGGAAATAAACAAACAACTGGAATACCCAGAAATAATAATGGGAGATTATTTAAAGCACAATTGTTTACTTTCGGTGGTCTTGTCGCAGGTTGTTATAATTGATGCGTACCCTTCATACATCATTTAAACATCTGTTTTTGGATGAGATCTTAATCCAAGATGTGGAAAGATAGATCAGCCACGATTGAATGGCGGAATAGACTTGATGGGCCAACTGGCCTAATTCTGCTCCTATCACTTATGAATTTAGGCACAGAAGAAACTGCAGATGCTGAAATTTTGACAAAACACAAAGTGCTGGAGGAACTCAATGGATCAGGCAGCTTCTGGGAGGGCACAGACAGGTGACATTTCATGTCGGAACCCTTCCCCAGACTGAGCATAGGACTCATAATTCATTGTAATATGGTTTTAAATTACCTGAACATAAAAGGCACAACCTGTTAACATATTAACATAAGGGAAAATGTCTGAAAAAGGGTCTTGACCTGAAACATCACCCATCCATTTTCTCCAGAGATGATGCCTGGCCCGCTGAGTTACTCGAGCACTTTGTGCCCATCTTTAACAGAAGGGAAACTTGTATTGCACTTCAACACATCCTGAAGTACTTTCACAGCCCATTGCACTTTGTTAGACACATAAACTAGCTACATTCCATAAACTACATGCTCAGACAATAATTTGATTATTTTAATGGAACCAGTGGCTTGTTCTTGAGCTGTTCAATGAATGTTTTTTTGTAGTCGTAAAACTTTATTTTAAAACCTCCTACATACTCCTACAATTCATTGTTTGCTCAGCAATGTATCAACTAGATCAATAACCAGGGATGCAGTATCCCGTGGGATGGAGGAGAGTTTTAAAATTCATCCTGTTTATTGATAGTGACATAATTCAGTTGGAAAGTTCA